>NW_005842386.1:1374188-1412581 GCF_000455745.1 Alligator sinensis | reverse complement strand
ATACTCCTCTTTAGTAATCTCTCCCCGTTTCCACTTTTTATATGCTCCCCTTTTAGTCCATAAGCTGCTCTGGATTTCTCTGGTCAAGCAAGGAAGTCTCTTGGCCCCTTTCCCCCTTTTTCCCTGCATCGGGATTCTCTCCCTCTGTGCCCGAAGGATCATTTCCTTAAGGCACAGCCACCCTTCCTGGGCTCCCATCTCTTCAAAACTCTTACTCTGCAGTGCGTCCTTGACTAATCACCTGAGTTCATTGAAATCAGCTTTCCTAAAGTCTAGCACTTTCACCCTACTAGTTCCCTTACCCACTCGGCGTCTTATGATGTATTCTGTTATTTGGTGATCACTGTCCCCCAGGTGACCACTGATCTGTAGGTCCCCTACCATGTCATCCCCTGTTGCCAATACCAGGTCCAGTAAGGCATTCCCCCTAGTGGGACCATGTACCTCCTGCGTCAGATGGAGGTCCTGTACGCAGGATAGGAACCTGCGTGAGCGGTGGGACTTTGCTGTCTGCATCTCCCAGCAGATGTCTGGGTAGTTTAGGTCCCCCATGACTACCGCCTCCTTAGCTTTTATGGTCTCCGAGAGCTGCCTCAGGAGCCTCAAATCTAGTTCTTCCCCTTGTTGTGGGGATCTGTAGCAGACCCCTACCACCAAATCCCTTTCTCCTTGACCTCCATGTAACCTAACCCACAATCCTTCTACTTTCTCCTCCTCCGATTCCGTTTTGATAAGGGTCGATGTATATCGCTCATTGACATAGACATTGACATTATTGTCCTACAATAACTGTGCTCCACCAGGGGAGTGAAATATTGACTGACAGAGGAGGGACGCTGGAATGGACAGAAGCAAAATCTTTTACAGAAGCTGGACCAAAATCTGGCACTTACTCCCACAAGGAAGAAGAATGGCAAATGGTTGGGCATGAGTCTCATATTCAGCCCTCATTACACGGTATTGATTCAGATCGCAGTGCCATATTAAGCCATGTTTCTCTTCAAAATGATTGGTTTTAATTTTTATTATGCCAGCTGAAAATTTGTCTCTTTATTATACACCTACTTTAATAGAAGTAATAATCTTCTTGCATTTACTTTAAAAACTTTAAAAATTCATAAGTATTTTCCTTAATAAGAAAAAATTATTTGACTACTAATGATTAATGAAAATTACATTTTAGTTTCTCTCCTAGAATACACAATTTCTGGACAAGCATAGGAAAATCTTTGTACTTTCTCCATCTAATTATCCATTTTTTTTCTCATCAGTGTTCTGTTTTATGGGCAGCAAATACAATCTACTAGAAGCAGTTTTGAAAATCTTGGATTTGGCCTCTTGAATTTTCTATATTTGGTTTGGAAAACTGAGGGGCTATAGACAGAGTCACCAATTGTATCCGGATCAAAGGATAGGGGTATAAGTTGTTATAAATGCAACTGTTTTATCTGCATGATTCTGGAACCTCACCCATTATAACACAGCTTTATGCAGGCTCAAAGTTAGGATGCTTCAGCCAACCTGTGTTGAATTGTACAGACATAACTGCTGATGCATGCTCCAGAATGGCAACTCTCTGTCCTTTTTTAAAATGATTAGGTGTGTTTGTCCATACACTGGATATTTTAATCTAGTAATTTTTAACTGCCCAGCACTATACTCTCTCTTATAAACCAAGTATGCTGTAGGAATACCATATTTAATAGAACATCAGAATTTTACACATGCCATTACCTTCCTTGACTCTACCATATGTATATAAGCTAATTCGGGATGAATTGAGGTGTTACTAAATATGTTTAAAGAGAACAAATGGAATGAAACCCTGACATCTGTGCAAATGCATTTTTAACACCACTTTCCAGCTTTCAAGTATGGATGATTTCTAAGCCTGGCTCTATCCCCAGCTACACAAATCAGGAGGAAGACATAAATGAGATGGCATACTTTTTGATTAAACATGCATATGGGCATACAGTATTAACTTCACACTAAATCAAGAAATTATGGCACAGTAGAATTTCACAAGCAAAAATGTGAATGAAAAGAATTGTGCAAACCACTAGTGATTATATATGGAAATAACTGAAATTACACAAATCCATGTCTTTGAACTAGCCCTTAAACTTCTGCATCCAGGGTTTTCAGGCATTTCTACAGTATGAACTCCAGAAAAGATACCAATGCATGAAGAGAATAAAACATACACATTGTGCTTATTTACAAAAAATAGTGTGTGGGAATCATAATAGTGGTCGATCAAATCTCAAAGAAAATATACAGTCAGTTCTTGGGGGAAAAAAAAATCCCAGCTAATTTCTGGTCAGTCGCTTCAACAGAAATCAGTGTACAGGTGAAGCACACTGTTCATGCCTCACAATTAGATCATGAGATCTATAAATCCTATATGAAATGCTTTACATTTCCAGCAAGACCACATGGAAGTCAGCCAGCCTGGCCCTGGAGATCAGTAACCTTTCCAGCAGGATGTGGTTTGAAGATGACATCTCTACATATAACTTCTCAAAACAAGCAGGAAGCAGCACCTCTTTTTGTGGCCTGTATTTCTGTATGTAGATGGGCACTTTCAAAAAGTAATCTGGGATCCCCAAATACCCTCTGTCAATGTGCAGCATTAAGGTGCAGATTAAGTTCATGGCATGCACTAGGAAAACTGCCTTTTATTACTGGAAATTATAGGACTTGTGCTATTTTTATGTAACTTCTTCATTTGGGGTCTTTGTCCTGCCCTGGGCTTCAGTGTGTTGCGAGCGATAGAAAGGGCATGTAAAGAATGTGCCAAGTAAAGAAAGAGAGCAAGATTTCTAAAGGAGATAGAGGTCATTTGATCCAACATGCCTGCCTTTTAAAAATTCATTATTGTCCTAACTTCCTACTGTTTTTTGTTTAGGCCACTGAGTTTTTCAGAAACAAATTTAATTGTCAGATGTTTTGCTTCATTTGCCTTCCCTTTTGGTTTTTTCAGGTGTTGCTTATATTTCTATTTCATTTTACAACAAGTAAATTGTGAAAATGCCTGAATAATATATAACAAAAATACCGGGCCAGCTTTTTTGAAGTGCTCAGCCCTAGCAGTGGAAAAAAAGGGAGTGCATGAGTGCTGAGGATCTGACCCACGCTACAAAAATCAGGGGAGATCCAGCGGGGCAGCTGAAAACTCACAGTAGTGAAGTCGCACAATGAATCGGGAGAACAGAAGGAAAAACTAGCACCATAAATACATAAAAGGAAAGATGTACTTGTTCTAAACCACTCGCAGACAAGACATCCACTGGCATCAGGGAAGAAGTTCAATGGACAACCTGGATGCTGAATAGGTGCTGCTGCATCCCATTCCCAGCTTGCTTTAAGATTTTACCAATTTCCAGCTCTCTAAAACTGCTCAAACGCCCTTACATTTTCTCCAACTTATCCACTTTCTTCCTCCTATCACACTGTAGGAAGCTATAGAGAAATTAACTCAGAATATAAAAGAGAAACAAGAATGTTTCAAGGCAGTCTTTGAAAATAACCTGAACTGTTTCCAAACGTGTGTTTTTTAGGAAGCAAGTAGTGGCAGCTTCTTTGGGGTGAGGGGTTGCAGTCTGCCGCTTCAATAATAATTGCAATAGGAAATGTAATCTCTCAGGACTGCAGGGTGACAGAGGGAATGGACACAGTTTTGTTTTACCTGGACCTCTGGCTCTGACATGAAGCGCAAGGGTTGGATGAACGCACGGTACAACACACACGCACCTACTGAAGAAGCGCAGGATGGACCTGACGAGTACTGTAGCAAACTCCTGCTGTTCCCTGCATGCCTATCTGCAGCTTTGATCTTCCTGCCCAACTAGATGGCAACAATATAGGAGATTCCTGCTATGTGATTTGATATTCCATTTTTGTACAGAGTGTGTTTGGCGATTTAGTTGGCTTTACATTAGCGATCAAGTGACTACAGATTGTTCTTATCCTAATGCAGATTTTTCATGCTCCTGGATCCGTGTTTTCGAGGCCTGGTGTTTTGCCTTTAAGTATACTGTACTCCATTCTGCTAGTCCTATTTTTATAGTGTCTGACTGTATGAAAGAAACTGAAACAGAAACCTGACACTGTGTCAAACTAAGCAATACACAGTTTACTCTTTTATGCGTGTGTCAGATTCTTTTAGTTTGCCTTGGCTGAAACCTGGACACAGAGCTAGCCAGCTCCTCTTCATATCAACTTCTATAAAATGAAGCTCTAGCTCATGGCCAGCGGCATATAAAAATACCTCCCCCAGAAAAAAAAACACAAAACCCCAAACAAAAAACCAACCCCTAAAAAACAACAAAACTAAGGAAGCTATACTCCTGCTCTACTCGGCATTGGTGAAACCACTTCAAGAAGGATGTGGAGAAGCTTCAGAGAGTCCAGAGAAGAGCCACTTGTATGATTAGAGGCCCGAACAGCAAGCTGTATGAGGAAAGGCTGCCAGATATGGAACTATTCATCCTGGAAAAGAGAAGCCTTCGGGGGGGGGGGGGGGGGGGTGGGGGGGGGGGCGGGGGGGGGGGGGGGGGGGGGGGGATTTGGTGGCAGCTTACAAATCTATCAGGGCAGAGCATCAGGGGCTAGGCCAACAACTATTCACCAAAGTGCCCCAGGGGAAAACCAGGAGCAATGGGCATAAACTCCTAGAAGAAGGTTTCAGACTGAATATAAGGAAAATCTTTTTCACGGTTCATGTAACCCGACTCTGGAATAGACTCCCAGTAGGGGTGGTGCAGACACCTAGCCCGGAGATCTCCAAAAGGAGACTGGACCCTCATCTTGCTGGGGTTATTTGACCCCTGCAGTCTTTCCAGCCCAGAGCAGGGGGGTTGGACCCGGTGATCTCACGAGGTCCCTTCTAGCTCTATACTTTGGTGACTCGGTAAACTCACCCAATGGACTAGAGTTTCAGCCTTCTCATCCTGGCTCACATCTCATGCCGCCTGCTGGCACTGTTGGAAGCACTACCGCTATCTGGAATTCAGTTTTCCACAAACTGAACTCCTTGTCTCCAGTCACTCTTCTCCATCTCTCTTCACTATTTCCTTTTGACTAGTGCCACTATCAAGTTTCTGGTCTGTGTTCCCATAGCCTCCGTGTGATCCGTGGTTCCTCCCTTGCCGTTATCCGTGTCCAGTCCCTCACACAGGTCCAGAACGCCTTCCTTTCTATTATCATTTCCTCACCGTCTCTGCTGAGAAACCCATTTTCATACCCACGTCTTTTCTTTGCAAGTTTTTCCTGGTTTGACCTTATTGTGTCTCCCTATTCCAGCTCGTCAAAATAATGCCTCTTCCCTTGAGTCCATTAGTACATACAAAATACATTAACCTCCTTCAGGAAAATGTGTGGCGCTCTGGTGCATGTCATACGTGGGCGGTTGCATTTAATTCCAAGTGTGGGTAAAATGCTGTTGTTTTGTGTGTGGCTCTCCTTGTGTGGAGGTTTGGACTTTGTTACAAACTTGCAGCTTTTGAGAGTAGCTCGTTAGCATCGATCTGGTTTAAATTAATTGGGTCCAGGCCACAATGAAAGGCACTATTTACTATACTGTACCAGACATGGAAAGCAGTAGTGTGACATCTTGGATTTCCATCTGCCATTGTATTGACATTTAAGTTATTAAATGGAGACTACAGTGCCTACCGATTGAAAATAAGGAGGCCTCCAAGCTTTACTTGTGGAGGCATAGACAGTGCTACCATCCCTGGCTATAGGGCTGTGTTTGCTGACCCTGGGTGGATTATACATGAATCCTGCTCTGGACAAAGAGATTTTGTGTCATTAGTTTAATACTCTATCTTCTTCATTGACAGAGCCAGAAAAGGAGGACTGAAGGATAACATAGCAACAGTAGATGTAGGACTCGAAGGGTCAATGAGGGAGGTCTCCTGCTATTGCAGGAAATGGATATAAACCTTTTCATAGACAGACTTATCAGGCTCATGAGACGTGCACATGTTTGTACCACAAGCACACACGGTATCCTGGGGGTAGTGGTGATAGGTTGCTTGGCAGAGCAGTTGTAATCCTTAAACGTAATTATTTTGTAAACAATATTGAGAGTTGTATTTTGGAAAACCAATCAGTTCTTTGGGCTCTAGACAGTGTCATTAGGAAAAATTGCTATTCTGGGAGAGTTTAAATTTACCTAGATTTGCATTCTTTATATGCAAGAAGAATAAAATACTTCCCTCTGTAGACCATGCACTTACATTATGATATCAAAAAGAGTAGGATGCATAACAACGAATAAGGTATTATTAGGGTAACCAAGGAATAGTTAATTAAAACATTCAAAGTAGGTGCCGCAATAATCGTGTCCCTTCCAAAATAATAGGGAATACAATATATTCTTGTGAAAACAATCCAATCCCCCTTTTTCACAAGTGAAATGTGAAGATGCCTCTCCAAATAGTTCAGATCTCTCTCACTTACAAAACACTGAAGCACACAACACATATGGACAGCTAATGAAGATGGGTTTCCCATTTATTATAAAGTATGATAATGAAATTACATTGCCAAATTTCCATTTTCCAAGGCAGAAGTGGACTGTGTCCTGGTACAGAAAGTTAGTCAATGACTGTTCATCCTCAGTCTTTCTTTTTCATTCACAGAACGCACAAAGCAAGAAGCAGGGCTTCCTGAAGTCTCAACTTATTATGTTAAGAATTTCAAGTCAGTTTTGATTGTACACTCTACAAATCTGCTAGCACAATTTATTTCACACTGAGACGGTTAGAATTTCATCCAAGACATTTGATGAATGCTTATTTTTATTTCACTACTAAAGTACAGCTGGTAGTTTTTACTATGCTACTAAATTTGTTTTGTAATGTTGTAGTGCACTTTAAATATAGAAACAATAGATGTTTTTTTCAGTGTCTATGCTAACAAAAGGAAAAAATACAAATACCGGTTCCTATTTGCTGTCATAAGCAAGATTTAAAAATAAAGCCTGTAAACATTGTTAATTCAGAAGAACTGAGAAATGGGTAAATGTTTTTGTTTTAAGCAAAGCTGGACTTGTCAAGTCTATTTTTGTGATACAGTGGGCGCATCTTCACACGCATTTGATCTGGGATCAGTAAACTACTCGCAAGTACTCATAAACTACTCCTAGGCAAGCGTCTACACATACAGGTAAGCGGAAGCAGATTTGCTTGTTTCCTGCTTGTTCCTAATCCAGCTCCACGCTGCAGAGCTGAGCAGGGAACAAGCTCCACTGTCCCCACTAGCAGGGAGCCCCCAGCGCCAGCTCCACATTGTGGGGCCAGCACTGGGAGACCCTTATCTGTGGTCACAGGGACAGTGCTGGGAGACCCTTATCTCCCAGCGCCGGCCCCACAACCACGCAGCTGGCGCTGGGAGACACTTATCTCCCAGCGCCAGCTCTGCGGTTGCAGGGCTGGTGCTGGGAGATAAGGATCGCCCAGTGCCAGCCCCAGGATCACGGAGCTGGTGTTAGGAGATAAGGATCACCCAACTCCCCATTCCCCAATCATGATGACGGAGTGGGGACTGGGAGATAAGGATTGCCCAGCTCCTGCTCCCTGATCGCAATCTTGGAGCATGGGGCTTGGAGTTCCCTGTTGCCAGGACAGGGGGACGTAGTCCCACCCGGGCTCCAGTCGCAGAGCCCTCCCTAGCAGCAGGCAGCTCCTGGGAGCAGATTTGCTACTGCTCTGTTACTAATCAAAAGTAAATTTGCGACTTGCATTTGCGGGTAGCAAAGTTACTCTCGATTAGCAAGGTTTACTGCGTAGTAAGCATGTGTACACAGAGATGCACATGCTTGCTTCACAGTAAACTACACTACTGCGCAGTTAAGTATCTCATGTAGACGTGCCCACTGGTGACTAAAAAGGAAACAAGGTATCAAAATGCTCAGTGTGCAGTGAGACTAAATATTTAGTTAAGCCCTGCAGTGTTTGCTAGTGGTAGGCAGCTCATGGATGGCTACCAGCTTCTGAAGTCTGTGGACCAGATCCTCAAATGCCCTTGAATTCAATCGGTCTATGCAGGTTTATATCAGCTGGGGATCTCTCTCTCATGCTCTTGGGAATATGTATCAAACACAGATGGACCATGTGTGAGAAGACTGTATGTCCAGAAACACATGAATGAATGAACTGCAATGTTTGCTAACCTTTTAGTAAGAGTCCCATTCTGATTGCACTTACGCTACTTTTCTAATGCTATAATATCATTAATATAAACTGCTAATTTATCTACCTGAAATAAGATGAGAATCATTGTTGTATTACTTTTGGTTTTAAAAAATATTACATAAAGAGATTAAAAAAAGAAAAGAAATGAATGATGGAAAGTCCTATAGAAAACACATTCACCAGTTGTTCAATGAGATTCTTTGTCAATGAGAGCAGGCTATTATTATTCCTTGGGTGTTTCACCAAAAATATACAAATCCACCTTTACTTGTGAACATCTGCTGTATTCAGGAATACTCTCAAAGCTGATGAACAGTCGTTACACAAGAGTTGAATAGCTGTAGATTCAATCACTATGCTGCCCACTTTTCCCCACTACTCTTATTCTCTCTATTTTACTTTAGCTGGTCAGGAAAGCATGTAGAGCCACATCCTCAGCTCGTGTGCATGGGCGCAGATCCACTGAAATCAGGGAACCCATGCTGATGCAGAAGATCGGGCCCCCACAGTGTTTGCAAACTCTGCTGAGGCCAATTTACCTGCCATCACCAGGGGATTTTGAGTATTCATATGGGAAAACTATGAAATTTATAGAGTTCATGTTATATTCTGTATCACAATAAAAATGCTAGCGTACTGGATGGATTTTACTGACAGCTCTTACAGTAATTGGCTATATATTCTTTCCACTAAAGGGCCTTCTTTTGAAATCAGTGACTAAACTCCCATTCCCTTCCAAAGATGGAGGATTCGGCTCAAATTCAGGAGTACCGGTCATGGCAGTGATGATAATGGGAATATGAAGAGGTTAGTTTGTAAGCAGGATCTGAAGACACTAAGCAAGTCAGTACTTTTGTGACTATGACACCCATCCCCAAGGGTGTCATCAGCCATTGGCAAACAGAAACAATCAGGGGGCAGGGGGTGGCCATGATCTGCACGTGAAAATGGTGGCCCCCACCACAATTGGGCCACAATATTAGTGAGCTGGGCCAGCAATTTAAACTAGGTCCTACACATAAACAGTTTAGAAGCAGCTAAAAATATAACCTGAGGGCCATTAACAATGCTTTATATTAGCATTAAAATAAATGTTACGGGCATTTCACACTATTCATAAATGCAGGAAGCAATTATTAGTTTACGTAAAAGCTGTACCTGAAACTATTAGAGTTAATTAGCTCTGTCTGTTGTGTTTTATATTAATCTGTAATTTGTTCTTGTATTTCCTCATGCAGTCGCAAGTTATTTTGATCTCTTGTCCTTGTCATTTTCTTCCCATTTTTTCCTTCTCTCTATGACCTTGATTCAATGCCCTCTAAACTTAATGTAAAGATTTCTGTTTACTTCAGCTGGACCCCCTTGCTTCTGCCCTACAGGTCAGGCAGAGGTGGGGACTCGCTGCACACAAATAATAATAAGAAGGGTGCAATTATAATGCTATATAAATAACTGTTCAAACTTCTAGGCTGTGCTGCCTTTCTTTCAGTGACTCATTGCTTTACAAATGTTAGTGTTGTTAGCATCGTAAAATAAAGCCACATACTGCTCTGTGGTAGATAAATACTTTATAGGTTTTTTTCCCCATAGGGGTGGTGAACTCACGCTAAACAGATTAAGGTCTAACCTTTTGGACATACCTTCTCATTTTGGGTGAGCCTGTGAACCTAATTTTCAGAGATGCTGAGCAACTCTAACAGAAGTCTGAGATAGTCAGAGAGGCTTTTTCCTACCAACTCCCCGCAGCGAAACAGCTGAGAGGAATTCTCCAAGGGTTTGCTGGCTGCAGAAAGCTTATGTGCTTTAAAGATGAGAGACCAAGAGGTGAACGCAGCAGATGGTGGGGGGAGACCAGGGTAACAATAAGATCATACTAGTCAGGGTAAGCAGGAGTTGTGCAGCTCACCAACTGCCTAGCCATTGTCAAAGGTTTTACAACCATCATGGCAGAAATGAGTTTTAAAAGAGAGAAAGGGGACGATGCAGTGATTTTGTAGGTGTTTTCAGGGATCTCCTCTTTTCCTGAAGCCGCAGCCTAGAAAACCCCCCATTAACAATGACATCTCAATACCATGCAAGAGGGTAAGGAGCTGACATGAAAAGGGAAAAGAATTTGCATAGTGTAGTGGTATAATAGGATGTACCAAAGGAGAAAAGGGAGGCTATGATGTGGCTGAAGTGACTAAGTAACAAAGAATCCCCGAGTGGAAATTTTGACTAGCTATAAAAAAGGCAGGAGAGGCTTTTCAGGGGGTCAAAGAAAAGGAATTTAATGGTAGAGAAGATACAAAATGGAGCCTGGATGAGAGTTTTGGTTATGTGGATGGAGAAGAAAGTCTAGACATCAGATATGTAGAAAAGAGTAGCAGGTTCTTGATATCACCTTGATATATGAAAGAGAGGACCAAGTCAAAGACAAGTCCCAAGTTACAGGCCTGAATAACAAGGAAGATGGGATTTTTGCCCATGGTGACTGAGAAAAGAGGGAGGGGAAGTTTCAGAAGAAAATAAAAAGCTTTGCTCCAACTCTAGTTGAGTTAAACTGGTGGTTGGATAACACCAAGGAGATGTCTGAAAGATAAATCAAGACCTTAGCTTGGATAGCAAGAGACTGATCAGGAATGGAGCAGTATATCAGTGAGTGATCAGCATAGAGATAGTAGGGAGAATTGTACCTGATCTCCCAGAAGCTGGTTTAGAAGGAAAATTGGAAAGGGCAAAAGATGGAGTTTTGTGGAACTCTTGCCTCCAGCTGGAAACATTTGAGGAAGCTCCTCCGAAGGAAATGTTGAAGGAGTGGTTGGAGTGGGAGTTGGAGAACTGACAGAGGACAAAGTCACAAATTACAGGGGCTCTTTCTGTGGACTCCTTGCTTTATAAGCTGCATGAACAAATCTGCTCCATCAGGTTTCAGACGGTCTGGTGTGGCACTATGGAGAAATGAGCCAGCAGTGAATACAATAAAAAGGAAGACAAGAAAAGCTTCAGATAATCATCATCAAACTTAACAAGTCAAAACACAGAATTCCAAAAGTAAAGCCAAACCCCCAGAAAGGCCACTGGGAAAAATCCTTTTGAAAACAGCTTTTGGGGAAGCAAGGTCAATACTGAAGCCAGATTTAGTTTTTACTGCATTAGCTTCCGTGGAGTTGTTTTGAATTTATAGTGGAGTCCTTGAATTCAGAATCCAGCACAGTATAAAACAGACTTATGGGTGCCTGGAAGGAACAAACTTCTGCCTTACTGACAACAGTAAAGACAGTTATGAAAGCTGACAGCAGAAATCAGGGCTGATGTATTTTTAAAAAATCGTCAGTGTAGCTGGTTAGAAATCTACATTGAAGAGACAGATCAGCCTTGCAAATGCAATGGATAAATGAACAAGAGCATATTGATAGATGTAATGCAAGCATGTGTTCTGGGGACACCCAACTTGCAGTGTATGTGAACAATGTTATGCTCCCAATGTGAAGGGAATAAGCTTTAACATTACAGTGGTCATACAAGTTGGATGTGCCTGCAGTGAGTCATGCTCTGACTACATTATACTGCATGGCAAGCAGCAGAGCGCTATGTCATTATAGAAAACTTAACACTTTGTAAATTCAGGGTAATACCAAGTATGCTGCATTCATCAGCTTAAACTATCTGCTGTTTTGCGTGGTGAAGAACAGGCAACAAAATAAGCTCTTTTCATAATCTCCCACTTGATTATAACTAGAACATTAAAAAAGTCTTCCTGCATAGTCACAAAAATCTTGAAGTGGTGGCAGAGAATGGTACAAGCACCACTGCAAGGATAGTCAGATTGGTACACGGCAAAACCAGACAGTACGTTCTCCTTCTACTTTCCTTAGGCTCAGGTAAAAACCCAGATCCTGTCCCAAGGCACTTTTGGCAATGTCCAGTCTTCTGTATTCCTTGATCCTAGTCCGTCTAGCTGCAGCCTTGCTTTGTGCACAGTTTAGTGCTCATTTAGAATTAATACCCGATTCCGCTGAGCGCTCAGCCAGTTTCGCTACAGTGCTCGGTGGAATCGGAGTTTCGGCAGGCAGGCGGGCAGGGAGAAGCGGCGGCAGCGAGTGCAAGGTGAGCAAGTGGCAGTGAGTGGGCAGACAGGCATGAGGGCCCAGGGCGGGATGAAAGAAGCATGGCCCAGGGTGCGGGGCAGGAGCATGGGGCCTGCGCTGGTGTGTGGGGCCCGTGTCGGGGCCAGTGGAAACCCGCACCCAAAGCAGGGCGGCAGGAGCACCGGTGCCCGGGCTGGAGCAGGTGTGGAGGGGAGAAGCGACGGCAACAGAGGTGAGTAGTGTGGGGCCCACGCTGATGCCCAGGGCCAAGGCTGGCAGGGGCTGGTGCCCAGAGCGGGGCGGCAGGAACACGGGGCAGCATCAGTGCCCAGCAGCAGGGGCTGGTGCCCAGAGCGGGGCGGCAGTAGTGCCAGTGCCTGGGCTGGCACGTGGAGCCGGAGAGTCTGGCAGGCAGGCGATGGGGTGGGGAGAGGTGGCAGCAGTGAGAAACAGTGTGGGGGTCCGGGCATGAGCATGGGGCCTGTGCAAGTGCCCAGGGCCAGGACCGGCAGGGGCCCAGAGCGGGGCAGCAAAAGCACAGGCCTGGGCTGGTACATGGGGCTGGAGCACCAGCAGACAGGCAGGGGAGTGGGGAGAAGTGGCGGCAGGGCAGGCAGTAACCAATTAATCTTTACTTACATTAATTTCTATGGAGAAATGGGTTTCACTTAGCACGCTTCTGCTTAACACTCAGTTTTTCTGGAACCAATTAAGAGCGCTAAGTGGGGGTTGCCTGTACTAGCTCAAGTTTGAAGCAGTCACCTTAAGACTAAAAACCTTCTCTGACTGTTCCCCACCTGCACAGCTGTGACTTGCCACTAGCGGGCTGGTGAGCCAGGACAGGCTTCTACCAGAGCCTACTAGGCTCTCCACTCCGCTGCCTTTGCCCCGGGAGCCATGCGCTGGCCGTGCTGCATCCCTTGCCCGTCTGGCAGCAGTGGCGAGTCGTGCTTCCCACTGTCGGATGGGTAGGGGACATGGCATGGGCAGCGTGCGACTCCCAGGAATTGGCAGCAGAGTAGAGAGCCCCAAGCCCACAGCAGGCAGTCCGCCTCTGCCCTCACACTGCTTGGCTCTGCTCCTAAAAGCATCCCTGTACTTAAAAAAGGGTGGCGGCAGCGCTTGAACTAAAGCTCATTTAATGAGCTTTAGTTCAAGTGCCCCCACCATCATTTTCAAGCTCTGGGATGCTGATCTCCTGGACGAGCTACATGTGGCTCCATCCCACTCCCTGACCTGGCCCTGGGGTCCTATTCACTGCCTTGGCTGAGCAGCACCCTCAGCCCCAGCCCTACTTCCTCCCTCACCGTGGGGGGGCCTCAATCTGCGCCCCTCACATCCCTTCCCTCCCCCACGCCCTTTCCCCTCCACAGCTGTACCTGTAGGGAGCTGCTCTCCACGCTGCCCAACTGTGCTCCTGTAAATCAGTTATTGAGTTGGTATTGGCCGATATATCTGGGGAATAATCAGCTATCAGTATTGGCCAAGAAAACCTTTATTGGTACACCCTTACTTAAAACTAGTTTCAAGTATTAATGTGTGGACAGTCCAAGGGTTAAGAGTTAAAATGAATGTGTCACAAGGCCCTTAATTGCTATCTCCTAGTTTCTCTAGGTCTGCCAGCTTCCTTCATTATGCCTGACCTGGAGGTTTCAGTGACATGTTTGCCGAATTTTGCAGGGATAGATGGTGTTGCTGGGTAGTGGATAGGTTCTTCCATTTGGAGAGGCACAGAGGGTATTGGTCCACTGCCCTGCGGGCTCTTTCAGTGGAGATTTACAGACTTTTGTCTTGTCCAACTTGTTTAATGCACAGATGAGCAACTGGGAGGATGAGTCAGGGGACGTGGGTTACAATATCTCTTTGCTGATGGCAGCTAACACCGTGTCTTCCATTTGTATTACTCAGATGTGAAATAGAGTCTGATCCTGTGTCAGAATGGGGCTGGAGCTGAGGTGCACTCAGGGATGGTTGCTCTTATGCTTCTTTTAACCGAGGAAGCTTACTTGCCTGCCATGTATTAGTTACATTCACCACCTCTAGGTTATTTCCTCAGATGTTCCTGGATGCACATACAATGTGCTTAGTTCTACTCTGTGTGGCAAAAATGGAGTTTCCTTTTCATTTTGATACAGACTTTGTTACACTTATTCCTTCCTTCATTACACTGGGGTTGGGTTAGTCCACAAGTGTACATGTCACTACACCAGTGGTGCTCAGCTGAGTGGTGGGGAACCAGAACACAGGTGTGATTGCCAGCTTGACTCAGTCTGCAGCCCAATCCCACAAGCCAGATCCAGCCACATAATGACCCCGTGCACTAGTCCTGTGCCATGGGCGAGTGATCTAGCATGCAGCGCCACATCTTTGAGCCCACAGGGCTTTCCCAGGGGTCTGGAAATTTGGCAGCAGGAGAGCAGCAATTAAAACTTGCACTGCTCCCCACTGCCAAATTTCTGGACCTGTAGGGCACCCCATGGACGGGATGACATGGCCCTGTGGGCTAAAGTTTGTATATTGGCTATCCCTCAATACGAGAATGATGTCTGCCAGGGGGGAGGGCGGATTAGTGATGAGTTTTAAGGTGGCTAAGGAGCCCAATCCGTGCTGTGAAAGTTTTTCCACAGATATGACAAGTTGGGGGAGGGCGGCACAACTGTTGGCCAGGATGTTGTGCACTTTCCTTCCTTCTCTGCCGTTTCTCGGTTTCCTGAGCAAGACGGTTCTCTTCAAAGTGTAGCTTGATGTATGGTGCAGCGCCATTGAGACCTGTTACTAGCCAGCACTTCCCAGTTTGTAGGGTTGATGCCATACTTCTTAAGGTATGCTTTCAAAGTGTCCTTGTAGCACTTCCTCTGTCCTCTATGGGTCCTCTTACCATGATTAAGTTGAGTGAAGAGGACTTGCTTCGGGAGATGTGTCAGCCATCTGCACACAGTGGCCAGCCCAGTGGAGTTGATGTTTCATGATCTTTGCCACAACGCTGGTTATGTTAACTGCAGAGAGGACGCTGGCTTTGGTGCAGTGGTCTTCCTGAGGCAACGCTGGTGAAACCATTCCAGGGACTTTGATGTGTCACCCACGTCTCACACTCGTAGAGGAGCGTGGGGATAACCACTGCATTGTAGACCAGAATCTGAGTTTCCATCTGTAGATCTCAGTAACCAAAGACACAGCAAAGCAGCTTTCTGAAGGATACACTGACACAGTAAATCCTACGTTCGATTTCTACATCAAGACTGACTGACTGGGAGAGATGACTGCCAAAGTATGGGAAATGCTCAACGTTTTCCAGAAGTTCTTCACCAATGGCAATTTGTGGGGGGAGGCCAGCTTGTGCTGGGGCAGCCTGATGGAGCCACCTTGGTTTTCCCAATGTTAAGGGAGAGTCCTGGGCTGTGACAGGAACCTGAGATAAGGTCAAGGGTGGACTGCAGATTGGCTTCAGTGTGTACGTGGATAATACAATCATCAGGGTACTGAAGGTTGGTGATACCAGTCTTGATAACTTGTGTTTTGATGTGAAGCCACCGCAGATTGAAAAGCTGACTGTCCATTTAATACTCAGCCCCAATTCAGGAGGAAGGCAGTCATGGATGAGAATCAAAATCACAGCAAGATATATGGAAAAAAGAGTTGGGGCGATGATGCAGCCCTGCTTGACACCAGTACAGACAATGAATGGGTCTGTCTCTGATCCACTGCAAAGGACTGTGGCAGTCATCCTATCATGGAGTAGTCTGAGGACACTGAACTTCAGTGGACAACCAAACCTAGCCAGCATCTTTCATAAGAGTTCACGATTGATGGAGTCAAAGACCTTGGTTAGGTCAATGAATGCCATAAACAGGTGCTGGTGTTGCTTTCTACACTTTTCCTGGATCTGTCGTGCAACAAAAATCATGTTGGTGGTACCCTGAGATGGTCTAACGCCACACTGGGATTCTGGAAGGACATCTTCGGCAAGGGGGAGGAGGCGATTAAGAAGGATGTTAAGTAAGAATTTTCCTGGCAACAGAAAGGAGAGCAGTGCCTCGGCAGTTCCCACACACCGACTTGTCCCCTTTCTTGAAGATGGTCACAATGTTGGCATTCTTTAAGTCATGTAAACTCAGCCCTGTGTACCAGCTGGGCTCCCCAGGGATCTGGAAATTAGGCACCAATTAGCTGAAGAGCAGCAATTAACACTTCCACTGCTCCCCACCTCCAAATGTCCAGACCTGTGGGGCACCCCATGCATGGGATGACATACCTCTACGGGTTGGAGATTGAGCACCACTGCATTACGGCAGTCACAAACTTAAATTGCTGAAGGTGTCAACAAAAGGTGCAGATTGTAGCCATCTGCCTATTATTAAGTGATGCTTAATGTAGAAAACATTATACTGGTGCTCCAAGACTTGCACTGCCTTTTAGTTAGTTTCTGCGTAGAACTTTAAATGCCGGTTTTGACTTACAAAGCTTTGGGTCACATTTTATATCAGGGCTCTACTTGCAAGTGGTTTATACAGTTATTAAAAGGTTTTCAATGAATGGCTAATCAATTTAGAAAGATCATCATAGAGTCCAGCACCTAATTAGGTTGTTTATAGCCATGGCTTATAATCAACCACTATACCATCTACTGATGTCCATTGCAGTCGTCCATAACTCCTGTTATTCGCATGAAACTTGTTTATGCTATCTATTAATCATTGAGTAACTCTGCAGAATATGTATACATGGGGTCTGTCATGAATCTATATATATAGATTTACCAAGGTTTTTATAGCAGTTGAAGTGATTGAGCTAACACAGAATCCAGACTGCCGGTAGGGGATTTCCCATGAGCCAGCCCTGGAACTTCCTCCTTTCCTTGATCTGATGGTATTTGTTGACTCTCAGGTCACATAACAAGAATTATCTATTCTCAGAGACACATAAAGGAGAGATATGTCAAAGGACTGGGGTTGGTTAGACACACCATCTTATATAATGTGTGCTGTTAATCATTAAATAGGCTAATTTTGATATTAAATGGGCTGTACTGCAAAGTAGCTATTGATAGACTAAAGTCTCATTTATGCACGCAGAATGCGATATGCATTATCAACATTTGCATGAGGATTTGGTCTGAAAGTTGTAGGCAGAGTGCTGAGCTGGGATGATCCCTGGCTCCTCCTCTGGTCTGCTACACACCTTACCAAGTCACTTTCCTTTTCTGTGCCTCAGTTTTCTTGTCTGTAAAGGCAGTGCTATCTAATCTTGGAAAGGTGTTTTTATATAAATATCCATGTAAAGTCTGCAAAGTGAAAATTATTATAAGAATGTGTAAGTCTAGGGAACAATGTGAAAATGGAAGAGAATAAAAAGATTGCTAATTTACGTTGAGTATCATCTGCATTTAGTATTTAGGCCAGTTGATAGCTGCATTTAGCATTTATGTTGCTAGATTATGCAATGCAATGTCCTGAAAAGACCAAGAAGATCCAGGCATGCTAGGAAAGGACAGCAGGTTCACATAATGAATACGTTTCCTTTTGCTGAGAGCAAGGATGTACTAGGATTAGATGACTCTGCAATTATGTATGGAATTTATGATCCTATATCATCCTGTCCTGTTCTCCAAAGAGCAGGTGCATTACAAAAGCACCTATAGGAAAAATAATCCAAATAATACACAACATAGGGGAATGTTATATGCTTACTGCTGCAACAGACCTGCCTAAAATACAGAAGATAGATATTGAGGGAAGCATTTCTCTCATACTTGTTAGCTGCAGCCCAATATAAAAAACATTAACCTCAGTTACACTGGGATCTTTACAAGGATATAAGAATGAGGACAAATATATTTTCCAATCTAAGATTATGTGCACACACATTTAAGAATTTTAATTCAGTGTTGAGGAACCAAGAATTCACTGGAGAGTCGTAGGGAGTCATGAGAAAGTAACCAATCCAACAACTGTCATTTAACAATTAGAGAACATCCCCATAGATCTTAGATATCTCAAATTATTGATTTGGATTTTCTATTGTAATAAAGGGCCACCCACATCTATGACACTTCATGAGCAATAATAATTATTACTTAATTATAATACAGTTGGGCTCATCTCAATGAACATTTCACTGTGTAATATATTGCAGGCTGCAGTGATCCAAATTTATGCATTTGGTGAAATGGTCAGGACATGCTGATGGCAAACTCCAGTAGCTGACTGGCTTTTAAACTTGACTACTGCTAGTGGGCAATGAAGATAAAGGTAATCAGGTTTACAGCTAAAAAGTTCTGCATTACTCTGCTAAAGACCTTGCCCTTGGCTGTTGAATGTCACATGCAGTGTTCAAAATATACAGTCGGCAGTGGTGGGGCAAACAGAAGGCATGCAGTACAATATGTTACGTTATCTCAATGATTTTCATCTTTTTGATTCTGCTAATACAAGCAGTTGCAAATAACGAATGCCTGTTTTTTTGAAGAATAGTTGCAAGCTATGAGTTACTTTTCAATGGATCTCAGAGATTTGCTACAATGCAAATAATTACTTTTTCATAAATACCCACAGGAAAAAACTGGGAAATGCATCAGTTTAACTCCTTACTGATAGACTGTTCTAAGACTGACAGTACTCAGGAAATGATGGTATAGGAAGCTGTTAATACACCTCTGTAAGGTGGTTTGAGTAGTTGCTCTAATAAGTTGAACATTAGCTAAGTTTAGTAGCTACTTAGCAATTGTCCCTGCTAGCCATGTAGCATCTTTTCATTTTTATTCAAGGTGGCAGTCTGGATTAAGCTATTCAGCTTGCTACTGTTTTCAGATGCACAGTCTGACTTAGTAGTATTTTACACCAACCTTAAGACCTGGAGAGTTTAGATCCAAGTCTGCTAATAAACCACTGCTATTTTTCTTGCAGAACATCATTTCAGTTTTTCTTTTCAACGTAGAAATCTGAATTGTTTTACCTGTTCAGTTTCCTACTGTTTTTTGCTGTGCTTGGTGGTAAGTATGTGGGGCCAAAGGCTGGCAAGAAAAATAACCTTGGGATTTTTTTCCAGACTCAGTTCTAACCACGAGGTTTGCATTTAGGAATCCAGGAATGTTCTTCACCCATCGAGTAACCAGGTTGTTTTGGAATTAAGTCAGCAATAGGCAATCCAGTCATATAACTAATTGTGAGGTCAGAATGTCACTGTTTAGTGAATAGCAACTGTTAGTAATCTGAGTGTGCTGCAGGTAAAGTGAGCAACAGTAGTTCATGCTTTTCTTATTTCTGAGTCTAAAGATTTATTTAAAAGCCACTGGAGTTGAACGTGAAGCTTTTGTCTACTTCTTCCAAGCTGTGACTATCTTGAAAATTGAGACAGTGCATGGGTGTGTGTGTGAGTGTGTGTATGAGTGTTTGCGTACAAGCACTATGGCAGAAATGAGTTTTAAAAGAGAGAAAGAGGACAATGCGGTGATTTTGTAGGTGTTTTCAGGGATCTCCTTGTCCTGAAGTGGCAGTCCAGAAAACTCCCCATTAACAATGAGATCTCGATACCATGCAAGAGGGTACAGAGCTGACATAAAAACGGAAGAGAATTTGCATAGTGTAGTTATATAATAGGCTGTGACCAAAGGAGAAAAGGGAGGCTATGATGCGGCTGAAAAGACTAAGTAATAAACAATCCCTGAGTGGAAATTTTGAATAGCTATAAAAAGGGCAGGAGAGGCTTTTTAGGGGTCAAAGAAGAAGAGATTATAGTAGAGAAGATACAAAATGGAGCCTGGATGAGAGTTATGGTTATGCGGATGGAGAAGAAAGCCTAGACTTTAGATATAGTATGTAGAAAAGAGTAGTAGGTTCTTGATGTCACCTTGTTATATGAAAGAGAGGACCAAGTCAAAGACAAGTCCCAAGTTACAGGCCTGAATAACAAGGAAGATGGGATTTTTGCCCATGGTGACTGAGAAAAGAGGGAGGGGAAAGTTTCAGGAGAAAATAAAAAGCTTTGCTTTTAAGTTAAATTGGTGGTTGGATAACACCAAGGAGATGTCTGAAAGATAAACCAGGATCTTAGCTTGGACAGGGAGAGACTGATCAGGAATGGAGCAGTATATCAGTGAGTCATCAGCATAGAGATGGTAGGGAGAATCGTACCTGATCTCTGTCTCTCACACGCAGACAAAAGCTCCGTATATGTTAATAGTAGGATTGGGTATTTGACTGGTAAAATAAAGTTCAGTCAATTGACTGGTCACATAGTGGTCAAAATGGTAATAAACTGCCAATAGGTCCAAATTATAGACAGAAGAAGCACAAGTTTTCCATTTAGAAATGTGTAAAAAAATAGTAACAAAATCATATAGTAGGGTTTTTTTTCTGTAAAATTGCTATAACCTTTGACTGGTCAAAAATATTCAGTCAATTGACTGGTCAACTGACAATATTAGACTGGTAAATTGACCAGCTTGCCAACCCTAGTTAATAGTACCTACAAAAGAAGTAGTTTCCTTTTTTTAATATTTCATTATTTTTGAGAGGAAAGAATACAGGCTGATTTCTTAGCGTGAAAGCAAGTAGGTGATTCACAAACTAGAACTAAATATGACTCAAACTGGAGTCATAACTGTTGGTGGATACATGCCTTAGTAAACTGCAGGTTTTCAATGAGAATGCTTAAAATACAGGGCAAATGCTCTGTTTACAACCTGATTTTAGAGAAACAGAGAGAGAGAGAGAGGCAGTGCATCATGTATCTTCTGGTTTCATGTCCTTATTTTGTAAGCTGCTGTGAGCACTGATGTGACTCTGTGGGTGTGTCTACGTGAGACGTTTACTGTGGAGTTGACTAATTATCTCCACAGTAAAATGCCACTGTCTACACGTGGTACTACTGGAAGGGAGCAAACTAATAAACTGGAATAACTAGAAAACTGACTGAAGCATCGGGCACCGAGGCTGGAGCACTGGGCTTACAGGAACTAGCTGGCATCAATGCCGGCTAGCCCCACGCTGAAGCACCCTTATGCCCCAGCCAGCCCCTATGCAGCATGTTGGGCCAGGTCACAGCAGTCCCAGGCTGGCAGGCTGACCCTTGGGACTCCTGCCAGCTGAGGTTGCTCAGCCTTGGTCCTGGGCACACATGTAAACACTGCACCCAGGAGCAATACATTCCAGTGCAAACTGTGCTGGAGTTCATTTAGTTGCATTAATTTAATGTGTAGATGTGCCCTGTATCTCTTAGTATGAGCTGTACAATCATGTCCTTCTTCACATAATTAAAGTTTAAGAATTAAAATGCAAAAGTTTAGGCGTTTATCCTCTATGGTTTGGAAAGCTTCTTTGGGTAGATGTGATATCTTTTATTAGACCAACTGAGTAGTTGGAAAAAAGTTCTTTGCAAGCTTTTGGGCACACACGCACTTCTACAGGCACAGGGAGTCTCAGCTGTTCTGAGATCTTCAAGAAATGAAAGAAGCTGAAAGTGTGACAGGATGTCAGTGAGAATATAAATAAGTGGAAATTAAGAAAACAATGAGAGGAGAGAAGGGAAGGGAGGGGGGAAAATGAGAGGGAAATA
The DNA here is from genome assembly GCF_000455745.1 of Alligator sinensis. NCBI lineage: Eukaryota > Metazoa > Chordata > Crocodylia > Alligatoridae > Alligator > Alligator sinensis. The sequence continues at coordinate 1,390,752 of NW_005842386.1, read as the reverse complement.
ATGCCAAAGCTAAGTAAGGGAGACTATGCTAGTTGAGTTCCCCAAGTTAGAAAAGAAGCTGTCTATGAAGAAGTAAATAGCTGGAAATTAGGAAGACAAAGGGTGGAAAAGGAGGGGAGGGAAGGAAGGGAGGGAAAGAAATTTCTGTCCAGAAAAACATCCAAATAAGATATTACAATGTGGAAAACAAGAAGAATTTTTCTGATACCTCCATCTGAAGGAATATTTCCACAACCAAAATTAGTCCACTTTCAACACAAATTCATTCGATGACAACATCAACGAGAAAATTGACGTGAAAAAATCCCCAAGCCCCTCAGATTGGACACCTTCCAGTGGATAAAATTCAAACCTGAATCATTACATTGACTGTTTCAGAGAGAGAATGAACAATGAAATACTCAACAACAAACACCACTATAACAACCTCTCCCTCTCAGAAAAAAGGGCCATAGCATTTCTAAGAGCCAACCACCAAACAGTAATAAAATCAGCAGATAAAGGAGGAGCTATAGTTATCCTGAACCATGAAGACTACATAACAGAAGCCAATGGACAACTCTCTGACATTACCTATTAACCAAATTAAAGGAAGATACAACTCCTCTTTTCACCTCAAAACTCAAAACCACCTTCACATCATTTCCACCTGAACTACAAGAAAAACTTCAGACCCTGTTCCCACCACTACCCAACCCAGGGACTTTTCTACATGCTCCCCAAACTCCACAGACAAGGGAACCCCGGCAGACCTATAATTTCCAACCATGCCTAACGAAGAAATATAAGGTTTCATCGAACCCATCCTAAAACTGCTCGTCATCCAAAGACCGAGCTTCATTCATTTTGTACTTTCTGCAAAAACTCAAAAGCATAGACCACCTTCCCAGCATTACCCTCCTGGCCATCATGGATGTCACTAGCTTATACACCAAAATCCCACACCAGGATGGCATCCAAGTCTGCCTCACATATCTAAAAGAGTGAGATTACAACCAGAATACAGACCTCAGGCTATCAATGAACTCATATACTCCATCCTCTCACACAACAACTTCAGTTTCAACAACCAACACTTCCTCCAGACCATGGGCACAGCTATGGGCACCAAAATGGCCCTACAATATGCCAACCTTTTATGGCCCACCTGGAAGAAGAATTCCTTAAGAACTGCACCATCAAACCCATGCTATACCTGAGATGCATAGATGACATCTTCCTCATTTGGACCAAAACCCTGCAGTCTGATTGATTTACACCAGAATTCAACAATCATCACCCCTCCATCAACTATCACTTGAATACTCTAACATCAGTATTTCCTTTTTGGGCACCATGATCAATATCCAAAATGGTAAACTACAAACCACCATATACAAGAAACCCACGGACCAACATACATATCTACACAGAGCCAGCAGTCACCCTAAACACACCAAGAAAGCTGTAATTTACAGCCAAGCGCTCCGAGGAGAATACCCGTGATTGCCACCTCACAAATCTCAAAAGGGCTTTCACCCAAGAAAGACACTCCTCAAGAGATAGATTGCACTTTTGAAATAGCCACCCGGATACCACACATAAATTTACTGCAGTACAAAAAAAAAATCCCCATGAATCTCACACCGTTAGTTATGACATTCCCTGGCACCTACATGGAAAATCCTCAAACAGTTACAACCCATACTAGAAGACGACCCAATTCTTAAAGAGATCTTTCCAGAACCACCCATCCTAGCCTTTAAACAAGCACCAAACCTCGCTAACCTTATCACCAGAAGGAAACTCTCTATGACCCAAACCGCACCTAGTTGATCCAGACCATACGAGGACAAGAAATGCAAAACCTGCCAACACATCTCCACCACTGCCACAATAGCCACACCTCACAACTGAACCATCACCAGTCCTGGATCTTACAGCTGCACCTCCAGAAATGTAATATATCTCATCCAGTGCACCAAATGCCCTGATGGAAAATATGTAGGAGAAACCAAACAACAACTGTGTGCCAGAATGATGGATTTTCAGTGTGCGTTCAAAGACAAAAATATCCAGTTACCTGTGAGGGCACACTTCTCACAAGTCCAATCACTCCCTCTCTGATCTCTTAGTTCTAATCCTCAAAGGGAACTTACAAAACACCTTTTGTAGACAAGTCTATGAACTTCACTTCATAAATCTACTGAATACAAAAAATCATGGACTCAATACAGACATTGGCTTTATGACACATTACAACCTGCGTGGCTTCTGATTCACCAGGTACCTACCCTTGACCTTACCATTTACATTCCAATCCCCCCACTTCCTTCCCTCCCTTCCTTTTTCACTCTTTGTCTTCCTAATTTCCAGCTATTTACTTTTTCACAGACTGCCTCTTTTCTACCTTGGAGAACTAAACTACACTAGAGTCTCCCTTACTTACCTTTGGCATTATTTCCCCCTCATTTACCCACCTCCCTTCCCTTCTCTCCCCACTTCCTAATTCCCACCTATTTACATTCTCACTGACATCCTGTCACACTTTTTAGCTTCTTTCGGAACGGCAGAGACTTCCTGTGCCTGAAGAAGGGTGTTTGTGTCTGAAAACTTGCAAATAACTTTTTTCCAACTACTCAGTTGGTCAAATAGAAGATATTACATCTACCCAAAGAAGCTTGCCTGCCTATGTCCTTAGACCAACACAGCTACAACCAAAAATCTTCTTCTATGGTTTATCTTTTATAGTTTTATCCTTCCAGAAGCTATGCTACTTCAGACACTGAAGACTTCTTTATTCATCAATGTTTTCTTTGGCAAGTAGGCCAAGAATGATCCATACTGTACACAACTGGATTTACACAAGATTAAGCAGCACTTGAGATGGAATGGGACGAGGGGCAGTTGTCCACCACAAATGACATGATGAGTTTAGGACCTGCTGAAGAATGACACATGGGCCAGATTCTATTCCTCCTGCATGCTGCTTTTTAAGGGTGAGATGGTGGCGTGTTGCAAAGGTATATAGATTAAAATGGATTTTCAGAACTTGAATGGGGTGCAGCAGAATTGCCCTATGGTTCCTAAATCCACTCAGATACCAGTACATAGAACAAAATTTGGCCTGTGGTGCTCTAGTCTTTCAACATGAATGCCCAACTTTTATTATGTGACTGGAACAGATGCAAAGCAGTGTTAAGGATGCACAAAGTCATGGATCTTGAGGCTAGAGGGACCATGATGACCCTGTAGCTCAAGAGTTGTCAACAGGGAGTACATGCACCCCGGGGGGTACTTGGAAAGGGGCTAGGGAGTATGTGTGGGCGGGTGGGGACACAGCACCGCCACCCACTACCCTGCACTGCCACCTCCCAGGAGCAGGGCTAGGGAGGGGTGGGGCAAGGGCAGCGGCTCCCCTCTGTGGGCCACACAGGCATCACGCAGCTGGCCGGCCACAGGGGGCAGGGTGGGGAAAGCTTGCACATAGCCTTCCCTCATGCTACTGCCATCCACCACTCCCCGCTGCCAGAAGGGGTCCACTCCTTAAAAAAGGTTGAAAACCCCTGCTCTAGTTAGATGATCTGGTAACATGGGAATACATTTATCTTGATAACTCCTGCATCATAATCTTAAAATCTGGCCAGAATATACCTTTTAAAAAAAAGCAAACCATCCTTTCTTAATTTGAAGAATTCAGGTGATGATAAATTGAGGTAAATTTTGTAAATTTTTCTAAATGCTAATTAGACTCAGTGGTAAAGTGTCCACCTTATTTTTAATTTGAACTTGTTTAGTTCCAGCTGTCAGGCACTGGACTTCCCTGTGCCTTTGCTTGATAGGTTAAAACAGCTAGTATATCCAGTTCAGTGGTTCTCATCCTGTTTAAAATCAAGGCACCCCTCGGAAAATGCCAGCTCTTAGTTTCCACTCCTTTTCTCCACTACAGGAAATAATAGAACATTTTTTTCTGTGGCAAAGAACTCAGAAAGATTGTAACAGGCCAGAATGTAATACTGTGGATTCCTATGTGAAAACGTTGGGTTTACACAGTAAACAGTGCTAACAATATCTTACTAGTCTTTTCTTTTTTTTTTTGCCATCTGAAAACTTTACAATTACTTTTTTCCTGGTTACTTAAGGTCTCAATTTTTTACATTTACTTTGAAAAATGATTATGAGGCCAAGAACAGATCCCTGCAGGACCCCTTTGCAACCCTCACATTTGATGAAGATTCCCCAATAAACAATCTAAGTGATCTGAAATCTGATTAAGGGTAAAAGATTGTTTTGGGTACAAAAATAATGAGTACCTACTCCTCATCAGGTTGCTGCTATAAAAACACAGTTGGCTGCTTGCTGTCTTAGTTACATCTGGAATAATATGTTCAGTCCAAGAGGCAAAAAGAACAATTTCCCTGTGTCCCACCTTTAGTTACTGCACATAGGTATACACTTGCCCACATTTTGCCCACACGCTGCTTTACGTTTGCATTAATCATTACTCTTTCTTTCTGAAGTGGGACAGCAATGTACACCCTCATTTGCTCATAAAGAAATCCAAGTGCTAAATGCTTCTTTGAATTTTTTTAAAGTGATAGCATTATGTATGTCTGAGTCACTTAAAAACCAAGTCACGCGCAAGGGTAGCATACATTCTATAAGAGTTTAATAATCCACCTTTTAAAAAAAACAACATTTCCAGTGCATTCGGGTTTTGTAAAGCACACGCTGTGCATCCAAGAACAGTCATTAGATCAGCCAGTTCGGAACACAGGTGACTGGTTTAAAGAATGTTTGGGCACACACTAATTTGAAAAGGATATCTGCAGCCGAACAATCGATGTAGAGGACATCGTTTCCCAAATTGTGGGGCTCCCCCTGGGGGGAGACGCAAAAGGTTCCCAGTGGGGGCATGTATTCTTGGTGGCAGCTTGCAATCATCCCTCTATTTCAGATGCTCTTACACCTCCTGTTTTTTAGCCACTTCCACCAGTTTCCTCACCACCAATTCTCTCGTGCTTCCATACTTCAGCTGCCATGTCCCCTGCCACTGCTGGAAATTGCTGCTGGTGAGGGACCCAGTGGCATCTGAAGGAGGTGGGGCGTGTGAGAAAACCAGTAAAGTATCAGGGATGTGAGAGTGCTCCATTTTCCTACAGTGGGGTATAAACCTGCTAGGTTTGGGTAATACTAATGCAGGGGAATGAGACTGCAATACTTCGCTTCAGTGGGTCAAGTTGCTGGTCCCCCAGGAGGTGGGTAGACTAACTTGGAAGAGCTCTAATTGGATTGTTCTTTATGTCTTCACAGCACTTTCAGGATTGATATCCCTCAAATATGCCTGCCTTAAAATAGGAGAGTGGATGTTGCTGACCCCAAGAAAGCATTCACTAGGCACAAATAATTTCTCTCAGAGTGGTACAGTGAAATGAAGTAGCAAGAAGATTATCTTCTCAAACCGTAGACACTAATCAGGGTCACTTTTAAAAGACAGCTTGGTGAGACTGAATCGTTTGAATATACATAAAAGCACCTCTAAAATACCACAGTTTAGCTCCAAGAGCAGACACTGAACTAAGATATAAAAATGAAGTCATTATTTTTCCTCCTGAAATTCATGACTAGCAAGCTTCCACTGAAAAAAGTGAAATCTCTACATTTCAGAGATCAGGGAAAACCAGAGTGCCAAAAACTTAGTTGCCTTGCCTTCTTGGTACATGAATTAATTGGTCCAGGCCAGCCAAATATGACTGATTATACAGGTACAGCTGTCAAATCAGGTGCCAAGAAACATGTGGAGGACCCTGAAAAAGGAAACATATTTCTTCATACAGTTAAGTTCTAAAACGTCCTGAAGTTTTCCTGTATTTTCTAGGAATTTTACTGAAATGTAGTATTTGAATAAATGCTCAGCATCTTCAAGCCAAGTCTACAAATAAGGGTTGGATGGTAATCTTGTTGGTAAACTATAAAGAAAGAAGTGGGCATCCCTGTATTTATTAAAAGAAAAAAGCCTCACAGCAACTATATAATTTTCAGTTGTTAGTTTTACTTACAGCACAGGTCAGTTCAAAGCTTCCTAATATCTAGCCTTTTTGTCGCAGTCAGTATTATGGAAAAAATGAGTGTAATTTTGTTACTTTTTTGTCTGGTTGTTTAAAACATCAACACTTTTATAAATTCTACAGGTAAACACCGTATCTTGCTACTGCTCTGGAAACAAAACTTGGGATTGATGTTGACTGAATCAGAATCCCAAAGATGAGATGATAAGGGATATGGCGCAAGATGAAGGCATGTAACTTTAGGACTCTCACTAAAGAGAACAATGTTTGCTGGTCACTGATCTGGAAAAGCAGGAGTAGCATTTGCTGGTGTCCTGGAGATTATGTGAATGTTTATCTAGCAGAAAGTGGGCTACTTCTTGGGTTTGCAGCCAGAGAAATTAGGCATCATTCCTAATGTCTAGCACCTCATCTGGTATGCTAAGATTATCCACTTCTTGTTGGCAAAATCAAGGACTCCTTGTCCCAGGAAATTTCAAAATATGGCCAGTTTTACCGATGAGCATGATCACAGAATAATAGAAAATTAGGGTTAGAAGGGACCTCAGGAAGTCATTTAGTCCAGTACCCTGCTCAAAACAGGATGGTCCCCAATTAGAGCATCCCAGCCAATGCTTTGTCTAGCAGGGTCTTAAATACCTAACCTAAACTTCCCTTGCTGCAACTTGAGCCCACTGCTCCTTGTTCTGGTATCTGCCAGAGAACAGTCCAGCTCCATCCTCTTTTGAATCCCCCTTCAGGGATTGAAAGCGTCTATTCAATCCCCCTCAGTCTCCTCGACTAAATAAGCCCAGTTCCCTCAGCCTTTCCTCATAAGTCATGTGCCCCAGCCGCCAAACCATTTTGTTGCTTTCGGCTGGACTATTTTCAATCTGTCCACATCCTTCTGTAGTGGGAGGCCCAAAACTGGACACAATACTCCAGATGTGGCCTCACCAATGCTGAATAGAGGGGTATAATCACTTCCCTCTATCTGCTGGCAATGCTCCTACCAATGCAGCCCAGTATGCTGTTAGCCTTCTTGACAACAAGGGCACACTGTTGGCTTATATTCAGTTTACTGTCCACTGTAACCCCCAGATCCTTTATCAAGCTCCTCCGCCCCAGCCAGTCAGCCCCCAGCCTATACCGGTGCATGGGATTGTTCTGTCCTAAGTGTAGGACTTTGCACTTGTCCTCATTGAATCTCATGAGATTTCTTTTGGTCCAATCCTCTGATTTGTCTAGGTCTCTCTGAAACCCAGTCCTACCCGCCAGCCTATCTACCACAGTTAATTCATCCAACCAATACTTCCTTAGCTTGCTTTCGAGAATGTTGTGGGAGACTATATCAAAAGCCTTGCTAAAGTGCAGTTATACCACATCCATCAGTCTCCCCACATCCATGGAGCCAGGCACCTCATCCTAGAAGGCAAACAGGTTGGTAAGACATGACTTGTCCTTGGTGAATCCATGCTGACTGTTCCTAATCACCTTCTCCTCCAAGTGCTTAGAAATGGGTTCCTTGAGTAGCTGAGCCATGATTTTTCAAGGAACTGATGTGAGGCTGATGGGTCTGTATTCCTGGATTCCTCTTTCTTCCCTTTCTTAAAGAACTTAAAGCACTATATTTGCCCGTTTCCAATCATCCAGGACCTCTCCTGATTGCCATGAGTTTTCAAAGACGATGGCCAGCAGCTCTGCAGTCACGTTGGCCATCTCCTTCAGCACCTGTGGGCGCATCCCATCCGGCCCCATGAACTTGTACACATCCAGCTTTGCTAAATAGTCCCTAACCTATTTTTTTACCACTGTTGGCTCCTCACCTCTTCCCTAAACTGTGCTGCCAGGTGTAGTAGTCTGAGAGCTGGCCTTGCCTGTGAAGACCAAGGTGAAAAAGGCACTGAGCACTTCAACCTTTTCTTCATCCTCTATCACTAGGTTGCCTCCCTCATTTAGTAAAGGACCCACACTTTCCTTGATCTTCCTCCTGTTATTAATACACTTGGAGAATCCCTTCTTGTACCCTTCACATCCATTGTTAGCTAGAACTCCAATTGTGCTTTGGCCTTCCTGATTTCACCCCTGCATACCCAAGCAATGCTATACTCTTCCCAAGTTGTTTGTCCAAGCTTCTTGTGTTTTAGCTCACTGAAGAGTTCCCTGCTAAGCCAAGCTGGTCTGCTGCCACACTTACCATCCACGACTACATTCCCTACCAATTCTTCCTTGTTTGTGAGTAGTAGGTCAAGAAAAGCATAGCCCCTAGTTGGTCTCTCCAACACTTACACCAAGAAGTTGTCCTCAACACTCTCCAAAAGCTTCCTGGATTGCCTGCGCACTGCTGTATTGCCCTCCAAGTGTATGTCAGAGTGACTGAAGTTCTCTAAGCAAAGCAGGGCCTGTGATGGGGAAACTTCTGCTAGCTGTTTGAAGAAAGCCTCATTCACCTCATCCTCCTGGTCTGGTGATTTATAGCAGAACCCCACCACCATATCACCCTTGTTGCTCTCCTCTCTGACCCTAACCCAGAGACTTTCAACAGGCCTGTCTCCAGGTTCATACTGGAACTCTGAGTGATCAAATGGCTCTTTTACATAAAGCATGACTCCTCCTCTTCTCCCCTACCTGTCTTTCCTGAATAGTGCTCCAGTCACGCAAGCTATCCTACCAAGTCTCTGTTATTCCACTCATGTCATAGTTCCAGGACTGTGCAAGGACTTCCAATTCTTCCTGCTTGTTTCCCAGCCTCTGTGCATTCGTGTACAGACACCTGAGGTTAACTAGCTGATTGTCCTACTTTCTTAGGAAGAATGACAATGCCTCCCTATTGTCCCCTCTTGGTTTGCACTTCCTCCAGGTCACTTGCTTCTGCCCTTACATCTGGTCTTTGGTATCCATCTCCTGGTGAACCTAGTTTAAAGCTTTGCTGCAGCAGGAAATGGGGTGTCTTGTTTTAGCTGTCTGAAAGAGCTTGTGAGGGTCTTCAAAGAGGAGAGATGGGAAAGAAGGCTTGTAGATCAGACTGCAGCATTAGTAATCAAACCAACTCAGAATGCTGCCTGAGGGTATGACTTGAAGTAAGCAAAGGAAGAACTGTAGTACAATTGGGCCACTGGAAGTGTCATGGATTGACAAAGTTACTTTGGACTCAGTAAAAAAGTTAATATTGGGTTGACAGTTTTTCTCCCTCAGCCCCCTAGCAAAGAAGAGGTGGAAGGGATTGTGATAATTCAGATGTTAACATCCTTGTTAATTCTGTTTATAAGGAAGGGGCAGCACTATATTACTTTTCCCTGTAGATCAAGGAGGCTGGCATCCTTATGATACATGGGAAGGTGTGCTACTTCCTTGAGCTGCATACACTAAGAAGTGAAGGAAGAAACAGGAATGTAGAACCAATGCAGGGAGCTGTACAATAGGAGCCTGGTAACATGAAGCACCTGGCTGGGGTTACTTAATCCCAGTGCTCTTTCCTGCCCAGAGCAGGGGGTCGGACTCGATGACCTATTAGGTCCCTTCTGACCCTAGAAATCTATGAATTTACAAATTCCTTTTCCCTTCTAATGTAGTTCTACATTTCCCTATTATAGAGCAGCTCCCCCACTTCCTCCCTTATTTTTCCCTACTGCAGGTGAACATCTTTTTTCTTGGGCTGCCATGCAGGTAGCATTCTCAGGGCCTTTAGCAGAGCCTAGGACACTGTGGGCATGTCTACATGTGCATTTACGCTGGCTTAAAGTTACTATGCTGGCTTAAAGTTACTACTAGTAAGTTATTGCGCAGTAAGCAGGAATAGGCCGGCATCTAGATGTACAGGTGTTAAAGTGCATTAACTCTGTGTGTGGACTGACATGGGATTAAAGTCAGTCCACACTAAAGTTAGTCCCAAGTCTGTGCACACACACACTGTTACTGCACAGTAAGATATCTACACATGCGTTACTGTGCAGTAACTAATTGAGCATAAATTTGATACCCAAATCAGTGTAAGTCACCATATTTACTGCACAGTATGCACGTGTAGACGTGTGCCTGTATTGCACAGTAATTTAGGTTACTACATAGTAAATGTGCATGTGTAGATGCACCCTGTGAATATTTTTCTCTTGGTTTGGTGGTACTGTCTTGTTTTAGCTCTCTGAAAACCCTTGTAAGGGGCTTCAAAGAAGAGAGAGGCGAAAGATGGCTTATAGATCAGACTGTAGCATTAGTAGCTTCCGTTTTAAAATATGTAAATTAGGTATTCCCTTAAGTAATGCTAGAATACTTTTATGTCAATCTTTCCCTAATCATCCATGTCAAAGGATAAAGATGATGCCTTAGCAGAAGTCAAAAAGCACTGATATTACATCATTGTTAGTTTTGATATATCACTTAAACAGTGCACAAATAGCTATGCCAAGCCAAATCTCTTCAGCACCCTGAAACATACAGTCTATTCTTTTGGTTGATTTTATTCTTTTTAATAGTATTTTTAAAGTTAGCTCTGAGGCTTCTTTTTAAATGCATTTGCTATAATATAAAATATGTTTGTGTATAAAATCTATAAAATATAGTTATCAGCTAGCAGGATTAGTAGGCAGTGACATTATTTCATAAAAATCTTAGATTCATACAGACAATATTCACTTTTGAGTATTCCTAATTAGACAGGCCAAATTATATATTTGACATTCCCAGTTCATTAAGAGAAATGTCAACTAGTTAAGAGTAGCTGTATTTCTTTCTCTTTGAATCACCACAGTAGTTTATTGGCCTCAGTTATTCTTTTTTTATTTACGTTGTAGAAAGTAATTTTCCACTATACACTTTTCCCCAAAGCAGGAGGCATCATACATGCTTGTTGATTTGTTGAGCCCTTTCTCTAGTTATATCTCAGCAGTAAGTGTAAGAGTAGTGATATCTTAGGGTACCTTTCCAATAGGAATAGTGTGGATAGGAAACCTAACTAGTTTTAAGATGGCACGTCCAAGATGTCTGAAAGTGATCATACAAAGTGGTAGCGTGTCACAGCAGGAGTGAGAAACGTGGCGGTCTTTCTCAGTTGCATGCTCCTAAAATTCAAAGGAAGGGTCTATCATGGTCTCCGGCCTTTTCAAGGTCAGTGGCCGCAGTGAATGTCAGACAAGCTCTTGCCCTTCACTAACATTTAGCTAACTTTGGCTGTGTGATCAGTGTGAATAAAAAATCCCAACCTTGCCTACGCTGGAGACATTTTGCAGAACATTGGTACCTTTTCTAACACTGTGTCTTGTGCTCTGATGTCAACAATTGGGAGAGGCCTCAGCATAGGTAGACTGTAGGTCTGCTAGCCATTTTCAACATCATATAAATTAGCTGGCTTAGAGCAAGACTAATCTCTAGCTACAGCTATAGAGCTGTCTATGTTGGCACTGCCAATATTATGGATGCTGGTATGGCTTGAAACAGCAACGGTGTGTGTTTTGCAAAAGCTCCCTAACGTGGACAAGACTCATAGCTCCAGATGGAGGACATTATTATGTAGTAGAGGCCAATACTGAAGGAGCAAGAGCCCTCCATAAACTCTCACTTCTACATAGGATACATTATGCTTATTAAAGTAATGCTCTGTCCTAACTGAGCTGCAGATTTACTTATCCTTTTCTGTGGCTCCTGTAGCTCACTTCTCTCAAACAACAGCAGTGATAGGGCACAGATCTAGTTGAACAGTTAACATCTTTGAAAAGGCAAACATATCCCTGATTCAGACCTGAATGTACCTCAGTTCCAGGACACACTTTTTAGTATTTCCTGAGTCACTAACTAAAAGTAACTCTCAGAAATGGAGATAAAATCTGTAAGTGTAGGTCACCTGAATCTAACTCAGCTAATTAGATTGTATTTGGCAAAACACAGCAATATTATGCAATTCTACTATGGAAATATTAGCTGTTCTGTTAGATGTGAAGCTTAGCTATTAAATAAAGTATCTGATTCTGGGAAGCTGAAACACCAAATATTCAAAATTTGGCGTGGCAAGCTGCTAATTAAACACTGCCGCATTTGAAGGTGTATACAGTTGAATATACAACCAAAGCATATCTACAGTTCTGGGTCTAAGTCTTAAACAACAGCTTCAGATGCTGTGAATTCTGGAACAACTGCAGGTTGAAATCTCATCAGATCAGCTGCTCTCATATTTCAGCCTATGAACAGTAGGGATGTTGTGAAATTTGGGAATGGCTGTCTTCTGGGGCAGCAGGAGCACAAAGAAATGGAAATCACGCTTGGGAGAAGAATGGCATTTGGGGGAAGATTCTGCTGTCAAATGCCTGAATCTACAGCGTTTAACCTGGGAATAAAGATGTTAATAGCAACTGAAGGAATTCAGGTTGGGGCTTGGAAACAGAAGCAGCTATAGAGAATTTTCTCCCTAGCCTGTGAGTTATGATTTCATCACAGATCCTGAAATAAACTGCAGAATACCAGATTGTGATCATTTTAACACCGATGAGGAAGGGAGGTGGCTCTGAATCCAGAAGTACAAGTGTGCTGATTGCTTAAAGGCAATGCCCTTTCTCTCTGGTTGGTACATCGGCTACTCACAGCAGTTGTTAACTTCGCCGGAGAGAACTGGCACAGTTCAGTGTACAAACAGTAAGTCCAGTTCAGCAAAAAAAAAAAAAAAAAAAAAGATTTGCCTTTGTCTTCCAAACACAGCAGGTTGTCAGTGGCATTTGATACGAGGAGATGCAGCACAGAAAATAACAGCAGCACAGTTGTGGAACAATTCAAATCACAGCCCACAGCAGCTTGTCAACAACTGGTAACCATGCACACAGTGCAGTATTTGATAACACTTGTAAGAGTGATGGGAGTGCTAGCCCTGGCACTCACTGGAAATACTGTAAGTACGCTGGGTGTCTGTTGTAGGGTCAGAAAGTACCGATGACAAAAAGGATCTTGCTTCCTTATGACAAACTGAAGAAAAGGTAGACAAGTTATTCACCCACGAGTGACAGCCGCCTTTCCTTTCTGCTAACGTTTTCTTGAAGGCTACCAAGGCAGCCAAATCAACACTTCATACAGAATGGTGAAACACAACCGACACCATCCACATGTTGAGTTGTGATGCTCCTTGATGGAAGCGTGTCCTGATCTAGCAAAAGACTGATGAGAATAATAATCTCGTTCCTGTGATATGTGCGAGGGGAAAAAAATGTTGCTTCCTTCTTAGCTTGGAATTTCTGTTATCTTGATCCACTTGATAAATGTCGTGCAGCATGCTGTTTGTATAAGGCCTTAGTCAGCGGGAAGAGACGACAAGGCCACCTTGGCACTCCTGCTTTCATCTGTCTTCTGATGAGAGTGCATGCCAGTGCATGGGAAAGGCACCAGAAGTCATTTATTGTTGGAAAGGAGGCAGCAGGGGAAGAGCAAACAGGAAGGAAGATGACGAGTCTTCTTCCAGTGCCATCAGAAGAGCCGTTTCTAACAGAGGGCATAGAGGGGTGGGGGTGCAGATCATTCTGCAGCTGTCGGGTCAAGTCACATCCGTGACACTAAGTCTGAGGGCATTAGATCCAGCTTTATTTCACCCAAATTATGGACAGATCAGGAATAGGTTCACCGAGGTGGGAAGCTAACTAAGCAAAGATCTAAATCCTAATACGAATGCAGTCACTTAGCAAAGTGCTCAGCCTAGATGGACTAAGATGTTTGCTGTTGCTTTACGTCCGTGACTCTTTTGTGCAAGGGGCCCATGGCTTCCACAACATACTGCAGACACAGCGCCTTACTACCAAGTGCTAAATAAGATCCAGTAGTCTAAAAAGCTGCCTCAGAGCCTTGATTCATTACCTTGATTGGGAAGAAAGGGAGAGGGGAGGAGGGAGTGCCTGTGGGTGTACAGTAAAAAGCAAACTCTTTGTCTCGTATAAGTAAATAATTCTATGAATCCTAATAATCCTTGAAGCACCCATGTGTCTAACCTTGGGTGTGTCTGACTGTTCAACTGTAAGCTCATCAGGGCATGCTCTGTCTTCATATGGGCCTCTTATGACACATAGGAGAGCAAATTATGACAATAGCTTTAGCTAAATTGTTCATTTCAAGTCCAGGTCACACCCTCCTCCGTCACATTCATTTGATATTTGGACTGTGAGTGTATCTGCACATACTGCGCCCTCCCAATTAATGTCTTCTCTGCAGTTTTATCCTCTTAGTCCTCCTTCACAAATCCATCAATTTAGTCGCTACTTCTTTGTGGTGGTTTTTCTTGTACTACTTTCAAGACAAGACCTTGTGTAGCTTTTTCTAGCAGTCTGGTGAACTGGAGGAAGTCTGGGAATTTCCAAGTATCTTAATAGATCCCAGTGAAATGTGATAAACACTGGGTACCTCCCTCCCTTTGGTATTTTCAAAAGAGCCTATCTGAAAGCACTAGTTCGGGTGAAGTTTCAGCCAGGTTATATTTAGAGGGAATAACATCAAGCTGCTCTATCATTTGATACTTCTGGCCCAGAAGTCTGCAAACCGGAACCCAAAGTTAAGTTTCTAAATCTATATTCAGGCAAATTCATGGCCTGATTTTCAAAAACTCTAAGTGCTTAACAGGTGTTCAGTTGGATGGTGCTTAGCAGTGCTACAGATCATCCCACTTCTGTCAGTCTAGGAGCCTGGCTCTTTAGGCACATAGGGCACCTTGACACGTGCTCTGGGGCGAGGTGGGGCTTTAATTAAAACAGCTTTCGAGAGCTACTCTAATTAAAGTGCCTGCAACGTCTTGTGTATGTAGCGTCCCACGCTTCAAAATGGCGGCAGGAGTGCTTTAACTAAAGCTCGTTCGATGAGCCTTCATTGCCATTTTGAAGCATGGGGACACTGAATACATGTGACCAGAGATGGCCCGAGCAGGGTGCAGGGCCCCACCCCCAGACGAGAGGAAGCTGGCGGCGGATTCGGGGGCGGAGCATCGGGTGCCAAGCACCCAGACATGAAGCTCTGGGGCCTGGGGCGCAGGGCCCGGGGCAGTGACCTCGATTTACCTCCCCCCCCTCCGGGACGGCCCTGCACGTGATGCTGCGGCTGCTGGTGCATGCTAATTAGCACACTCCAGCAGACTCAGTTAATCAAGTCTGCTCAAATGCGTGCTAATTAGAATATGTTGGAGCAGGCATTGGGTACATGTATAGGTGCCCATAAATATTAATAAGATTTTGGTTTGTTTTTTCCACGGGGCTTTGCTTCTTTCTCTTCTCCCACTTCAGAGTTGTTCTTTCCTTTCTAATTACCAGCATCTCTTTTCTTTATTTTTTCTTACACAGACAGATGAAAACAAAGCTATTTTGTCTTTTTGCCATCCTGGATCTCATACATTAATAGGATTATGTTTTCTCCCTGGTATTTTTTACTTCACTCTTCATCTCCTGCTATTTTTGAAAAGAGATCCTAATTTTCTGGGTCCTGACTCATCCCATTTTCTGCTGTCCTTACCTTTAGCCCTACAAGCCTGAATTGACTTTGCCTATTGCTTGGTACCCTCCCTTCTTACTATTTTCCTCTGCAAAGCTACTGCAGTCATGTTAGTGAGTTGCCCCTTGAGAAGCCACACTGTTCACTTCTTGTGCCTCGCACTCTGTTTTTCAGAGCAGCATTACACTGGGGCACATTAATTCTGGTGTCCCTTTAGGATTTTCATACTTCCTCTCATTACTCACTAAGTTACTTAATTCTCCCAGAGTTGCTCCTTGACATCTAATAATGTCTTTTTGTTGCAATTTTGAACTGTTCTTTATTATGCTGTATTCAAATAGCTTGTGATCAGCTGCTTCAGGAATTTCCATGTTATCTCTGAGGTCTAAAAAGGTCATTTTCTCTTCTTCATGCCAGTGAGAATGGGATCTTGGATGCCTTTTCATCTGGTGGAGTTTGTACTCCTTGACTTTTTGGATCAGAGTGTACGTCTCTCTATACCCGAGGGAAAAGTCTCTTGAATGATGCATATGTGGTGACCCAAGAGAGATCTAACTTGTTTCCTGTGGATCCTGTAGTGCTGAGTTCATGAAGATATGTGCTATAAGAAAGGTTCATTTTTTGTTTTCTTGAGTTTTGTGTGTTCATATATGCTCTAGTTTGCAGTAGTAGCTCCACCCTACCATCTTTCAATTATGTTCCTTCAGTCAGAATCTCTGTCACTTATTTCTTCAAGAACTTCTGGGTTGTTTCATGTTCTGCTTGTATTTGTCTGCAGATGCTTTAGTACCTAAATTTACCTTTCCCTATGATTTCTGTAATCCTTGTATCACATTTAAGTTGTCATGTAAAATGTCTTCATTTTTCTGTCTTGTACTGCACGTCAGTGCTCAATTACTGGAGTTCTCCCATGTTGCTACAAAATTTGGAGCCCACAATACAAATCCTCATGATTATCAAACCTAGAAAATAGTTGTTACTACCTCTGCTTCAGCAGAAACTATCAGCTTCAATTATTTCTCAGAAAGAAGGCTTTCTGATACTCTATATGAGTCCCAAACTCTCTTCCATCTGTGCTCCTGTCTTTTTTGCTTTGAATA
>NW_005842386.1:1365043-1374157 GCF_000455745.1 Alligator sinensis | reverse complement strand
CCCTACTCATGATTATCATTGGAAAAATGTCTGAGCAGTTCACCCACCTTACTTCCATCATCCAAAGTATTAGGAGTCCATCATGATTTCAGCAAGCCCCGTTCGTTCATTTACTTCCTACATGAATTACACTTAGCAGGAACTCCTCGGCAATGTTGAGGATATGCTCCACCTTCCTTTTCACCTTTTCTACCTTGTGACGTCTGCTGTTCTGTCGCAATGAGTTTTCTGAAAGAAGCAGTCCTCCAGCATGTTCATTTGCTAAATGTAATGATTTTTTACACTAAGTCTTGTTAATTACTGTTACAAATTCATGAGGTTTTAACAATAAAAAAAAAAGCTGTTGTTGAGTTTGGGAAAATTCCAACTACACAGTATTATACAGGAAGATCCACTGGCATATCCCAGCTAACTTTAAGAAACTGCTCGTTTACCAAAATGTTATTATACTGTGATGTTTTCTTTTTTGTACTCCTCCTATCATCAATGACTAATAAGCTATGTAAACAGACACTTTCTCCCCTACAATCAGCTTGTTATATTCCCTGATGTCAGAACACAGTTCATAACATCACCATTCATCATAGTGAATGAAAAAGGGATGTCACAAGTGATGATTTTGGCTTTATTGAAAGAAACTGGCAAGTGGCACAAGACAACTGAAAGGAGGACAGCTATTCACATTCAACCATATTGGTAACTAACCTTTTCTAGATAGGAAATAAGAAAAAATAGTAATTTAATAAGTTTTAGGTGAAATGTTTCCATATTGGAAGCGTACTGTTGAGTGCAAGTGG
Organism: Alligator sinensis; assembly: GCF_000455745.1. Classification (NCBI taxonomy): domain Eukaryota; kingdom Metazoa; phylum Chordata; order Crocodylia; family Alligatoridae; genus Alligator; species Alligator sinensis. The sequence goes on along the minus strand of NW_005842386.1, from coordinate 1,373,360 downwards.
AAGTATATATTCAAAAAAGAATGGTTTCAGAAGAAAATATAGTATTCTACATAGACTGGATATTTCTTTCAGTGCATCAAAGCATAAACAAGTGAAAACTGTGGAATAAATCCTTCTCAGGTCTTAAAATTTCTTGGTTCAAAGCAAAATAATAAAACTGGAAAACTCTTTTAGGCCCTTGTAAACCCCTTTGTTCATTAACATATCTTTAGAATTACAATGATTTAATAAATTACCCCATTTGAGGCACGTCACCAAAATGCCTTCTAGTGTATTGTCATCGCCTTTGCAGGAGGTTTGGGCAGAAACTGAGGTGGTGAGCTGAGACTACTTTTTATTATGCAAGACATTACCTCATTGCTGCCCCCATACTCCTACCCTTCCAACTGTTTCTTCCACCTGTTGCATCTTATCGGAAGGCCAGACTGCGAGCCTCCCTGGGGCCGAATCTGGCCTCTTTACTTGTTTACACAGTCCTCACCACGCTGAGCATCTACTTTGACTCGCCCTCAAGGTGCTTGGATGACACGAATTAATGTTAGAGCCCCAGAAGACAAACTTGTAAGACCAACATGAGTGATCTCAGTAGGCTGTATCAGTATTTCCATTGACACTTATATTGCTTTAATGACAATAGTGGGGTGCTTTATGGAAGTGACTCTCCTTACTGACACTTCTTTGGTGTTTTCAGTTGCCCAGAGTTGGTTCCTTTGACTTAAGCAGTGCAAAAGGCTGCTGAAATGGTTTTTCACAGGGTACCCTTACAAGCCCTGGTGATGGATCTACTGGGACTGGGGCCAGCATCGAGAAGTGTAAGTCAGAGGTGGGAAAAGGCAAAACTGTAGCACGTAGCATTGTGGCCATTTGGGTGAGACTGCCACCCACAAGAAGCTAGCAGTGCATCAAAATCAGATATGAAAAGGCTCAAACCTGGCAACTTTTCTGCATTATTTTTATTTTCATATTACTAGGTTGCCTATACTACTTGCTTTTCAAGATATATTGCAATGGGTATTCTGTTCCCCCTGCTTTACTAAGATCACTGGTCGTGTCCAGATGTGCAGGGGCATGCACTTGCAGCGGCACAAATAGTAGTGGCACAAATTTGTGTCACTACTTTGTGCTGCAGTGCACACCCCCGCACACGTGTGTTGGTGGGGGACAAATTGTCCCGCTTTAAGCAAACTGCCCTTTCCCACTCTTCCCAGATCCCAGGGTGCTGGAGTAGCTGGGGCACAAATTAAAGAGTAGAGACCCTCTGGCTGGCAAACAAGAGCGTCTCCCTGGAGGACCAAGCATTTGTTTGTTCCCACGCATGCTATAGTAGCATGCACCGTGCCACGTTTTTTCCTCGGCATTTTTATTTGCTATCTGGAAATCTGTTTTAACATTCAAGGTGTGAGGTTTGTGGCGCCACAAAGAGGTTTGCGGCACCACAAACCGCATGTGCCTGCATGTCTGAATGAGGCTGCTGGTTCCTACGCACTGCATACATGTCAGCCTAACAATATCAAGAAGGATATGAGAAACCTTAAAGAGATGCTGCAATATGCAGATTCTGAATTACAACAGATAACTAGAGATGACTGACTATTGATGAAAATATTACAATCTCTGCGCGATGAAAGGAAGTAGATTGAACCATATTTTCCCTCAGCTCTATACTACCAATTTGAAAGGATAAGGTCTTTGTAATAAACAAAGCTATTGTGACACCATTATTAAACAAGGCAGAAGGACATTTTTGTTTCTCTGAGAAACAGAAGAATGATCTTATTTTCATTGATGTAAAACAAGCCAGGGTTAATACGTTTCATCATCATTTTCAGCAAACTGCAGATATTTTACATTTTTAAATAGTTCAGGATGAACTTTGAGAGGCTACTTGCTTAAAATAGAAAAAATAACAAACTTCTTAATCATAACTGTTGTTAATTCTGAGATGCCCATGTCATATTGGAAAAATACAAAGATATATGAAAAAGAAGGGACAACGACAACAAAAAAAATCCTGCATGGATGAAAATACACAGAGCCAAGAAAACACTGCTAAAAGTCAAGTGAATGGACAAAGACACATTATTAACAGCATAGTTAGCCATTACAATAACTCCTTTGATGTAAAAAAAAAAAAAATCAGCCAATTTTCCTCAATATTAGATCACATTTGAATTTAACAATTATTTGGATTGGGATGGTTCTAAATATTTTTTTTAACATACAGGATAGAAACAACTACATTATTATAGGGTGTTTTGGAATAAAGGATATGAATCTAAATATAGAATAATGTTTGCAATTCACAAAAATACTATAAAAAGTCACAATGCCATTTATAACAAGCTGTAGACACAAACAGACTTTGAACTTAGACAATGAAGGGAAAGGTACTCGGTTTAATTTCTTTTCTAAAGCATTCTTCACCCTGCATTCTTACTGGTGGTTTAATTGTAAGAGACGGTATGTTTCCAACAGTTTGTCTAACCAGGAATCCACGTCACAAATTCCTTCTTAGGCCAAACTACAGTTGGAGGAACTTTCAGGATCCAGGTGAAAGAGTTCCACCAAGAGAGTCATACAACACTAACATGCAGAAGAAAATTACGTGGTTTGCAGTAACATTTTTCATACTCGATACCTCCCAAGGCCGTTTACAATGCAACGAGGAAGTTGAATACTGGTGGTAACATCATGACAGCGTAGGTAAACATGACAGCCACTATGTGCATACTAATAATTTTGGACACTGGAGTCTCTTAGTAAGAAAGTAACAATTACCAGTTACCTCATACTTGTTTTTTCCCTGAAAGCTTTAATCTGGAGAACTACATGACATGGGTAGGAGAAACACCAGCTTAACCTTTTATTGGCAGGCTGACACTTCAGTTCAAGTTGTCGTCCAGAACAGAACCGACTCCAGAGCGCTACGAGCATTGGTACAAGGCCTTATTGAAGATGGAGATGAATCTAGACAGATTTGATCAGGCAGTAACACTTTTTCTGACTAAAATATAATATTATTACAAGCTATGTGCATGTAGGTAGCACTGGTTCTTCTGGATACTCCTGATTTTGATAATCCTTTGGTGTCACAATTCTGCAGAGATGCATGGTTTAATAGCTGATTCGTCACAGAGGTAGTTGATGAAGTATTCTCCTCTGAAATAGTTACACATAATGGGGCTAGATCCACAGCTGGTACAAAGAAGTGTAATCCTGCTGCAGTCAATGTACAGTCAACAGCTCGACTGTACACCTGTTGAACAGCTGAGGACCTGTTCTGATAAACTGCGGTTTTCTGATCTCATTCAACTAGAATCGGTTGCTTATAAATTGATATATTTTCCTTATATCTCCGTTGAAGTCAGTATGCTCTTCTTATGACATCAGGTACAATCCCAAAACAACCAATCTTTTTGCTTAAAAAGAGGTTGATTCTGGTTGGGAGATGATTATTTTTACTTCTTAAACAAAGATGATTTTCTCCATAGGTCACATCTTTAATAGAGGACAACCATGTTCAGTGGTTTTAAAATATATTCCTCCTTTCCAGAAGTTTTCCACAAGATATTGTCATGTTTGCAGTGCTGCTCCATTCTGAAAGTGACTCCATTAAAAGAGCATTTTGCGCTCCCATCTTTCTTCTCGCTCAAAGACTCACATTTTTGTAGTTGTTACCCAAAGGATATTTTCTGCAAACACAACCCGGAATCTGAAATTCCAGGTGCGTGCTTATTGATTTGCGTTTTCACCCATGTAGTAAGGGATTCAGTGTCCTCAGTTACGTCTGTACAACGCTTGCCTCCTTCAAATTTTGTCCATGCTGATACCTCTACTGGGGTACAGATGAAACTGGGAGAATCTGACACTGCAGCTCAGATGGAGCTTCACTATCTTGTCGAGGAAATATTGTCACATAGCCATACTAACCAGATGTAGTTTAAAACTTATTTTTGTCATTGATGTAGGTGGCAGGCCTCTGGACGCACACCGATATTATAGCTTTTTATTTAAGAGAGTTCCATTTTTAAAAGTCACTTTTCCAAATACACTAGCGTTTTAAGTAAAAAATGTCCATTAGTTACTAACAGTTTGAAATAATTAAATTATTGTGTTCCTGAGAAATCTACAAGCCACATTCCTCTTGAGAAACTTAACTGCAGCTCACAAGATCTCTTACTTACGATATTGCAATATAATAATAACCTACATAGAAATTGGGATTTCCAGTACTCTTAAAGGGCGTGACAAAATGTTATGACAGAATGTTTAGGGTATAATCTCATTGTTCTGAAAGCTCTGATTATGTTGGTTTATTGTAAACAATACGAAATGTAGAAAATTTCAGGTCGGAACAGGAATGGAACAGAAATTTCAGCCAGCTTCAAAAGACTCTTCACGGTATTGATAACAGGTATTAGATGTTTGCCATCAGCTGGAGTTCGTTTTTTCCCCCTCCAGCTCTACTAGGGGAACCGTCCTCCCCCAATACTTATATGTACTGGTTCATTATAAAAGTTACGGTTCCTAGCCTTTCATTCGTATATTTTAATATTGGCAAACAGCCTTGAGAAGCCCAGTTCTTTTAAGAGAGGGTCTTATGTTAGATGTTGGAATTGACCTCAAGATGGAGAATACAAAGGATATGCCAAAGCAGCGGCAGGAAACAGAATTAGCGTCAGTGAAGAAAGTTGAAACGTACTTTTGGATATGTTAGTTAGTCTATCTTTTACTGAAATTAATGAAGACTTTCTATCAACAAGTTGTCGAAACTGTCAAGCAAAATAGTGCACCTGTTGAAGACCATTATGGATATGCTGTTGCCAATGCTTTATTTAATTTTTATAGTTGTTTATAAATACTGTGCAACACATTTCTTTAACATTCACTAAGATTTCCTCTCCTGAGAAAATATAGTGATACCGTAAAACCCTCTTACGCACTGGAGAAGCCCAGACTCATACCTGAGTGCAAAACAAACCTTATCATTTTGTTCAACCAGTGAAGGCGTAACTGTGCTAAAGACTTATAAAACTTCAGTCTAATTTAAAAGTTCCTAAGTGAAAATTTTAAACTATTTTAACATGAAAAAGAAAACTCTCTTTTCCTGTTGCCTTCAAAACCAGCATGTTCTAGTATCTGATGCATGATACTCACCCTAGACGTAGCCAATCTTGGTTGTAAAATTACACCAACCTAGAACACAATGCTAATTAGCACAGACTTTTCTCTGGGTGTTTTTCAATTTGTAAAATAAATGACAATTATTTCAGACTCCTACAAGAAATATAATAGAACAAACTTCAAGTAGAAGTGACTAGATGTCATATTTTTCTTTTACATTGAAAAGTACATCAGGATCACAAAACATTGTGCTTAGTTGGCTGTAATCTTATTTTGCTTTAAAATCAAGACATTCATTGAATATATCTTCAAGTCAATATGTTGGAAAAATCTGTTTTCAAAATAATTTGACAATAGAAAATGATGAACTGATAGGCGACATATCTAAATTGTTTTTGAAATTTAAGATTTTTCACTGAATTACATAAAAACCAGTAAGGAAAAACTGACCTTGGGTTACGTGTGTAATAATGACTCTGTAGTCATGTTTACTGTGACCATAGTAAGTAGAAGTAAAATCATTTTGAAGCCAATAGCAATTATCAATTCTTACAGAAGTAATAATTATCACTGTCTTATTTACTGAACGTCAGGAAGAATCTGTGAAGGACTGAAATATTACTAGAGACGTTCCACACGTTGCAGTGACAAGTGTATCTACAATTAATTTATTTTTCTTTTGAATCACAGTTCATTCATTCAGACAAAATTTTACATCACTTAACATGCATCATGCCATCATCACAATATTTGACGTGCCCTAAAAAGGGACGGATGCCGCATCCAAACAAGAAATAAGGTGTAAGCTCCAAACACATCAAGTGTCCACGGGGATAACTTAATCTCCTGCTTCTAACTGATATTTGACATCAGAGCCTACACAACTTAAAAGTCTCTTTTTAACGATTCCAGGAAACCCACTGAGATCTCTTGATGTGGTTTTATTTTGGGGTGTTGAGAAGTTGTTTAACCAAAACTGAACATCTGCACTTTTGCAACATATCAAGAATATGAACTGTTCAGCTTCCCAGTGGTTTCTCCTAGCTCAGTCACAAGAAACGTCACTGTGGAAAGGGTTTTACACGAGATCATTCGACTTCCTAATTCACACTCTGCACATACTTGGATCATCACTTGTATGTCAAGTGGATGAATAAAAATTAGTTAGCCATTCAGGTCCCAAACATGTCAACCAAGTCGAGATGGAAAGCCTTCCTTTTATTTACCCACCTTGATGGCTATAACTCTTCTCTATTACTCATCGATTAGCAAAAGCAACCCAAAAGGAATAGAGGTGGGCAGTGTTTCACAGGCTTTGAACCACCAAACCTAGGAAGATTTGTCTGTATTTCATGCTGTAGTCCAAGAGGGCTTCACCACCCAGCCTGGAAAAGACCCAGGGCCTTCAAAATGATTGCACTTGGATTGCTCTGGGTTACAGATCTGGCTTTTGTAAACCATTTTCCCAGTATGTTGCTACTTATAGTATTTGCACACAGTATACCATCTCCCAGTCCCACAGGCCATCTTCGCAGAGAGAGGGAAGGCTCATAAGAGAGCACAGATTTTAATTAACAAGTAGAAGCTGTAACAACACAGCCAGCGTCAACTCCTTCTAGAGACACTCTAGACATGTAATGAAATGTCCCTGGAGAGCAAGATGATCTAAAACCCGAGACCTTCCTGATAGGCAATTATTTCATCCGAGGGGACAGCCCAAACTCATCTTTGATAGAACAACTACTGACTACAAAGACGTTGCATCAGGGATGAAGCCGGTTTGGGGTCCTCAACAACTAATTGAAACTGAAGCTACCGCAAACTGAAGCTACCCAAACCACTAAGGAAAGATGGGGAAGAAACCCAAGTTGGCAATACTAATTCAGCTCACAATCACTGGACCTCTCATCTTGGGAGACACTTGAACTCTACTACTTTCAAGAAAGCCTGATGCCCCATTCAACCCAATGAAGATCCACCTCAAACCTCAACCACAACCTCTGCAAGGGGATTTCAATGGCAACAAGAGGCACGAAAAGATCCCTGAAGGCCACTAGACTCTTCTGGACCCAAACCCCCAAACTTGGTCAAAACGGGGAACAAACCCCGCTCCAAAAACACCACGTCCCTGACTGCTCTTAAAGATAGAAAAGCTGCACCTGCTTGGAGCATGACAGCAGTCAGCTCCAAGCTTGGACTTGGTGGGGCCAAGCAGGAAGCAGAGCCACCACCCTGCTGGGTTTTGAAGTCTGAAAATGGGGCTTTGCCCAACATCGGCTGGATGGATTTGTGGACCTTGGGTCTACCACCGTGGTGGGCCTTGAAGTCTGAAAACGGGGTTTGGCCCAAAACCGGCTGGATGGATCTGTGGACCATCATGGTGGAGTTTGAAATCCGAAAGGTGGGCTTGGCCCAACACCGGCTGGAGTGATTTGTGGACCTCGGGTCCACCACCGTGGTGCGGTTTGAAGTCCGAAGATGGGGCTTGGCCCAACACTGGCTACAGGCATTTGTGGACCACCGTGGGGGGTTTGAAGTCTGAAAACAAGGTCTGGCCCAACATCGGCTGGATGGATGTGTGGACCGCAGGTCCACCACCGTGGTGGGGTTTGAAGTCCAAAAAACGGGGCTTGGCCCAACACTGGATGGATGTATTTCTGGACCTTAGGTCCACCACCCTGGTGGGGCTTGAAGTCTGAAAACGGGGTTGGGCCAACACCAGCTAGATGTAATTGCGGACCACCGCGGTGGGGTTTGAAGTCCGAAAATGGGTTTGGCCCAACCCTGGCTAGACAGATTTGTGCACCACCCTGATGGGATTTGAAGTCTGAAAACAGGGTTGGGCCAACCCCAGCTAGATGTATTTGTGTACCACCTTGATGGGATTTGAAGTCCGAAAACGGGGTTGGGCCAACCCTGGCTGGATGGATGCGCGGACCGCCGCAGTGGGGTTTGAAGTCCGAAACCAGGGCTTGGCCCACCACTGCCTAGGTGTATTTGTGCAGCACCACGATGGGATTTGAAGTCCGAAACCGGGCTTGGCCCAACCCGGGCTGGACGGGCGTGGGTCTGAAGTGGGACGCGGGGCTGTCGGGGGCCGAGGCCGGGCCGGGACAGGGGCGCCCCGCGGACTTTACCTGGACTTCCCGCACTCGCTCGGCGGGCGCCGCAGCCCTGCCCAGCCTCCCGCCAA
>NW_005842386.1:1298751-1364370 GCF_000455745.1 Alligator sinensis | reverse complement strand
GCACGCACATCAGCATCAGCACAAGGTCACGGCTGGAGGCTGCCCGTGCAAGGGGCGGGGGTGAGGCTTTCTTCTCCCCTGCACCTTGAAGGGGGGCATCCTTTCCCTGAATGGAAAATTGGGTTGGCTTTGCTGTCACCCCCCTCTTTGCCCATCCCCGGCGGATGGCCACTAACTTCCCCTTCCTCCGATTTCAAGAGAGCCGAGGAAATGGAGGTTGTTTTCGCGTGGATCCCAGTCTGCTGGCCGTACCCACCCTCGAGACCGCCCTTCCCCAGAGCGTGGGCCCCCACCGATGCTGTCCGTCCGGCTGGTGCCCCCCGCCCCTGACGGCCCGCACTGATGCTGTCGGTAGGACCGGTGCACCCCCAGATTCAGGAGGCACCAGTCACTTGCGCCCCAGAGGCAGGGGGGTCTGCTCCGCTTTGGCAGCGCAGAGGCATGAGCCTGCTCCCCTCACCTCCTCTTTTTCCACTTTATGGAAAGGGGAGACTCCACCCTAGCTGTCTCCTTGGGGCCATACGGCTAGGGCCAAGCGATACGTGGGGGCATCCGAACCCCAAGCCTCCAGGCTTGGGCCTGCAAGTAGGATGCCCGCCAAAGGTTTTGGAAACATCTGAAGCCCCGGATGGGTGCCGGTAGTACAGTTCTGTACTGACTCTGGGATTCGGGATTTGTTTTGGCTCGTTTGGTTTGGCACACGGGAAATTAACATAACAAACAAACACACGCAACCCCTCCTCTGTTTCCACTTCACAGTCTTCCCGGCCTTGCTTAGCTTCCGGGCAGCAGGAAGCTGCTGACCCCCAATGGAGAGCTGCCTTTCATGGCTTGGGATGGGAGATAGACTTCCAACGGCAAGGAAACCAGCGCTGGAAAGGGGCTGTGTTTTGGGGAAACGTTGTGACCTCAGCGTTTCAAGAAGTCAAAGGGTCTTTTGCCACAGGCCATAGTTACGGTAGCACATGACCGACCCTCCCAATCCTTCCAAGCAGTGGGATGTATTTGCTCCAGCTAAGGAACCATCACCTCCCAAATAACAGCTCATGGACAAAAGAGAGGAAAGCAGCTGGATTCTGCTTTAATCCAATTATCCTCTCTGGGCGTCATGGACAAACACCCGATTGTCATTGTTACCAAGCTTCAGACTCCCTCCATGTTTTTAACCTACAAGGTACCGTTGACACACAAATAATCTGGCCTTTGCCAGGCCATTCTTGGTAGCTGACACTGGATGGTGTTGGGACAGGCTCTACATTAGCCCTGTTTTCTATCTGCCACCTTCTTATTGGTTTTTACCGTCTTGGTTTTACATTTTTGTTCCTTTGAATGCTGCTGCAGTTGTCATGAATGTGTGATCTTGCAGTAAACGGACATCCATTTGAATAGGTGGAAGCCGGTCGATACCATACATAATGTAATATTATTCTACACTATATATGCCGTATATAACATAATGCAATAATTCTACTTTTTTTATTAGTAAATATGGTTATTTTCGAGCATTGAATTGCTTCATGAAATTTCATTTCCAACCAGCAGTTCAGCTACGTTAACTGTTAAATATGGTATAACTAGATACTTTTTAATTAGCAGAAATGTTGACTATATTTGGTACTTATAATTAATATTTCAAATTTCATAATCTCTTTTATTTTGACATTAGGAAACAATATTTATCAATTTCCTTATCGACTGCCCAACCAACTAGTATCTTGAATTGTGCACCTAATGATTATGAACTTGCCAGGTAACCGGTTTAGTATTGACTTCTATGTCAATAAAAACTATCTTATAATAGTTTGGAGATTAAAGCAAGTTTCATGTGGTCTGCTGAATGATATGATCCATTTTAAATTCCTAAAAACTGGGCTAGGCTGCTTACGTAAAATGTAATAGTTTTGTAGGAGGAAGTAACTGGAGGTTTGTTTTATGCTTACCAATCTGTCAGCCATATTTCCATTTTGGGGATCTGATATTTAAGCAATACAAAGTTGAAAGGAGTAAGAAGCATCATAAGCTACCCATGCCGTGAGCATAATTAGTAATTAGCACAGCAGAAATTCTTTAATTCCCAAGAAAGGTGTTCCTTGATCATCACGCCCCACGGTTTTGCCTTGATGCTCTCATAGAACTCCTTTATTATCAGAAAACAGATACATTATTTTGTAGAAAAGTACGCTGGGAGTCATAATTTACAATAGGAAAGTTCACTGAGCAGAATGGGTAGATACTGGGAAAGTTCCCTACATTGCCCTTCATTTGATTCTTTACATCTGTTTCCTTTCAGAATTTTTTTGCAAGGAACACACCTGCCATTTTACTTCTCTCCACAGCAGAAAACAAAATGGCATCCAAAAGAAATGAGTCACTTCTCAAGACTTCCTTTTTTAATAAAATGCTTGGGTTTTCTTAGTATTAACTAATGTTAAAGATGTCTTGAATAAACTATTGCCTTATTGAAGAACATACCTTTGACCCTTCATGGTCGATATACCTAATAATATTTTCCCCTTTACTTTAATGCCCCTGTGTTCTCAAACCACTGAAACCTGGAACAGTCACCCTTTTGACCTTCTTGGAGAAACTTACAGTATCTGGCCTACATTTTCGAAGAACTTGGGTATGCATCATATGTTTAACTTAAGCAACGTCTCATATAAAATTGCCACAGAAGTCATCATAGTGCAAGTAGGATCACAACCCAGGCAAATGTTACTTTTTGGATGTTTAAAATAATGAATGCTTTAGGGAATACTTTGAAGAGGGGAAACATCTTTTTCCTGATTACGCATTCCTTGTTTTTTGAATCTGCAGTCTCTTGGGATTCAGTGACATGTGAATCAATAGTGAGGAGAAGGAAAAGGACTTTTCTGACTATCAAACCCAGGAAAAGTTGGTTGCGGTCTTAGTATTTCCCACCCCTAAGTAAGTCTGGCAAAAACAAACAGGCACATTTTTACCTACAAGAAAGCACAACGTGTATCTCTAGTGCATTCTTGTTTTTAATTAATCAATTTGTGTAATACCCATTTCTTTTTGAATATATAAGAAAATATGTTTGACAACAATGGACGTTAAACTCTGCTTCAGGGTTTGCTGAAAGAGTTTACAGGGAGTCATTATTTTTAATGATTAATAATTGCTTCTTTAATGTATATTATCTTATTCTGAAGTCAAATTGCTGCAAAGTCACATAATTTGGCACCGAATGACAGTTCTTTAAGCTGAATACTGAGCACTTGCAAAATACGTGCATCATTTTCATCATTCCACACACCCTTCCACTTCCCATTCCCAGAGAGCCATGGAAAGAAGCAGAGAGAGTCTGAGCTTGACGCCTAACACTTAAACATTTTCTCTTGGTTGACAGATCTCATGAGTTCCAGCGGTGTTCCCAACTTTAAGTGCACACACACTTTCTCCACCTGGCAGACTCTTTCAAAAGGAATACACTTTTAATGTAGAATCTGTGTAATGTTTTTAAGTTTTAAAGGAAGTCATATTAGCATGTCTAGGACATAGATTTCTTGCTTATTGCTTATAGACTGGTCACAGAATGCTTAGTGCTTTGCAAATATGCTATAGCCACGAAACGTACCATTCAAACCCCCCAATCTTGCACGGAGCTCTGTGGGTGAGCAACTGACTCCGCTCCGATGGAACCCAGCACAAGGTCAGGGCTTTGAGCAAAATTAGTTTCTGCCATGATTAGTCCCATAAAGTTCACTGTGCCTTCAATGGTCAGCAACAAGTAATAATTTTAGGGGACTGAGACCTATCTCCAAGACAGGTAAGAGAATCTTAGCAAAGGATAGATACTGAAAAAGATGGAGTATTGTTGGATCAGTATGGGAAGTGGCCATAGAGGAGTTTGGATAATGAGAGGGAAGTACTTTGGTCAACAAAGGACACGTCTACACGTGATGCTACGTTGCTGTAGTGATGCACTGCAGTGACGTAGTGTCCACAGGTGTCTACACGTGATCAGCAGCTACTTTGCCATAGCGATGTGCTCCTCTCTTATAGCGCACTGATACGGTGAAGTAGCTGCTAAAAATAACTGCACAGTATGGGTGGCTACTACAGTGTACTTTAGTACTTCCTTTTGGAAGTAGCAATGTCACTGTAGGGCAATGTGTAGATGAACCCAAAGATGGGGAGATTCTTGCAGTATTAGGGGTCAGAAAGGAAGAAGGTATGAGGATGAAATAGGAGAAGGACACAGAAGGGGCATGCAAGAAAGATGGTGGCCTTGAGTACTGTGAGGGCGAGTACTGTGAGTGGCCGAGAGACCAAAGATGTTGGCGAGAATACAGCTGTGCAAAGACTTCATGATAAGAAATGTGGATATCACGCAGAAAATAGGCCAGCAAAAGGAACTGAATAGGGAAGTAATATGATTCAAGTACCAGAAAAAATATTAGCAGTAGTTTGGGAGGACAGGGAAGGAATGAGAAGAGGAGGAGAAGTCCATAAGGGAGGATGGATTGGTACTAGAAAGGAGAGATGATATGAACAGGTTTACATGACCTAACCGTATGATTCTGTCATTTTTGCCTGCCCTTGTCAAGGGGGTAGAGAGGAATGGATGGGATTTAGATCTCTTGTAAAGGAAGAATGGACAGGAAGTGAGCAGAAGACCCCAGTGTTTTCCATCTGGGTGACGGGTAAAATAAAGACATTTTGACAAAGTCAGGAAAGGGCATTTAGGGTGCAAAGCATTCAGCTGTTGGGTTGGACCTGCTGATGGAACATCAAGGGAAGTTGCCAGAAAGACTGTCAAAGATGTGAAACCCAATAGAGGTTGGAGAGCTATGGAAAACCACCAGCTTAGTGATTCAAAAAGAACTTAGATGAACAAATGGACAGACAAAAATACAGAATGTCTAAAATAACCTCATGGGACAAAATCTCGTGGGCCGTGTCCACACAAGCACTGATGTTTGGCTCCCCAGGTACAAGTAGCAGTGGTGCACCTTGCACTGCAGCTACTTCTGCCCAGAAAATACCCATACCATGCATGCTTTGGCATGTGGCAAGTTACCCTGGGGGCAGTTGGGGAGGCTGGGGGCAGTACTGTGCTGGCCCCAGCAGTCTTACCTGGGGTCCTGGGGGCCTGCTGGGGCTGCAGCAGCGGTGATCCTGCCGGACGGAGCCTGGCTGGCAGCCGCAGCGTGGCTCTGGGTGGCCCGGCTCTGCTTTTCAGTGGTGCATACTGCCATGCTGCTCTATTTTTCCCCCCGCAGGTTTCCAGGGTTAAAAAAAAAACTGTGAAAAGAAAACTGGAGCAGCGCACACCTGGGCAGCACACCCTTGCAACACAGAGAACACCTGACTGTGCGGTATGTGGTGCTGCAGACACATTTGTGGCGCCACATACCACATGGCCACGCTCGTCTGGATGCGCCCCCAATGTCTATCCATCTTGTGACTCTTGGGGTGTATGTAATTCAGTCTCATTACATTGAATCACCCTTCCCTGTGCTGGAAAATAGCTTCAGCAGAATTAAAAGAGTAGCTCTGAGGTGGAGATAGTAGTGAAAGGTGTGAGAAGATGTGAGTATAGAGCACAAGTAGCAAGGTACCAAGTTTTGAGTTCCCAATTTGCACATTTTATGGAGAGAGGAAGTCAATTTAAGGGAAAAAGAAATATTTTTGTAGTGTTTATATGAAAATGCAATGCCATCTTTTCTTTGGCAAGCAAACAACTGCAATCATTTGGTTCTAAATTCAGAACATTTGTTCAATTTTATAAAATACATTTATATAGAAAGGGAATACCCAGAATATTAGGGCCGTCTTCTAGATCTGACAGTAATTATTAATATGTTTAATAGGATTGGGCCCTTAAAAGGATATCCACATATCATAGTACCATAGTCCAGAGATAAGAATATACAGTAAACTGTACAAATATACAAACCCACACCCACCCACATGCACGCGCACACACACACACACACACACACACACACACACACACACGAGAGAGGGAGAGAAAATGGACCCCTCTTTTTTAGGTTTTTTAAAAGCTTTGTACCTAAGGTCAAAGTGAATTCAGCAGTCTTTGTGTGTAACTGAATGGAAGTTGTCCAAAGATGCAAGTGTTTTAGTACCAATTTAATTTCTATCACCTGGTGTTCCATTACACTATAATTGCTGATTTCCATAATGATTAGGGGATGGGTCAATATCACCTTGTTGGGTTTTTTTTAATTCTGAGGGAATAATCAATACTTTAACCCAAGATGGGTGAGAAAATGGAAGCAGAATTAAAAAAGCAATAAACTTTACTGAAATATCTGCTATGACCAACAAATACTGAATTAGAATCTATATGTCCAGAATTCAGTTGGCCATATTCATATTGCTATTCCTTCAAGCTAAGAGAATTGGAAGAAGTAGGCCTGGCCCCTAGAAACCCATTTGCTTACTAGGTACTGGACAATGAAATACTGAGGAATTGTATGTATTTATTTATTTATTTGCTCCAACTCACTCACGTGGGAAGGAATAGGAATCACAGAGGAATGGGGCAGTTATCTCCCTTGGAAAATGTTTCAGATCAGATACAGTACACATTCCTGATCCTGCAAATTGATCCGTGTGCTCCAGTAACTTTAATGATGTAGGCATAAAGACCTATGCATATTGATTGATTTGACAGCTTGGAGCCATCTAGGAAAAGCTAGGAAGAGACTCAGAGAGAACTACGGTGACTTAAAGAATGGAGCATGGAATGATGAACCACTAGAAAACAAAGAAGAGATATGATATATCGGAGACAAAGGAATATATAGAAATTACCCTACTTGAAGAAACATGACTATCACAAAGGTGTTTTCCAGAACCAATGAAAGTATCATTCTGTAAGATCAGCAATTCAAAGAAAACCCCAAGAAAAAAACATGGCAGTAAATAGGACGTCTTGCCCGGACAGAAAAGAACAGTTCAAAATTGGTTTCTGGTGTGAGTCACTGGAAAGTACATTGGTGATTCATTATCATCACAGCCACATCACGGACACTAGAGAAGACGCATTGCAACCCAGTATACTCTTTCTGGGGCAAATGTTCTCATGTAAGACCTGAGTGAAAGACCACTCAAATTAATGCGTTATTTTCCTCTGACTTCAATGGCTTTGGATCAGGACCATATATTCTACTCATTTACCGGTTCTTCTCTCCCTTTGCTTTTCTTAGTTCACTTTGCTGTACCATTCTTTGTATTGTCTACAATCTTTAGTGTTGGCCACCTTCCTGCACTAAGGAAAGAAGATATACTCCCCTCCATCTGAACACTTACGTTCCTCTTAAGGAGTTCCCTATAACACCAAAAATACATCTTTTTACATTCTGTTCCCTCCTCTTTGCAAATAGTGTGGTTTTTACCCAGCATGTCATGGTAGATAATAGACAGGTGCCAAAATATTCTTGTTTAAGCAGAGAGAGGTTTACTCTGTAGGCAAAATACCTAGTAAAGTGGAAAAATATGTGAAGGTACCAATCAGGTGGAAATCAGTTTCATATGGGAAACTATTACTCTGTATTTACACACAGCTTTTTAAAGTAAACAGTTCAATAGTTGCAGTTTTACAAGAGAATGGAAATACTTACATGACTTTAAGCAGGGACAGAGGAGAAGCGTGTATTTTATTTTCCAGTTTGTCCTGACCATCAGACAGGAAAACATTCTCAGAGACATCTGTTAATAGTCTTTTATTAAAGTAGAAATTTGTATGTGTGAAACGAATGGCTATGGTGGTCTGTTCTGCCAAGCTGCATGTATTAAGAGTTGTATTAAGAGTTCAGAATTTTAATAGGTGGAATGGAGCATGAACATGGAAACTTACACCATGCCAGATAGGTTGTGAAGAGGTTGCTTTATTAATGCTGTCTAGATAAGATTGGGTGGTAGTAGTAAGTTGCCATAGTATTTAGACCAGTTAGAAAAGTCCAGTAGAGCTACCTGGATTAAAAAAGACTCCTTGCAAGAGGAAAACACCCATTGACTTTACCTGAGATGCCCGTAACATTTTATACATTGAGTTAGAGCATATTTATTTGCTCATTTTTCAATCATCAGCGTAACTTTGAACTGTATATAAAATTGCAACTCTCAAAACTGCCTTTCTGCATGTAGCATTTGCTACAGTGGTACAATGGGAAGAAATCTCTTTATCTGACTACGATAGTAGCTCTGTAGTATGATATAAGGATCGGTGCCATTCCAGAAATGTCAGAAATGTCCAGAAAGATTTATCAGTGCAATGTCCTTAATAATTGGAGGCAAATTGGAGCTTCATCAGTTTATGAAAGGGATTATATGTAATTGCCCATGATAGCAGGGGATTGGTCTAAGCGACCCAGGATATGAAACACATATTATATACATAAAAATGCAAAATATAATGTCTTTTGATTATTACTGTGTTAATAACAATAATTTACATTTACTCACTTTCTTTCATATGAAACAAAGCACTCTCTAAAGATAAAAATGTGTTGTTATGCCCAATAAACTGATGTGAAAGTTGAAACACAGTAAGGCTTGTGGCAAGTCGGAAAGACTCCTAATTAGCTTTAAGTATTAATTGTGATGTTTGTGTTACTGCTTAAGATACATTTATGAGGTTTTTTGAAGATTTTGCAACTACAGAGTTCCCAAGTGGTAGGGAATTACCATGAATTTCAGTCTGACTGCCTTTCAGAAATACCCATGTCTTGCCTTCACAGGGTTGCAACAAGAGACTGTTGGATGTTGCCAACTAGGAAAAGGTTTCTTTTGGCAGGCAAGTGCAAATGGAGGGCCTTGATTTTGTGCGGAAAATGTACTGAGAGTCCCTCTTTAATTAGTCATGCAACTGCTCACTGCCATTATCTTGTTGTGGTTGTGTGTATTTATGAGAGGTTTGTTTGAAAAGACAGAGTTTAACAAAGGCAAAAGTAAGATCTTCTCACTTGTGTTTATGTTATTTAATGTATCTGCTTTTAGACAGTAGACCCTGGATGGTCCTTTATAGCTTAGTCTGAACTATGTTGTTTTTTTAAATATAGTATTTTATGATATGTTAGTTGATTACTGTTTCAGTAAGTGCATTACAATACTACTAGCTACTGGAAATTCATATATATATGGAATTTTGCTGGAATTGGTAGTAGCCCTGAAATATTTCGGTAAGTGTGCCCACTGTAGTGACCTTTGAATGGATTCTGCATTACGGTGCACACTTTAATATGCTTGTTACAGCAGCTCACGCATGGGACTGTTCTGGAGAGTAAAGTTGCAGAAGTAAGCCAGATGGGTGATGCAGTGAAAGTGATCTTGTAAAGCACAGTCATGTAGTTTTTACAGGAGACCATCCACAAAAAATTCTAGATAGTAGGTAAATACCATGTTTTTTTACATATAGACCATATATATAGTATACACATGCAATGTAACAGTATATATAGAGAGATTATATCACAATATATACCTATAGTTATAGATATAATATTGACTATCTAGAATGTGATCAAAAGGATATCTGCAATTTTTGCAGATGGTCTCTCATAAAAACTTTATGATTGTGCTTTATAGGACTTACATAGTGTAGAATTTGGCCCTCTATGTACATTTTAGTATTTATGAGAAGAGCTGAATTGATCACTGTGGGGACTTAAATCAGACATTTAGCCACAGAGTCCTATATATAAAAGGACTTTTTTCTCTCTGAAATTAAATTAAACTACAAACTCAGAAATCTTGAGAATTTCATTTCTGTGTTTTATCCCACTAAAATGACTTAAGTTCAATAAACGTTTGAAGTTCAGAAGTATTTAAAATGCTTACCTCCTTTGTCTGAGGGAGGAAAAGGAACATGGATTAAGCAGTAGGATCAAATAAAGTAGGGCTAGAAGGGACCGTAAGGTCATCCAGTCTAGCCCCCCACTCAAGGCAGGGCCATCTCCAAGTATAAGCAGGCTGCCGGTGTCTACAGGCAGGTTTTGCTTCCTGAGGCGCTCTTCAACTGCAACAACCTGCATGTTTCAGTGGGGACGATAGGGAGAATGACACCAGAAAGGTCCTTGTGCTTGGGGAATTTTTCAGTAGCTCCGAGCATACATTGAACCTCATGGCTGCAACCAGCAGCACTGAGCACATGGCACTTCAAGATCCAAGTTCTTGCAGTCCAAATGAAGTCCCTTTATTATTCCTAGGGACCTACTGAATATGCGATTTCACATATATTGCAGATTCCACGAAATCCGGCATTGCTTGTGAAATCCGGGCAGTGCCCATTAAGTCTGCAGACTCTGCAAAATCCACAGGGAAAAAAAAATCTTACCAAAAATAAGACACTGGGTCCCCAGAGGGAGCCAGCAGTCCTTAGTATGCTGCAGCAGCACTCCAGGATGGGGAAGGGAGTGAGGGGGGCTGTCCGCTCAAAGGACTGCCGACAGGATGGCTGCCACCCCCCCCTGCCCCTTGCTGTTGATTGGCTGTGAGGTTTGCCTATCATGTGGCCCCACCCCCTCCACCAATTGGTGATGAGGGTGGGGCTGCATGACAGCCAATCAGCAGCGAGAGGTGGGGGCACCGGGGCCCCTTGGCTAATCAGAGGTGTGGGGGGCCCCGCTGTGCTCCATCCGCAAAACGGCTGCCCGGACCCACATTCTGCCCATGAAATTGGGGGGACGCCCCTGCGAAGTAGGTAGGTCCCTAATCATTGTACAAAGCACTGTGCCTGAAACATCAGCCGGTCCTCCCAAATAAAGCAGTCTTTGCGTAGCAAACAAATGAACACAATCAAACCGTTCTGCCCGGTGGCAGGCGCTAGGAAGGGAGCCCTTTAGCTCTGACCCCAGCACAGCTGCCGGGCCCTCCTTGGTAGCAAGCTTGTTCTGCTCACAGTTTGACTCCTGCTTGCAATCTGTTCTCTTAGCATTTGCTGCCTTTCTGTTCTCTCTTCTAAGGTTTTAAGCTCCCAGTGGGGCACTCCCTCATTATCCAAATGCTCTGCAGCAGGGCTCTCTCAACAGGACTGACTGTCCCCTCTTAAAGGGACAGACTGCCCTGTTACACTAATAATGTCCATGACAATCCCTGACCATTAATGGTCTTTTGCTATCTTGTCAGTCAGGAGTAAGGTGAGTTATCTGTGACTAATGTAGCTGTGCTGGTTTGCAGGTAATCAATCTACCTTTCTTAATGCTTTTAACTGGGTGATTTATATCATTGCAAAAAGGCATGGCTGGCCACCTCTGTTGTAATATGTATTGAATAGCCAACAGACAGAACTCTCTGAGGCCTAGATAAATAGCTTCTAGGGAAATTAAAAGAAAATAGGTTGATTAATAAAATCAGATTGAAATAGTAGGGACTGATTTTCCTTCTTCTTACATCAGTGGAGAAATAGAGCAAAACGACAATCGGGACTGACTTTAAACACAAAAGTATTCTTGCAAGGTCTTTAAACGCAAGTTGGGGCATCTTAAAAGCCTGAAAGGCACGTTCTCAGCAAGCTTCACTTGGGGAGTTCAGTGGAGCCACATCAACACGCATCGGTTGAGTATTTGGTAGAGTCTTTAGCTGAAGATATATACGTATTGTCCTGGATCAGATAGGGAACTTTTATCAGCTGAGCTTTCATCATGTACTCCAGTTTCTGGAAGTGTTGACTTAGGGGCTATCCATATGCAAACTCAGAATCACAGTATAAATGGCTCCCAATGCCACGATCGCTCTCAGCGCCATTTTTTCCTTCCTGTTGGACCAGTCTCTTGATATCAGATGACTGCCTTCATCAACACCACTGCCTGTATTAACTTCAATTCTTGTACTCAGAGCAGATTGTCTATGGTGAAATCCTGCCCCTCCTTCCCCGCCCCTTATTAAAGTTGATGAGGGTTGTCCAGATGACTTCAATAAGGCTCAGGCTTCACACCTGTCATCAATACTATGCTTAGGGATAAAGTTTAACCCTTCTCTGCAAAACACCATTTTGGGTCAACATGTTATGTCAGGGGTTGGCAGTGTTTTTGGGCAGAGTGCCAAAAAGCCACAATGTCTTCTTGTAAGATGTTGGCGTGCCGGGTAAACAAAATGTGGCGGGTACTTAGCGCTTATTATTTAGCACAGGGCAGGGAGTGGTCCAGCGGGGACGTGGGGGGAAGGGGAGTGGTGCAGTGCCCCTGAAGGAGGCAGGGCAGGCAGGAGGGGGAGGAAGAAGGGGAATTAGTACTGAGTACAGTGGGGAAACAGTGGGGGAGCTGTGAGAGGCCCAGTCCTTCTTGTGGCGGTGCAGCCCCGGCCCCTTCCCTGCTGTCTGCCCTGATGTGCACACGTACCTGCTGCTGGCAACGGGCCAGGCTGGGGCTCCGTGGTACCCAATGCAGCCGCTTGCAGCCTCCCAGCTGCTTGCCATGGCTAGCCCAGGCTCTGGGCAGGCCCTACCGCCCACCATGGAGCCCGGGCTGCTCCTAGCAGGTGGCAAGGAGGCTGCAAGCAGCTGCCCTGGGGTCCATGGTTCCTTGGCCTGGTTTGTAGCCAGCGGTGAGTTTATGCACACCTTAGGGTGGACAGAGGGGAAGGGGATGAGGCAGCGCTGCCTCAAGAAGGATTGGGCTCCTTGTGGCTTCCTCGCCATCTGCCTTGAGGTGCACGCTGGTGTGCCAAGCAAAATGTCGTCCTGTGCCACACTGGCGCACATGCTGTGGGTTACTGACCCCTGTGCTATGTTATGGGATATATAGATACACTCAATGGAACCTGTAGGAAGGGGTCTGAATCAATCTATAGCTGTCATCTTAAAACCTTTTTTCCTTGAAACTTTCAATTTTTAACACTGGATCAGTACACTGGGATATGAAATAAAAGTGCTCAAGTTACCGTGTGTGGGTGGGGATAATCTATGCAGCCTGGAACAGCAAATAGTAATTAAAAGGTGTGGTGGCAGAATGCACCCTGTGCCAAAGCTCCTGTTATCCAGGTTGCTCTACAGTCTTTTTTAACACATTGGGTGCGTCGACACAAGACGCTACATCACTGTAGTGATGAGCTACGGCGAAGTAGCGTTGGTGGGCACTAGCCGTGATGCCACTGCTACTGCGCAGTAGCAATGAGCCACCATACAGTAGCTCATTGCTACTATGCAGTACGGTCGAAAACAACCCGTGCACTGCTGGGACTGTGCCATACCAGGGGGTACTGCGCAGTCATTTAGTACCAACTGTGCAGTCATGGGCACATGTAGATGTGCGCATTACATACAAGATAGTAGTGCAACTATGATAGAAAGGAGGCAGGATGTAGGTAATCATGGGCTACTGTGCTTGAGCTGCCCGTGATTAGTGTAATACGACTGTTTGACTCAAATTGACAAAATGTGCCATTGCAGATTCTCAGCTAGTAAAACAAACCTGTAACAGGGCAGTCATGGTTTGTGAGTGGCTGGTTTCTGAAATGTGCAGCTTTACATTCACTTACAGACCTTATTTGTTAGGATTCGGGCTGTTGCTAAAATTGCTTCTTGCTCTTCACCAAACTGCTAGCCATTCCAATCCATCACAGGTCACTATAACCTGAAGAAACGCTAATCTGATGGGTGTTGGATGACCTATGTAAAATGAGTTTGGGGATCCAGGGACAGGCTGTTATGCACCTCATGAAAGCAATAATTTTTGGCTGTCTCAGAGGATAAACCAAGGATCTAATGGACACAAAGGCAGAGCTTCTCTGAGGTGCTTGTCTGTCCAGATGTTTGTTCAGGTAGATTGGCAGTGTGGCATTGAGAAATCTTGTGAATCTGTCCAAACTGTAACTTCTCTGTGGATAAAGGTGTGATTTCACTCTCCACAGTGATCAATAAAGCACCTGTCACAAATGCTACAATTCACACAAAGGGCCAAATTTTACCCTGACTAACATATGATGCATAAATAACCCCATCATATGGCCATAAATAAGTTAGTGTAGAAACTGGCTTTATGAAAGGAAGACAAAAAATGACTAATTTTACCAAAGTGGAAGTTAAAGCTTTTTAAACAGAACCCAGTGTTTCCACTTGATGTTTAGAAAGGGGAATTTTACTAAAATATGGCAAAAGAGTGGAACTACAATTACAACAGAGATACTGAGCTATCTTACACCAGGCAGGCAACATTGGAAAATACACTCATCTCATAGTAACATCTTAAGAGTGGATGCTGACATGGGTGAAACGTTATGTGCAGGCAAAGGGCACCGTCATCAATGTAATTGTCATGATGGAAAGATAAGGACAAGAATTTCCCTTCCTTTGATGAGGAGACCCTGCAGTTGTGAGGAGCCACTGGTAATGGTTGCAATGCAAAGCCAAGGTGTGTAACAGGAGATGCCATAGCACCAAGGCAGGTGGGTGGCGAACAAAACATTTTGGTTCCTACTGGTTCATCCTGTGTTGTGTCTTTGAGGCTGTGCAAGCCCCAGAGGCATCAGGCCTCCACCAGGGATCATAGATTTCATAGACATTAGGGCTGGAAGGGACCTCGGAAGATCTTCGAGTCCAGCCCCCTGCCCCAGGAATGGCTGGGGCTCAGCACGGTCTGTGTTAGAAATCCCTCTTTCCTTGCTGCATGCTAAGCAAGCGCCAGGCTGGGAAGTGAGAGAGCGACCAGGGAAGATGAAAAACTTACAATAGAGTGATTTTTAGTTCCCTAACCCTCAACACACTACATGGACTTCTCTGCCCATCCTCATGTGGGGGCAAGGTGGTGATTTAATTGATGCTGAAGAGTGCAGTGTTGGGTTTGGAAGTCTTCCACTGATACTGGAGATTGGAGAATTGTAAGCGGCTGATTACGCCCCTACCCTTCCTGTGTCTAGCTGGGCTCTGCACGGCTCTTTTCATCCTCTTCATTATTCACCATAGGCATAAAGCTACCAAAAAGAGGGAGCTCCGAATATCTGATTGTGGCCACTTTCTAGTGGTTGTTTAGCTAACTCCTATTCAATCATTCAGGGAAGAGCCTAAGGTATGATGGCAAATGTCACTAATATGGCTTGTAGAAAGGAGGTATCCCATTACTTCTGAGGCTCATTTTGCCTGCTTTTCTGCCTAGGTGTTGGGAGAGGCCAGCTACTGCTGCTCTTAAACAAGCTTTACAGTAACATATTTTTTGTGGTCATACTGGGCAGTGGTATCTCAGGAATGTGTTTTATGTGAACAGGGACAACAACTCATTGTAGTCAGTAAAGTTAGGTGTAAAGCTACTAACTTCTGTGTGTGTGTCTGTGATAGATTAATGACGAGGACATCTCAGATGCATTTTGAAGCGTAAGAGAGGCAAGAATTTTTGTGGGTGATATCTTTTATTGGATCAACTGCATGGTTAGGACAGACATGTTGGTCTATAGCTGGTCCAATAAAAGTGATCAGTCAATAAAATTCTTGCCTCTTGCATACTTTCTAGACCATCGCAGCTACAATATCACTTCAACACCTCTGAATTGTGAGCTTGCTTAATAATTGTTTTCCAACTATTTAAGTTGGTCTAATAAAAGATATCAGATTCACCCAAAGAACCTTGTCTGCCCCTGAATAGTAAGTAATCTATAGGTGCTACAGCTCAGTGTACACCTTTGGGGATGCTAAAATGCTGCTTCTCTTCATCCCTTGCTTTCCCCTTGATCTAGAAGGAGTGACTAGGCGTGACATCAGTGAAACATCATACTCAGGTAGCTTTCTCTGAAGCGCCCTTCAGTAACTACAGCCAAACTTCAGAAATGTCATTTTGGGGGCTGGGACCATCTGCTATCAATAGATGAATCCTTCATCCAGTAACACAGGAGTTAGAAAAAAAAAAGAGGTGTGGTAGATCAGAAAGCCCCTGTCCTCTGCGGTCAGGGTTGAGCTGAGTTCATGTTGCTGGAAGGAGATGCTACCGTTGTGAGATGTCTCCCTCTAAGTCTCTTTTATAATGGACTGCCAGGGGCTTTCATGAGATGAATATAGAAAAATATTTTGAGAAAAAAGAGCGAGCAAAGATTTGCTGTGGTAGGTCCCAGCAAAAAGTTGCTATAAGTAGCCAGACATTCTGTAGCAACTGTATGTCTCATGTTCTGTAGCAATTATATTTACAAGGGAAGTAATCTGACTCCAAAGAAGTGGGAGGAGATTTCTCCGTCATTAGTTTATTTATAGGGTTTTGTGTTTAATATAAATGTTTTATACCTATAAAAGATGTAGAGTAGATTCCATGTTACTGCACACTCATTGTTTCCATATTTGAGTACTCTCCCAAAGGACAAAAACTTTTAATATATGTTCAATTAAATTTCACCTGGGTATTGGCATATTGGCATTTAGCATATTTCCATTTATTGCATAAGCCAAACCTAGTTAAAAAAAAAAGCCAAGCATTGGCTGATTGAAAACTGCAGAGATTGAGAAGTGCACAGAAAGAGATTTCTGCTTGCCGTGGACAATTTTCAGTGTTTCAGATTTTCAATTTTTTGAGTTTGATATATGTTCCTTTTGCTGTCTTAAATTAGGAAGCACATCTAACTTTTTTGAAGTATACTTAACATCTTTCCTATCATTAGCTGTCATATCAGCCATATTAAATTGTTTATTAAATCATTCATTGATTTGCTACATGTGGGGGTTTCTTTTTCTCATTCACCTATACATGGTCAAGTGGAAAGGCATACTAGGGAGCATAAGATACAATTGAACAGCAATTACCATAATTTTCTATTTATTGTCAGTGAGCCTTTAAGACCTAGCAAAAAATGCATGGGACAACTTGCTGTGCAGTGCAGTGCCATATTATGATGGGGAATTATACTAGCTGTTGTATTTCTTTTTTCCCCTGTTCTACTTATTAGCGTAGTCTATTTATTTGCATAATTTTGTTTGGAAAAAGGAGCAGCATGCAAATAACAGAACTATTCTGTATTATTATTTTCAGGTCCAGATCAGTGATGTGATAGCCTGAATTTTCCAGCCCTGATGTGCAAACTTTCCCTGTTGATGTCCACAACCTTCTACTGATAGTGAAGCCCGTGGAATTGCTCTTGGAGAAAGTTGCTAAAACTACAAGAAGGTGCAGTGTGCATTCAACTACGATATCTTTTGCTTGGAATGCTCTTTAGTGTTTAAGAGATCTTTTAGACTGCTCTCACTGGATACAAACTGTCACATTGATTGCTTCAGGGGTGGAATCGTCTCTGCATGCCCGGGGGAACATGGATGAGGGTTCATCTGCTGAGAGCAGGTGGTACTAGCCCCAGGAAATGGCATTTTTGATGTCTGGCCATGGTTGCTGAAGGGCCCTTTAGTGAAGGCTGTGAGAGATGCTTCATCCATGCATCTTCTGCTGGGCTAGACGCTCTTTCTGAATCAATGCCACCTGCTTTGGCACTTGACCAGCTCCATTTGAACCCTCTAAGTGAAGAGAGGTTTGTAATCCCACATTGCCCCTCCTGACAAACGTATCACCATCAGTGATTCCAGGCCCTTAATTCTGAACATTGGTGCTCCCCAATACAGCTGGCCAGAAATTTTCCATCTAAACAACAAAATGGACATTTTCATGGGCAAACTTGCCGTATTTGCCAACAATTTTGGGCTTTAGTTCAAACCTTGAAAATGTGACAGTTTTTGACAACCAAAAATGGTAATCTTTTGACAGAAACCACTATATTTTCATGAAAAATGTTTCAAGAGAGAAAAAAAAGTGACTTCCTACCCAGCTTCATTGATTAATTTTAGGAGTTTATCAGGTGGAGACCACCTGTTAGGTATGTGAGCCCATGCATCCATACAGAACATGGAGCAAACTACTATTTCCTTCTTTGAGCCCAGTGCATTGCGTCACGGTCAGCTGGCAATTACAAAATCATTCTTTAGAACAATAGCAATAGAATATCCCTATCGTCATGTACTGTTTTACCAGCATTTCTCATAGGGAAAAAGTTAATTTTCTTAATGTTATGCTTTAATTTAAGGCATTTTTAATTTTTGGTGATAAAAGTATTCCGGCTTGTGTCTCAGCTTCCATTTCAAAATACAGGAATACTCCAAAGTGCAGGAGGATGCTTTATACTGCTAATGACTGACTGACTTTTATATTAACACCACTTCCTAGTGGCTTGACTCTTTAGTGAAATTAATATATTCAGGAATTTTATTAATAAGTATTTTCAGCCAGAGCTCAACTTTAAAACATAATTACACATACCTCATAACAATACCTGTAGTCCCATAAATTCTGTCTGTTCATTCAGATGTTGGGTCTGGTGAACTGTAGCTGAATTTCCATTCTTTTTTGGCTATAACGCCATATCTTGAAACCTCAGTGGATTTGCACCTATGTGACAAATAAGACTTTGGCATTGCATTGTTTGGCAGAGTCATTTTACAGAACAAGCAGTGTTTGAAATTTGTGCTTTGACCCTTTCTCTTCCTTATCCTCTATCCTGAAATTAATTTTCTTATTGGACTTTAGGCAAAAAAAAGACATACTTATACCAGAGAGATACTCATGTGCAAGTCGTGCCCTCAGATGTTACCATTATTTTATAGGTGTAAAGTTGGGATAATGTGTTCTACTTAAACTGCAGCTACTTTGCAAAAATAGATAGTGGTTCTGTGGATCCCTCCGTTTTGTGTTGCTGAGCTGAATGGCGCACGAGCCAGCAGCCCGTTCTGAACTTTACTTGACCAGACTATTCTGAGTAGGGAAGGGCGAGTTAGTGTTTTGCCCAACTGCGGTGTTTATAGATAGCTGGTGCAGTTAAACAAAAAGTAGATCCATGAAAGTGGCTTCATTTCCAGCTCTCAGGTCAGGCAGCAGGATGCCATCCTAAGGATGTCTCCAGAACTCACATCCTCGAGAAGATAGGGAGAAACCGGGGCTTTGAATACTTCCAGCTGCCTCACTGAATTCTTGGTTGGATTCTGGCATTGACTTTTACAGGCCTTGTTTTTTCCCCAAAATAAGATAATCCAGTTTGCACTTGTATCTTTCTCTATACAAACAACTGGGTGTGTGTTTGCAGGCACCAGCACCGGCTTGTGCACTTAACAGATACTTCCACCTGTGTGTACAAATAGGTTTCCACATCTTGGATTAATCATATGCATATTCCAAGGGCCATCCACAGGCAGTGCTTGATCCATAAAATGTGTACCTATGAGCATATATGAGTGTGCAACAGGAATGTGGGATTGGAAGGGGCTCCCGGCCTGCTGAGTCCAGTCCCCTGTGTTCATAGGCAATCGTTAACCGAAGTAGTAATCACTGCTTCAGTTCCTTGCCCATGTTATAGCTGCCTAGCAGCTAGCTGGTTAAAGTCCATCTGGAAATTGAAAACTGTTTTTCATTTAGTGCATCACCCATTTTAACCATCAATTAACAAAGAGACAAATATTACATATTTTCTTTTAGATTGTGCCTCATATTTTCTGTTATAATTACTGAGAATTGTACAAGGCAAAGCAATGTTTGCAGCCCAATGTTTCTCTTTCCTTTTGCTTTTTTGTGAAATCATACTTCCCTTACATCCTGTATGGGTAATCACTTATCTTGGAAGCTGTTCTGCTCCCACAAGTAAGGCCTGCTTCATCAAATAACTACTGAAGAGAATTTTTAAGCCCATGTGTTTTCAGTGTAAAGTTACACATCTACTCATGATGATTTTAAAGATCATAATATTTATAATGTGTTTTTTTTCCTTGCTGAAAACTGAGCAGATTAAGAATTCCTGTAAAAAAAAGCAATTGTTATTTTTGTCCACTGTATTTTGATTTTTATTATTTACATTGTTTCTACATTCCCAAGACGTAATCATCAACTGGGATCCGGGTTTTCCGTTTCCCATGGAAAAACAGAGAAAACCGTGGATTTTACCCTTTACCGGGGGAAAATGGGGATTTCTAATTTTACTGGAGAAATCTATGGATTTTGCAGTTTTGCAGCACTCTCGGCAGGCTGGCAGAGCTCCATCCTGCAAGGGGCTGCGGGGAGCAAGAGGAGGGCGGTCAGTCAGGGCACACCAAGCGCACATCTACACACACGGCTGCTAGGTAGCCTGGAGAGCAGCTCCTGCAGGTAAGTGGGAGGAGGAAGGGGGATTGAGGCTCCCATAGCGAGGGAGGGAGGGAGTTGGGAGGGAGGGAGTTGGGCACAATGCATGGCCACAGGTCCCTGGTGGGGAGTGGGATGGGGCCACAGGCAGCTTGTCTGGGGGGTGGAGGGAAAGGGCCGGCTTTCCACCACTGCGGGCTCGGGCTCCCACCCTGCTTCCCTCTCCTGGAGCTGCTACAGCCCGGTGGGTGTGACCCGGTATGGCAGGGAAGAGTGGGGCCATGCAGGAAAGCTGCTTGCCACTGCAAGCTCATGCTGCCCTGCTGAGGTGCCCCCTGCATACACCATGACAGGGTGGATCCTTGCCCCCAGATCCCTGGCCCCATAGCCCTGGCAGCTGGAGGCCCCCTCCAGCAGGAGGGGCACCAGCAGGGCTGGGGGGACTGTTGTGGGGGAGTGAGGGGCCTTTCATTTTAATCATGGATTAGGGGGTTTTATCAGAGAAATTGTGATTTTTTTTTTTTTAATCAGAGAATTTGCAGTTATCAGGGAAAACCAGGATCCCCGATCATCAATGAGTTGCACTATTCAATGCGGGGTCCCAGACAGGGAAATCAAAAGAGCTGAACTCCTGTAGCACTGTTCACATTCTGTGTCCAGCGTGTTTTATCTCAGGTCAATAAACACAATAAATGTTACGTTTTGTGCATTTGTGCCACAAATATTCCATTTGATTCCTAATGGTTCATAAAGTGTTTTCTGCAACACTTTCAAGTGGCTACGGAAAACACTCCTTATACTGAATTTATTTTACAACATTTTACTTTATACTGTTTATTTCAGCCTAAGCCATATAGACTGTAAACCTTTACGTTTTGGACCTAACTGGCTTCTCAGTTATATGGGTATCAATCAGGAGTCATCCCTCTAAAGCTATTTTCACTGAAGCGAAAATGGTGTGAATTGGGTTTAGGTTATGCTGTTATATGTTTACTTGTGGAATCTTTTCTTACATTTCAAGTGGGTTTAGTATTGTATATTAGGCAGTTCTCGTATCACTGTCTACAGTATTGCATAGCATAACTGAGTACAGTGCAACCAACGGTATCTGGGTTGGATGATAAAAGTTCGATGAAGATGATATAACAGGCTCTTGAATCTTGGGGCCTTTGTTTACTTCAGTGCGAGTTCTCCATCTGCCATTTTTAACGTAGTGTCTAGTATTTTCCCCTTTGTTTTTTATAATGTGGATATTCTCACAATGCTGTAGAATTTGTTTATTTTTCTCTCAGTTGCTATATCAAATTTTATTACTTTGCAAACAAAAGCGATTTTTTTCCCCCTCAGACTGACATTGTAAAGTCTGAGATCAGAAAGTCATCTCTGTTTTCTGGCTCGGGCAACATCATCTGTAATAAAGACTCATCCTTCAGAACTTAGTTAATAAAGTGTGTGCATGATGCAAGAGTCCAGGTCCCTCTCTCATAGATGTACTGCCTTCATGGAAATACACGGAATAACAAGTAGCCATGGCAGGATAATGTCAGTTGCCTGGCCAGAATCACAATTCAGGGCAGCATAATTTATTGAGGTTGCATTCAGTAATACTACATTCAATTGCAGTGATATTCTCAAATAAATAGACTAGGCTTATTTAAACCAACTCAGAGGATTGTAGAGAAGCTGGGAATGTAATTTGCATTAAGAAAGATTCAGTAAGCGATAGACTTTAAGATAATCCTGTTTCATTGGAGGTGAATTTCAGCTATTGAATGTCATAAACGTGGAACATAAAAAAGAAAACGGGCATTAATTCTAAGTGGACAATGGTACGTGTTGAATGGCCAAATAAACAGCCCAATTCAGACAGCGGTGTTAGTTCAGCATTTGCTTCAGTATGCAAGAGGGTGCAGCCCCAGAGCATTCTTTAAGATGGAGAGTTGGTGTAGGTCACTGAGACAAGTGTGCTATATTACATTTCTTAATTCTACTAAACAGGGTAGTACTGGAATAAATAGCAATACATGCCATTAAAATGGTGGTAAGCCTTGACTATAGAATGTTAAAATAATACAGACTAGCGTAAATGAAGAATTTATCTTTTTCAGACATTATCAGTGGTTCCCCACGGGGGTATAGCGATGCTCGTTGTGTGTGATCTGAAAGTAGGACTAACGTACCATACAGATGTTGAGCTGATGAAACCAGATCAAGAGTATGTTGCTTGGCAAAACTAGGCTCCCATTGCACTCTAGCCTCAAAGCCAAGAAGCATCAAGATGTTTCTTCTTCTTCTTAAATGGTAACAAGTTATTTGGTATCTGTGGTTGGCTGGCACTAAAACTCAGAGGTTCCTGGCTAGAGGGTCTTGCCTATCTTTTCAAGGTCAGGCCAATTGCCATATTTGGACTCAGGAAGGAATTTTACCCCATAGTCAGCTTGGTACAGACTATGGGGGTTGAATCAGGCCCTTTGGCTCAAATCCTCAAATGCAGGCTTCAAGTAATGGATATCAAGAGATGGCAGGAAATGTATGCAGGAAAAACACCCATGGAAATATATAGGGAGCTTACTAGAGATTCATACTCGCGGAGTCTTCAAATTAGTGTTTGATCAGAAAAATAGAAGCTAAATCCTTCAATTATTCTGTTAAATCAGTTCAAGTGTTCAAGAAAACCTCTCCAAACAGTACTTTGTGTAATCACATCAAAGCAGCAGAAATGCAAAAACTGATGCAGGTAAATCTGACCCAGTGGTCTAAGTTCTGAAATGAGAAGAAAAATCTCAAAGTATGTCAGTACCCATTCCCCTGTTCTTCCCCCATCATGGGTTTCTGCATAGATACAATTTTAGGAATTCACTTGCCCAGGTACATGCATGAAGATTTGCGTACCTTCCTGGCCAGAGGGCAGGCTGTTGTGCATGCTTAATAGCCACATGGATGGATATCCAAGCCTTACTCTCAGGCCTTGGTCTTCCTGGCCTGTTGCCCAAGCCTTGGGGTGTGCTCCCTTAGCCTTTTCCCTCCACAGGGTCACTCACAAGGCAGTGGGGGCTGAGGCTTTCCGGCACCCCATCCTTACCATTCACTAGGGAGGCATTGGTGTGGCATTTCCTGAGGACTGCCCCACCACCGGCAGCCCCACCACACCATCCTCCCCAGCAGGGTGCAGTTTTAGGTCATTCCCTAGGACCACTGCAGGCCTACCTGCCCTGGTCTTTCTTCACCCCTCTGGGACTTCCTGGTTTTCCGACTGAACTTTGTCACAGCCTCCATATCCTGGCTTCCTCTCACTGGCCCCATCTCTCTCGGACCCTTTTTGGATGCCCTCCATCTACAGGCTGTGCGTCAGCCTCCTTCATCATAGCCTGCTGTCCAGCTGAGTCTGTCCTCCCTTTGGCAATGATGTCCCCCCCATCAAAGGGACCTTTAGCCTCTGTAGGTCTGGTCCCACTTCTAGGTCAGTCGGGGTGCCAGATGACTCTCTGCACCCCTGGCCTGCCCCTTGCGGTGGGCTTAATTGCCTTTTGGCCTTGGCCTCCTTGCTTTGACCAGTTGAGATTCTCTGGCATCGTTTTAGCAGCAGCTGACCTACCTAGACAGCAGAGGTTCCCCTCTGGACCCCACCATAAAGCCATTCTTTCCTGGGCTGGCCTGGTGCCCCAGAGATCTTATATGAGGCAGCTCTTCACTCAACTGGGCTTACCTGAGCACCTGGTCTCACCCCTGCCAGTTCTAATCAGGGGCTTGCCTAACCCCTGTGTAGGACATATTACAAGTCTAAGCCCCTTTTGCAAGGTTGGCCTCACTCTCCCTAGGCCTAAAGCCTTCTCCCCAGGGCTTGGGACCCCACAGGGTCCCTAGGAACCTCCTCCATCCCCATAGTTCCTGCCCTAGACTTCCAGATGTTCCTGGGAGCAGTATATCTCAAGCTGGTGATGTTACTCCAGCAGTGTCCCAACAGCAACTTGTGGGTCTGCCCCTTAGAGCCTGCTCTTATGCTGAGGCTCTGCAGCCCAGCTCCAATCAGGCAGCCTGCTGGCTGTCATGTGACCACCCCGAATGGCACTGCAGCTACCTGCGGGCTGCCTCACAGCCTGCTCAGGCCCTTAAAGTGGCAAGCACCCACAGGTGCACTGCCACAGGTACATTGAGTGGAATAGGATTCTTGCCAGAGTGGGCATATCTACATGTGCACATTTACTGCGCAGTAACTGAAGTTACTGTGCAGTATGGGCACACGTCTACACATGCACACCCATACTGCGCAGTAAACATGGTGACTTTTGCTGACTTGAGCATGAATTTGATACCTGCAGGTATCAAATTTATGTCCGATTAGTTACTGTGTAGTAACGCCTTTGTAGACACGTTACTGCGCAGTAACCCAGGGGGCCTCCCTGCTGGGTCTGCCCAGCCACCAGGGGCCTGGCCTGAGCCTAGCCCTAGGACTCCTGGCTGCCTGCCTCTCCTGGCTTCAATTGGGACTAAAGTTAGTCCTAAGTGCTGGCAGTTGGCTCTTGCTTCAATTTGGGACTAAAGTTCGTCTGAAAGGGCTGGCATCTATGTGGCCGGAGGCTGGAGATTCCCCACCAGTGGCCACAGGGACACATGGCAGGATGTTCTGACCTGGGCATACATTTAGTCCCAGGTCTCCTGCACATGTAAACGCCAGCCTATTCCTACTTACTGCACAGTAAATTTAAGCTGGCGTAAATGGACATGTAAACATGCCCAGTGTCTCCAAAGTTAAAATAGCATCCTTTGCTCCATCATACAGGACACAGCACATCAAAAAACACCCACCTTTCAATGCAACCAAAATTTGGTAGTTAATTCTCAAGAAGAATGAAAAAAAATTCTAAAAAAAATGCAGAGGAAATTGAGTAAACGCATTTCTATTTGAAAATATTTCATCATTGTTTTCAGTTGTTGCAAAATGTCCAGTCAGTGTTATTGCGTGTCTCCTCCCTAGTCTGCATTTCCTCCCCCAAACTAGTTCATCTGATGCTTCTCAAATCCTCCTGGATGGAGTTTGAGAAGCAGGGAGGACCTCGGACTAAGTTGTGGCTGAAGTAGAATGGGTCAGCTGGCTGATATGGAAGACCTGCGTAGTCTTTTCACCAGAAAAATGATGCAACACGTGGCTTGAAGCTCTTATCAAGTTGCATAATGAAAAGATTTTAGTGCTGAAAAACCTTATGCAAAGAGTATTTGGAACAAAAGATTTATGAGCTAAATGGTGCGTTGTCTTCCTAGCATTTCTACCGCCAGCGACCTTCCCCACTCACATTAATTCCAGGGTTGTGAATCTGCCATGAAAAACCTATTCAGGACTGGGGCTAGTGAGATTCCCAGTTCTGTCCCTGAGCTTGAGTAGTTTCTAAGCACTAGCTCTGCTGAGGAACAATATGGACAAGGGACTCCAGGGTCACAGAAGTGGGTTTGGAAGCTTTGTGTAGTTTGTTAATTTTGATGATAGTTTCTCCTCTTTTTCCATGAATGCATGGAATACAGAGTGTTGTTGTGGCTTGTCTAGTTGACAGACAAGCAATTTGCTACTCTTCCCATTTGTTAACAGGAGTCTTTAAAAGAGCTCAAGGAGCAATCCCTGCTGTAACACTGCAAAGATTTGTTATGTCTCCCTAGTTAGATTTAGGAAACGTTATTTCCAGGCAATTAATTGCTTTTTTGTGGAGCTGTATGTCTTTGGACATACCTTTCTTTCTGAATATAGACACTTCTTCTTCTAAGTATTAAAGGTTTCCCTTCTGTTAGGTTTTCAGGGGTTTAGTCCAAAGTTGGTGGAAGCATCCAGGTCTTACTTGTTGCTTTGGAATAGGTCTAAAGTACGTATAGTACAGTTTAGACAGACCTAGCC
Organism: Alligator sinensis; assembly: GCF_000455745.1. Taxonomy (NCBI): domain Eukaryota; kingdom Metazoa; phylum Chordata; order Crocodylia; family Alligatoridae; genus Alligator; species Alligator sinensis. The sequence goes on along the minus strand of NW_005842386.1, from coordinate 1,338,432 downwards.
AAAGCTTTAGCTGAACTATATTCTATCGCAATAAAAAGTTCCACCATGATTGAAACACTGCAAATTGGATGGTCTTCACGAGAATTCAGCTTCAGAAGAAAACAGTAAAAAATAAATTCCAACAATATTGAAACATGTTTAGACTCATTTTAACTAAATGGTTTGAAATTTTTGTTTTGTGGTCAGTTTTTGGTATTTTATGATCATATCATACAAAATAAAGTAAAAGCTGAAACAAAAGGAAATGAAACATTCTGATTTTGTCCAAACAAGATCCGAAGTTCTTGGATCATTAAGTCCAGTCCAGCTCCCTATTATTGTCAGAAACCATGTTATATAAACCCTTTCATAAACTTATCAAGCTCTGTCTCCCTTTTAGTTATGCTTTTACCCCACCACTATAACTGGAAGGCTGTTCAAGAACCATGTCCCTTTAATGGCTTGAAACATTCTTCTGATTACCAGCCTAAGTTTATTCAGGTCCAGTTTATACCCATTTCTTCTAATGCCAACCGTGTGCTTTGCTTAAATTGTTCTGCCTCCCTCCCTTGTGTTTATCCCCCCTGATGTATTTATAGATGACAATCATCCTCTCTTAATCTTCATTTTGCTAAGCCAGACAAGCCAAACACTTTCAGTCACCTTTCATAAGGTAGGCTGTCCATGCTTTGATCATTTAGGTACCTCTCCTCTGAAACCATTCCAGCTGGAAACCCTCTTTTAAGGATCTGAGTTACCAAAACTCTACATACTGTTCCAGATGATACCGTATTTTTGCCTTATGTAATGTGATGAATACCTCCCCTGTGTTTTACTGGAAATACCTTGACTCATGCTTCCTAGAATCACATGTTGTAGAACCAGATTTTTCTTCAGAATTTTCCTTTCCAGTGAACTCTGAAGTATTTGGAGGTTTTTTTGGTTTTTGTTTGAAACCCAGCTAAATTTCAAAATCCTTCATAAAACAGCTTCTCTGTTCTATGCTCAGCAGTGTGCTCTGAGGAGTTCTAATGACAATTAGAAGCATTTTTGCTATGATCCAAGAGTATAATGTTAATTTAAATACAATCTACCCACTTCTCCTCTTGTATAACTCCACTGCCGTCAGCTGTGTTGCTCCTGATCTACAATAGTGCAAGAAAAGGAGATAGAAATAGCCAGTAATGTAGTGAGAACTGTGTATTCTCTCAAAAAAACAGTGTAGACTCTTTTTGAGTTTTCAGTGTTATGAATTCAATCAGACCCATGTTTTCCATGAGGAATGGTTGGGCTGCACGTGCCTTTAATGTTCTAAGTTTGCTTGGAAAAAATAGAATAAAATTAATCAAGTTATTGGCTTAGGGCTAAATTCTACTTAACTTGAGCGGGCTGCATGGGTGTGACTGAAGGCAGAAGTTGTAATAGTTAATGAGCATGCTGGAATCTGCAGTAAAGACTGAATATTTTTATTAATTGCATGAGCAGTCTGATCAAACGGAAGGTGTTCAACCTTTTCAAAGCAACTAGGTCAGCCTGAGTCTGCTCAGAGACTGAACACAGGAATTGGCAGACTCAGTGCCATTGCATTATATTGTCGCCTTGGCTTAGATGTTTACCTATTTAGTAACTTGGGGCCAGTTCCAAAAGAGGTATTTTACTGCCTCTGAAATCAATGGGAGCTGAGGTGCCTAAACAGGATTTCTGGCCAAATGCAGTTTGGGCCATTGATACCTGCCCTCATGCATTTTTTTTTCAGTAAATCTTTGTGGTGTGTACTTTTTGTAAATCTGGGGCAGAAAAAGCATGAGACAATCTATATATCAAAATAGACAAAATAATACTCTATGAATGGGTCCTGCTATTTTTTTCCTAATTGAATTTGCAATTACCAAGTTAGATAAACACTTATTTTTATTTAAATGAACTCTGCTGTGTTCCTTCCCTACAGCTATTTAAGGACATACGGTATCTCTGACCATTCAGAAGGGTTACCATTGCATCCCTTTTTTTGTAATATTTTGTGAAAATTTGTTAAAAAAAAAAAAGTGTTTGGCCAAATTTTTTTTTTTCTGCTAATAGATTGTTTTGATTTGCGAATGCTGCTTTGGTTCCCGGTGGGTGTTGCAATCCCAGCACATTATTCTTGTCATTGTATTCTGTGAACTGGGCTCCATGCTCAGACCACAGCTTCCATGATACTATGGCAGGGGTCGGCAACATTTTTGGCCAGAGTGCTAAAAACACCTCAACCTCAACCCATGCCTTGACTTGGTGTGCCATGGGCAGAAGTGGGGTGGGGAGGGAACTGTGAAGGGTACGATCTTTGTTGTTGGTGGCGGTGCATGGGCACCTCCAGGCGGACAGCGTGGTAGGAGCTGGGGTGCTTCGTGGCATCGAGCATTCCTGTTGACAGCTGCACACACACCTCAGTGCACATGGTGGGGAAGGGGCCAGGGCAGTGCCACTCCGGCCCCTCCACTGTCAGTAACGGGCCGGGCAGGGGCTCTGGAGACCTCAGTGCAGTAGCTTGCAGCCTCTCAGACACCTGCCACGCCAGCCTGGGCTCTGGGCGGGCCCCTGCCACCGTCCATGGAACATGGGCTGCTCGCAGCAGGCGGCAGGGAGGCTGCAAACAGCTGCACCAAGGTTGGCTGAGCTCCAGCATGACTCACTGCTAGTGGCAGCTGCATGTGCATCTCTGGGTGGACAGTGGGTGAGGGGCCAGGGTTACCCTGGCCTGGCTTCTTCCCTGATATGTGCCCTTAGGCATGCGTGCAGCCGCTGCCAGTGCGGAAAGCCTGGTGCAGCTGTTTGCAGCCTCTCAGCTGCCTGCCACATCTGGCCAGAGCTCTGTGCAGTTGCTGCCTGCCATGCAGCCTAGGCTGCTTGGGGAGAGGTTGAAAATAATAGAAACCTCCTTACTTCTCAGCTGAAAATAGACTCTCTTGTTCACAGGAAAGGATGGTAGGAATCGGATCAGAGATACCCTGAATTGCCAGGCTTTCTGCTTTCCCCTTTACACCTCCCTACCTATGAGGATGGTACCATGCCCTCATTCTGATCCTCAGAGTCCTCTCGACTCTTGAGTGGGTCGAGTTAGTAGAGGGCTCTGTCTACACTTAGCGGCAGTCCTGTTAGCTGCTCTTCCTCAAGAGGCAAGTTATGGGGAAGACAGCCAATTTCTCCCAGTGGGTCTGAACTTCACAGCATAGCTTGTGCTTCTTCTCATCATCAAAGCTGGCTCCATCTCCAGCCTGAAATGCATATGAGGAAATTGTGTGAGTTGACAGCTCTCCCGAAGTGCATTTTAGGCACTAGGAAGAATTCATCCCCATATTCTAAGTCTTTCAGTTTTACTTGCTGGCTTGGACAGACGTGTTCTTGTCAGCTCTGCTTTACTTCTTTAAGTACTTTGTTTCCTTTGAAATATTAAGTTTCCAAACAGCCTTTTCCCATATTAGACGGTCCAATGTTCTGCTCTTATGTGATAATTCCTATGATTGATAGCTTCTCCTGGCAGCATCTTTTGTTTTCCCTTGACCCTGTTAATGAGTAACTTCCCTTGACCCAACCATGGGTCCTCTCCCAAGTTATCTTGCTTTGTTTTCCTTGAGAGGATCTTCAAATGTCCTTTATGCTGATGTCCTGGTTTCCAGTCACACAGGAGAAAAGGGTCACTTCCGCTGCTGCTTTCGGTTTCCACCACTTTTGCTGTTTTGCTTACTGTTTTACGGAAACATTTGCTTTCCCTTGTCCCCTTGTCCATCTTAGCTTTCAGTTACCTGTTTTTTTCTCTATCTCTGCCTCTGACACGTTTTAAACAAAGTCCAGTCTGAAACCTTAGAGTCCACAGTAACTCAGAGCTGAGCCGTCTTTGCATCCCAAATTTTCTTGTTTACGGAAATTTAGCCCCCCTCAATTCTTTTAAAGATAATTCCAGCCCAAGCATGTCCTCCTTAGGTTTGGGCCTACCAGGAAAGAAGTACAGAAACAAATTTGAAGCAGCACTGATAATAAAATACCACTGTTTTGCCGCTCGAACTATGGGTCTTTCCGAAGAGTTGCATCCAGCCATAAAGGGTTAGAAGTTCCTTTTCAGGGAACAATTCTGCATGATTTTTTCTTTCAATCACGGTTTTTGGACAGCAAGACTTTCCTGTGTGCAAACAGTGACATAGTGCGCTCAAGACAAAAACAATAATTAATAATGGTTATGTTAAAGAGGCAAATAGATTTATTTTAATAACTTGTAAAAATCCATGCAAGAAATCCTCAAAAATGTGTACATTTTAGTTAAAGGCCAGAAGTCCTTTGACCATGCTAACTACTCACTCAGAGCTTTCCCTGATATGTAAAATAAAATTACCATCACACTTGGAGCTTAATATTGTTTCACACTACTTTGAGTGGCAGCTAACCTGTGGTGTTCTCCCTGCATCGTGCTCCCTCCCCACCTGCAAAACACAATTCAAATAGATTGACAAGAACAGACACACATTTTAGGTTAATCTGTCTGGTGCAAAACTGCAGACTAAGCTAGAGAAAGGCCAAATTTTGAGACATCCAGAATCTGTAGAGTGCAAAAATAGGTGGGGGAAGGAAACAGCTTGGAAATGTTAGACGGCGAATCATACCCAATTTTTGGCCAAACAAGGTTTTTAAGCAAAGTAAAAAATAAAAAGAAGTAATAGTTTTTGGTGTTGGGTCAATTCTACGAAGGGCATTACAGTTAATGGTTTTGGTTGGAATTTTATATTTTACAATGCATACTTTTTTTTCACCATGGATTTGCTGTGCCTTATTCTGCACCTAGAACTTGGAGAAAAAATATTCAAGCCTTTGTTTATGGATGGCTTTTGCCATGTGTGTGCCTGCTGCTCACATAGTGCACTACCTCCAAACTATGTATGGGGAGTCCTAGTTATAGCAGGTAACAATTCCAGTATTAATGGAGGCATTTTGACGAGGATGATCTAACTGGGGATGGTCCTGCTTTGAGCAGGGGGTTGGACTAGATGACCTCCTGAGGTCCCTTCAACCCTCATTTTTTATGATTCTATGATTTTAAATGGTATATTACAATGGAGAGGAAGTTTCTGTCATTCTGTTGTAGATAGGAATTTGCCAAACAGTCAAGTGATCAGCCTTTGTCTAAAGGAGGCTTTCTTTGACTCTCGGGAGCTGTTACTGGTAAAACTTTTAAAATCCTCTACATCTGAGTTCCTTAGGGGTTGAATGCATGCTTGAGGTGTGCAACTGCCCCCAGCATACAAGATGCAACTAAAGATAATACACTTCGGAGGGGTATTATCTTGCGCCATGTTTAAGTTGACTCTGCTCCACATATGCGTGTACACTCTGACAGTTAAGTCAACTTAAAAAAGTTAAGTTGGCTTAACTGTCAAAGTTAGTACGTGTGTACGCACCAACGTGCGTAAAGTTAGTACAACTAGTGTGAAATCTGTGTGGACAGCATATCTCAAAGAACAGCTGTAGGAGTGCAGGGTAAGTAGCCATTCTTTTACCAAACATCTAAATGCTATTGGAGGAGCCTTGGATTGGTGAGCAATCTTACTATTCCAGGGACAAATGCTGCCTCCATTTATGTTTAAGCAGATGTTATAGAAATCCACGGGCACCTTCTACATGTAATAGATGGCAGAAATGAGTCCCATGGAAACTGCTGAAGCTAGATATTCTTCTGACCTTGGTTACCAAAGAAGTTATATTGGATGCTGCAGAGAACCTAATTTTATGACAGACTTCAGCAGGGCAATATTAGAATGATATAAATTGTCCATAGGTCAAAGATGCCTTTGATACAGAAGCTGCATGCACATGCTTCCAAGTGAATTCTCTGGCTTTTGTGTGTGGGAGTTAGGCCTTAAAATAATATTTAATGTCATGCTATGAAGCAGGATGCTTTCTTCTGTAGACTGCTGACAGTCTCAGGCTGACTGACTTGTGCATGATGAAAATCATGGAAATGATCTCCTTTGCAGAAAGGATAAGAGCAGCGCACCAGTAGGGCCTGTGTGTCTACTGGCATTAATTATATAGTCATGACATTTTGTCAGTGACAAAAGAATAAAAGTTATGCTTTTAGCAGTGGCATTTATATTAGTATTCTTTTTCAGGGGAGATAGGCTGGTGACATAATGTTGATGTTCCTTAAATTATATTTGTTTTACAGTGGCATTAATGTTATTGATATACTATTGTTATGCTAATGTGTTGCTAGCGTTTGCATCTCAGAGGTTTGTCCACAAAATATGCAGTGTGTGGGGAAAATGTATAATGTACCAAACTGTAAGATTTGCTAATCTCCTCTCTCACATATGCAAGAGACTGCCTCTGGTAGTTCCGAGAGTCCCCCAAAAGGGGCTCTAGACAATGAGAGGAGAATAGCATTGTAAAGTTTCTACCAAATCATATCTTTTTCTAGTGACATGTTTTCTTCCCCACACAAAACAGATTCCATGTGGAGCTCTTTCACTAACACACCAAGTTTCTTTCAGGTCCCAGATACTCATTACTTTACAAAAAAGATTTTTACTTTCAGCTAGTTAGGGCCTGATGCAAGAACCACTGAGGTCACTGGAAGTCTTTCTACTGATTTTAATAGGCAGTTTCTTGAACTCCTTCCTAATTTGTGTGCCCTAAAGGATTAAGTGTCAGCGGGAACTTTTCTATTGCCGTACCTCCTACAAAAGACTCTGCGGGGCCTTGCTTCCTGTTGACTTCCACTGACTCTCTCATTCACAGAGCAGAACTAGTTGTAGAAACTAAATCAGTGAATACAACTAGGCTACTGCAGCATGAGTATGAGGGTTACTTCACACATCACTTCTTGTGTACGGTTCATCACCTCTGAAACTTATGATCCAGGAGTAATAAATTGAGCTCCAAAATCAGCAGCCGCAATGGTGAAATCTTCACTTGTGTTGACCTGGAGCATCCAAAATACCTAGCATAGACTCAGCATTTGGATGAGAAAGAGCCCCGGACCTGGTTGAAGCAAAGTGTGTCTGTGTCTTTATATCCTGTGGTTACTTTACTGAAAATGGCACATGTTCTGTGGTGACGCCTTCACAGCAGCATGCAAACAGTACCTTGCAAACTCAGCTTTCTACACTAGTGCCCATATGACAGCAGTAAAGTGTAGTCTGGGTGTGCATGGGTATGTACTCCCTTCTCCAATTGAAGGGGATTGTTAGCTGGCAGGTGTACTGTGGCTGAAACTGCAGACTACTCACAGTTTCCCTGTGTCCAAAGGAGCCAGGCCAGGCCAATCTGGAACTTAACTATATACAGATTTATTGTTATTTACATAAGTGGGTAAAAGATAAACAGAAATGTAAACATATGCACAGATATATATGTATATAAGTATATATTCAGATATATAACTATAAACCTTATTCTCTATAATGGGTTACCATTGCGAGGGTTTCAGGTAAGTGACAGGTAAACACAGGTAAGTAATAGCAAGGGGTCCCAGCGGATCCCCCAGGCAGGGTTATAGACTCTATTAAACTACCCATTCACAAAGTTACACAAAACTTTGTGAATATAGTACACAAAGAAGTACACAAAATATAAGGTGCAATATTACAAAATGTAAGGCGCTCTCTCACAAAATATAAGACGGCTCCAAGGGTCTTGGCTCGTTGGGGACCTGCCATGCAGCGAAGCTTGCACCACCAAGCCCTGGTAGCTTACCAGGAGTTGGAGACCCAAGCTGCTCAAGAGGCTCCAAGGGTCCCAGAACTGCCGTGCACCATCCGCGCACCAAAAACCTTGGATGCTTGCCAAGGGGATGGGGACCTGAGCTGCCTGGTGCAGCTCCCAGAGTCCTGGTCCATGCCATGCACAGCTCGTGCACTGGGGGCCCAGCCTCAAGCCAGGGGTTGGGACCCAAGCCGCCTTGAACAGCTCCCAAGGTCTGGGCCCCATGTGCTGTGCTGTGCACCAGCTGGGGCTGGAGCAGTGGACTGGTGTGGGGAGTCTTCGGGGATCTTCTTGGCACTGGCTCTGCCCGCTGGGCAGCTCTTCCCAGCTCTTCTGCTCCGCTCTCCTCTGCCCCACAACACATCTGCCACATGCTGGGCATGCTGCTTCTTTTATAACTTTCGAGTTTGCCTCACCCCGGGTGCATCTGAGGGCTCAAGCTTCTGTTAGGGGTTGAGGGCCCGGGTTGCCTCATTCAGCGTCGGGACTCAGTCCGCTCCTGGACCCTCCATACAGCGTTATCTGCACCGAGATGCTGACTCCGTGCCAGCAGCTGCAGACCCGACCCCCTTTGGAGCCGTGAGCTCTTCACCTTACCCTGGGCAGTGGCGGAGCAAGCCCCGCCCAGCAGTTACCTGATTGGTGGGTGTGTTCTGCCAATCACAATGAAGATTCTCTGAGCCCGGACGTGCCAGGCTGTTATTGGTAAGTCCACCGAAAAAGGATGTGCATTTAGTGTTTTAATCTCCGCAGCATATAGTTAGTTCAGAACAGGGATCCTGAGTGTTTCACTGCCTCCCACTTCCTGGCTAGTTGCTATAGGGCTTTCATCGCCTGTCCAGGCCTGGCTGCTTCGGTATGGTCTCTGTTGAGATCCTCTGGGTCACTGCCTCTCCTATGCCTAGGTACCAGGGAGAAGGAGCCCCCCAAACTCTGCCATTGCAGGGTAGCATCCAGCTGAGTGGCAAAAGAGTAACGTGAACATGGGAAGAAAACCAAACACAAGGCCATCTACATGACCAGAATTGCCTGGGAACTCCTCGAGGGCAGCAGACCAAAGAACAGATACATTTGATCCACCGTATCTCTTCCCTTAATAACGTGTTTGCTGTTTAGCGTGGCTCTTTGAAATACAAAAGGATGGTGATGTAGTAATATTACAGTGGAACATCAGACTCATTCTTTCTGGTACATTAGTCTAATTTTTAAAAATGCCCTCCCATGTGCATATAAGATCCTTGATGCATAGAGCAACACTGGCATAAGTTATTAGCTCTGAGCCTCAGTTTGTTTGTTCATTCAAGATAGTGATAAAATGCATCAGTATTAGGCTGAAGCCTTTGCTTTATAATTAGGAAGTAGCAGGTTCTTTCATGGAGGAGTTGATCAAACTAATTTGGGAAATGGGCTTAAGTAATTTGGATTTTTAAGGACAAATTTTCTGGAAGAAAGGCTTGAGATTCAGGCATAAATATTTGCACTTCCCCATCTGCATCTGCACATGCAAATGCAATGATTGCACACACATAACAGCAACCATGTGAGCAAAAGCCATTTCTGTGCATGGATCATTCTGAAAATATGATGATCAGTATTTACTGCAAGTCAAGCAACCTGTTATAAATTAGCAGTGACTCATTTTTTCCCCCTTCAAATCATTTATCAGAATATCCAAATTAAATTATTTTTTTCCTTCAGGCCTTTGCTTTAATAGTTTGATACAGTCCCTCGTGGAAAAGATCCCACGGAATTTAAAAGGCACAAAACCAGTACGGTTCTACAGGAATGTAATAGGTTTCTACAGAAACATTTAGGAAAACCCAGGGAATTCAACAGTGGAGGAATCTTTATACAGACATTTTGAATCTCCCAATACATTCTATAGTAGGGATATCATTCTCTGGTCAATACCATACGCTGTAAAAAAAAAATCCTTAACCTATGGAATGACTGGTATTTTTTAATTTCCACAATAACTTTTTTATGCCAGAATGTTTAAGTCCAACATAGGACTGAGATGTCAGCTCTGTAATGGAAATGCTAGGTTTCATGCAGCATCTGTTACTCTTTGTAAGCTGCTTTTACGTCACAACATATGACATCCAGTTTGAAATATTACACCACACTTTACATGCTCTGTCCAGCCTGAAATGTTAAACTAACTTCTAGCTTCAGCTGAGATCTTTGGAGGAAAAAAAACATCACTCTTGGGTTGAAAGAAGTTTTTGTGTGTTCATTTACCAGAAGTTTCTACTATCCAAACAACCCTTGACCCGAGTAGGCACTGGGTCTGTAGATGAAGTATATCTGGGAGATAGGAAGATCTGGAGACTCGATGAAAGGAAAGAAGTGAAGGAACTGTTCTGTGGGAAGATTTCTGCAAAAGAAAGGACGAACAAAGCCGCCTCCCCAGAGCGGGCTAACGGCAGAGAGAGGCAGAAGAGTGTCTGTGCCTTGCAACGTGGGGCAGAAATTTGCAACACACACTAGCTTCCATCGGTAAAGAGAAAGGAAGGCATTATGGCAGAACTTTACACCATCCAACTTAGCTTGAATGCATATGCATACAGAGAAAGCATAGCTCTTCTCCGATTGAGTAAATATTGTTTAGTGAATGGCATGGTAAACACCCAAGACACAAATCAGAAAACAAAGTTTTCCCTTGCTGAGCTGAGCCCTGATGAATCACTCAGTTGGGTGGGGAAGCTTGCCTGAGATTAAATGAAGCATAAAAGCCTCACAAATCTGGAGTTGTGTGAAAAGGTACAGGGCCTCCATCCAGCATGGTGCTGCCCCTGACCTAGCAAAGCACTTAAGTACGTATTGTACTGCCAGACTGTGAGTTGCCCCACTGAAGCCAGTTGTTTAAGTGCTTTGCTGCATTTTGGAGAGAGTGCTCATTTCTGTGCAGGATCTTTTCATCTGATTGATGGTTACAACTACGACTAATGCAGCAGTGTATCTACGGGTGATCAACTGGGGCACTAGCCCCATGTGCCAACTTAGAGGGGGCTCAGGCAAGGCAGACACTGCTGGCCGGGGTACCAGTACCACCACCAGCCTGGTTGCTGCTGTTGCCTGGGGCGCAGAACCTGCTTGTTATGACTCTGGACTAATGTATTCTAGTATTTGATTTGGGGTGTCTATTCTGCAGAGTCACTCTCATAAATACCAAACTTGCTGGTATAAGGTCAGATTTCCCTGCATCTGGTCCCTGCAGGCGTATACACAAATGCTACCCAGCTGGGAAGAACTTTGTTATCACATGGTTAGTTTGCAAAATATCATACTTTTGCTGTAGTCAGTTCTAGGATGTTAGTTTTAACCCCCTTTGAACTCCTTTTCAGTCCTTGTCTTGTAGCTTTTAATGAGAAACTAACCCTGAGCTTGAAAGATGTTTGAACAACTGCTAAGCCCCATTTTATCACTCTTCACTTTGCCTCCTCTCTCTCTCCTTTTTATTTTTAGATTCCCCTTCTTTGCTTTGATCTGTTTGCATTCTAAGATAACGTAGTTACGACTCTATTTTCTTTTGCCTTTATTATTTTTGTACAACACTAGGGATGTGCTTTATAAATACAACTCTTATCTACTAGTATCGTTTTATCCACATTCAATGGTTTTGACTTATAAACCTGATCTCTTGCAATCTTTTTTGGAAACTTGCAGGCCATCTGGATTGAAATCTGTTAAATATTGTAAAGCAAAAATGCATCTCTATAAAACTTAAGGAGGAACTGTTGAGGTGTGCAAGGTTTCTGTTTGTTCTGCCTCTGGTATTTGCTTGCTTACCTGCCTTTGAATTCTGCATCTGATACCCCCCCCACCCTCCCCAAAAGGCCAAACAATTGATTTAATATTCTCTTTCTTAAAAGAAAAGCAATACCAACAGCCCAGCATTTAAGAGCCAACGTACAGTAAAGTGAATTCAGCAAAAAGCACTAGGCTCAGTTTGCATATAAAAGGTGTTTTGATATAATCACAGAGTTGCCAACTGAAATACTCTTGAGCCCCTTTAAGAAAGCTGGATTTTGGTACAGCTGATTTCAGAGGGTAACCCTCACATTGCAGAGTCTGGCAGCAATAAGAGCTGCTCTCATGTGTTTCATCTAATGCTTTTATACTTTGAGAGCGTTACATCCCAGCAAGTGTTTAAGCAGTAATTGCCTTCATAGGATACTCTCAATATACTAAGTATATTGCTCTCAAATAAGGGCTTTAACATGCTGAGAGGAAATTGGCAAATACTTTGAATACAGAGTGGAAACTTTACTAAGGTTTCCATTATCTCCTGAAGTAGAAAACCTGTTGCAGTGGTCAAATGTTGTGCTATTAAAGAAATGGCTATCAGCAAGCAGTGTAATTCTATTAGGTATGAGGCCCTTAACAACGACTGAAAAATTAGATGCTTTCTTGAGGCTGGAGGATCGTATTTTCAAAAATGCTTGGTTTTGGTTTAATTTTCCACGTGATATTTTAAGTAAAATATCTATTGATCTCAGCATGAGCAGAGTTAGGCCAGTCCTGAGCCTTCTTAAAAATCCAGCCTTAAACAGATGACCAGTTAAGGAAGATGCCACTGGCAGGGAAACCCTCAATATGAAAGTAAACCCGTAGGGAAAGTTCATCAGTTTGAAACACATACATGCATACATACATCTCTCTCTTTCTCTCTCTCTCTCTCTCTCTCAATAGATAGATAGATATATCTATATCTCTCTATCTGTGTATATATCTAGGTAGATAGATCTAGATAGATATATCTAGATAGAAAGATAGATATAGATATATAGATATAGGTATATATAGATCTAGATATAAATCTATATAGCTATAGATATAGCCATATAGATCTATATAGATATCTATCTATCCATCTATATATCTCCTTATATATGTATATACATGCATATGTATAAAACAAGCTGTTAATTGTAAAAGGTGAATACAAATTTAAATAAAGTAAATTGGCTGCACGGCTACAACCTAAACCCCTGCAATAAAGTAAACTAGCATTTATGGAAAATGTCATCAAGTGGATAAAACTCTGAATACCACAATGCGGTAAAACACACACCTCACTGTCAGAAATGATGAGAACAGTATTTTATTGACAGTTCTGAAAAACATTGTGGAATTGCGTATTTATACACAGTCCAGCCCATGACTGCAACTCATGATTGGAAAAGGACGCCTCTGCTAGAGAGGAAGGGAAAGTTATTTCAAAGTAGCTCTCTTGCAGAGCTCAATGCCCCGAGGCAAATGCTATTGGAATTTATGAACTATTTTAAAAACATTAGCTTCCATATAAATTGATGCCCAAAGCAACGCTTTGGGATGGCTTGCATTCTGAAGCAGTGTCTCTGTGCACCACTCAAATGATGTTAAGCAGCTAGATTTTAGCTACTAATGGCTAGCAGAGTATGCCGTCTAGGGTGGAACTTTCTGCTGGCACATCTGACTTTGGATCTGTGCCCGGTACCTTTGTCCTTCCTTCTTTCCTGGTATACGGGGCATAGTAGGTTCAAGGAAGGGGAGTGGCTGAGCTGTGGTACACCTCCAGGAAGGATTCCACAGTGCAGGCAGAAAAGGCTTTAAGCAACACTGGAGCATGAACTGGTACCAAAAACTGGGGAGATGAACTCTTTCTAACATCCTCTTCCCTTCTTCAGCACGGAACAGAACTTTGACCCAGGAGAAAAATCTACTTCTGTTCTTTCTGATAGTTTCCCTTCAACTGTGTCACACGTCTTCAGCATGATCACTAATATAGTTAATGATAAAGGGCATTGGATAGAATGTCTCATATAGGCTTAATTTTTAACTCAGAATATAAATCATACAAAAAGGAATATAAAAATATCCAGGTTAGAAGAATTTCTCTTTGGACAGTCTATTGCGATCATGCAGAGCAGTACAGGCAGGATGCTGCTCTGATAACAGAGATTATTGTGTGGAGTACACTCTGGTGAATTGAGTGATAATTTTCATAGTTGCCTTTGTCTGTGTTGGGTGGTCATTCCTCTTTTATCACCATAAAGTGAGGGCATGTCGGCCAAAAATCTTTGCTTGGATAAGATTAATATACCTGTCCTCAACAGCCAGGATCCTGATTAAGAGTTATTAATCCAAAGACTTTGGCATGAAGCATGATAATAGACATTGCTGCACGTTATCTCCTTGACTGTTTCTTCAGACTCTGAAAATTCTGGCCCAAAGAATTCAGTGTAGTAGATCTTCTGATGATATAAAAATCAGAGCGATTGATCATCAGACTGCATTGCAGGATGCTAATGACTGATGCCCAGTAACTCCATCAAGTTCCTTCTCAGTATATTGAAATAACATAGTAGCTTTTTGAGAATTTTCTGAAGATTAATTGTAAGGATCTATTCAAGCCCATTTCCAGGTTTCTAAAACAGTCCCCTTTTCTTCTGGGCCTCAGCTTCTTTTAGATATTCAGAAATTGGTCATTTAATTTACCTATTAAATTAAAACAGCAAAAAAAAAAGCCCAAATAAAAATCCCTTCCCTGACTAGAATAACCCAAGCAATCTATTATTCTTTTCTTGAGTAAACACAATTAAGATTAACCTTCTCCCATGTGTCAAGTTACAAGTTCCTTTTGTTATATTTATTTTAAAGCTGTGGGGTATTGCTTATTTGGACAAGGGCAAGATACAAAGTTTACGCTGATCCCTTTCGTCAGAAAACGATGTTGGAACTGACTTTTTCCTAGCATAAATAATAATAAGAAAAAGCTGTTCTGAAGTCAGTCTTACCACTTGCACCAGCATTCCCAGCACTTAACCCATTAACATTTGGTGGCACAATAGAGTCCATTAGTTGACTGATGCAGGGATGATGTGTGACCTTCTTTGGATAGCCAGAAAAACATCAGAAATCTCAGATGTCCACTTGCATTTATTTCTTATCTTCCATGGTTTGCCTGTCTCTCTTACTACTTGCTAGACAATATTTGTACACATGGATGCTGGTAACATTCTGAAACCCCTTCCTTTTGCCTTGTTTCCCCTGGGAGACTTTGCCTTAGCACAAAAATATGGTTCTTTGTGTTTACAAGTTTATGAGATACCTTCAGCAAAGTCATGCCCTAAATATCCAAAAGTTAGAGAAAATCTTCAGTAAAAAATTAGTAATCCAGACAGAGTGTTTTCATAAAGCTACATTCCAGTCGAGATAGGTAACCCCTTTGACTTCAATAGAGTTGTACAGGAATTCAGTCTTTAAAGAAAGCTTTTTCTCAAAAATCAGTATCCACCTTCTTCTTATTGCCATGCAATAACCTTAAATGATTACATCAGTTAACAAACAATTGAAGAATTTCTTGTGGTTAATTGGTTGGAGGAAGATACTGTTTATTGTTAGCAAGTTGGGGCATACATTCAGGAGTTCACCTTCAGCCCGTGGAATACTCCACCAAACATACACATCATGAGGGATCACACATCACAACATTTTAATTTCATAAGTTCACTACTATGGTGATAGAAGGTATAATTTAATGCTACTCCCTTACTCAGAAGACTACATAAATTGGGAATTGAGAGATGGTCCCTCAGTTCGGCTAATTAGTTAGAGAGAGAGACCAAGGATCCCCAGGGCTGCCTACTGCACCAAACTAAAGTTAATTGTTGGTAATTCTTCTCATTCATTGTACGCTTGTATTTATTGAATTGTGTGATGCCTACCAGTACCTCTCAGCCTAGTATATTGTAGTTAGTAACCTTCCCTCTGCCACAAAGAATAGAGTAGAAGAGGTAGTCTCAAATTCTTGATATGTAGATCTGGTAGCTGCAAATGTAATATGTTCGGCCCTTTGTCAACAACGTGAAAAGCAGCTCATAATTTGACATGGTCAAAAGAAGCCCAGTCCTGGAAAGTTGTATTCGTCACGCTGCTTTACAAGGATGCTTGCAAAGAACCTTCCAGATGGGCATAGAGAAGTTCTAGTGAAGTCTGCCAGATTCCTTCTTTCCTGTCAGGGGATAAAAATCCACTTGGCTTTCATTTGTACTAGTGTAACTGTGCTGTAGTCAATGGGCTCGTGTTAAAATGTTGTCTGGCTGGAGCACATCTACAATATTAATCCTCAGCAGGGATCTGGGTTTTCCATTTGCGACGGAAAAACATGGTAAAACCTGAATTTTCTCATTTCAAGGAGAAAAGCCCAGATTTTCTCCTTTAAAGGAGAAAAATACAAGTTAAGGTAGGTTTCCCCTTGCAGGCTGGCAGGGTTCCAGCTTGCAAGGGGCTGGAGGGAGCAGGAGGAGGGTGGTCAGGCAGGGGCACCATATGCATGTGCACATGCACACGGCCACCAGGCAGCCTGGAGAGCAGCTCCTGCAGGTAAGTGGGGGGATTGAGGCCCCCATAGAGAGGGAGGCAGTTAGGCAGGGCTGGGGCTTTGGGCCCAGAACCATGTGTGGCTGCAGGGTCCAGGCAAGGAGTGGGATAGAACTGTGGGCAGCTCATCTAGGGGCTGCGGAGGGGCTGGCTCCCTGCCTCCATGCTCACTCCCGGGTGTGGGTGGAGAGTGAGGGGCAGTGGCAAGGACAGGGCACTGGCATATCAGGGCTGTTCCGCACCACAAAGTGAGGTCCCTTACAGCTGGACCTGAGTCCTAGTGAGCAAAGGAGGCAGAGAGCGCTCTGATTTTCCATGATAAAAAACCCTAAATCAAATGCCAAAATGTATAGGTATTTAGAATTTATTTTACTATAGTGATTGAGGCACTGGTAGGCTTCCGCATTGCTTTAATATTGTAACTATATCAATAAAACTATATCATTGTGATCAATTGATACCTATATACATATAGTTTCATTTTAATAATGGATTTGGGGTTTTTAAATCAGAGAATCTGTGGGGTTTTTAATCAGAGAATTTGCAATTTTTAAACAGAGAAAACCAGGATCCCTGATCCTCAGGCTTCTTTGCAAAAAGTGTGAGAAGCATTCCCGAGGCAGCATAGTGTGTCCATTTTAGAAGTAATCCTCCCCTTCTGCCAAATGCTCTCCTCATACCATCTTTTGGCCTTTCGCAACTGCATAGCACGGCAGATCAGCTTCCTGTAAAGTGACAAAGAATGTAAATGTGTTGTTTGGTGTGCAATTTAGAGAGCAGATTTCAGGTCTGTACTTTTAGCCTGTGCAAACATTTGACTTTCCACGGATGAGAACTGCTTGCAGAATTGGCCCCTTAGTTGACAATGAAATAATCAATAAGATTGCATTAAAAAATAGATTGTGCCTCAGTTAACTGGCTCTCTTTAAACATACTAGTGGTTAAAGTATTCAAACAGGGTTTTGAATAAAGGAAGGAGAAGATCTCATAAACAGTAATCGCATTTTGCATCATTTTTTATCCACCCTTTTTAAAGACAGTTACAATACCAGGACTTCAAATCCATCTGGGTTATCTTATGCATATGCTCTCTATCCTATATAAGCAATTGTGCAATGGTGATGCAAGAAAGTAATACCTGAAAGAGGCTTAATTTCTTCCTTGGTGTACTGTACGTTAGGTGGGTAGTCCAAGTCAGCCACTGACTTTTAACACTGTGCTGACTCAGCTGTGCTGGCCAGCACGTTGGAGAATGTAAGCTGAGCGAACAGTATGATCCAGCTTTCTATAATTAGATACTGACATAAATGACAGATTTAAGTCATAAGTACTAAACTTCAATAAAACAACTTTCATCATTGCTCATTGCGTAGCAGCCTACTGAGCAAGTGGCTTTCAGAGCTAACCCTCCATAAATAAATACCTTTGTAATTATGGCAGCCTCTCTCAATAATCTACTATATCTGAAAGTGGTTTCATTTTAATCAAATCAGGGCTGTTGTTACTGTATACTGGCTCAGTTTGTACACATCAGTATGCGTTTGCCTCTAAACAAATACAACACACACATAATGCATTTAGTGTAAAACAGCTGAATGTTAAAGAGATTTGGAATCTTCTTTTCCCATGCACAGTAAAGCTAATAACAGGGTTTGGCTGTGGCATGAAAAAAGGAAGTATTTTGTTATTTGTTTTTTCAAGGATTCAAGTAGATAGGTTGGTCTATATCGGGATGGAAAAATCAGCGTTTAGTTTTCATTTGAGCTTTAGCCTCATTAAATATTCTGAATATTGTTACATTTTCTGGTGCTATATTTATTTTACTTTATTATGGCTGCAGTTGAAAAAAGATCCCATGTAAACATTTATCAGCTATAAAAAGAACTTTGAAATTATTTGTATTAAAAAAGAAATGCTACCCTGCATTTGGAAATAGTGTGATGATTAAATTAAACAGCATTTAACAAGTTAGGAAAAGCAAAGCAATTCAGCAGGGGAATAATTTGTGTAAGCAGAAAATATTTAAATAGAACAGGACTATTTCCTACAGTGCATGAATTTTTTGCAGAGTATTTCAAATGGTTGAACTCACAACAGGAAGTAATTTGCTGTTGAAAATAAGATCATATGAAACTTAGTGCCTATAGTGGAAAAAGGGTAGTACACCATTTAGTAAAACAAATGTTAATGTAAAGGCATTGAGGCGATTTAATGACACTGCATGTTCTGCATTAGTTGGGAATACTGGAAACACAATGAAAAAGAACACACAAGTCACATGGAACACTTCAATGGACGTTAGAAATGTGAAAATCCACCTGACCATTGATCTCAAAAGACATGGAGATTGTATAAATCAGCCATTGTGAAATATCAGGATCTTCACCATCATGGCATTTATGGAATTACAAGTCCAGTTTAAAAACGGATGTGTTTTTCAACATTGTAACACAATGAATGTTATGTCGGACATAAAATTAGAGATGTCCGCTGTTGCCAGTTGATGAAAATGTAGACGTGAACGACATTCCTTCCAACTTCCTGGCTATGGCAAAAAGTGCAAGCCTAGAGCTAAGTGTGTGACATGTTAATTTCTTTGAAAGGGTGCAGTCAGGGACGGCGATTCCAGATAGTATTTGCACATGTATGATTGTGTTCCCCAGGGGAATAAAGCCACAATGTTTTTCACATTTGCATGTTTCCTTTCAAGATGGGAAAAAGCACAGCCTTTTTTTCTGAGACCTAAGGAAAACGTGGATGCCCTTGGCCAAAAATATTGTCATCATTAATGCATAAGAGGGTGGAATTTCCTTCAGTAGATTTCATAGATTTCATAGACATTAGGGTTGGAAGGAACCTCAGAAGATCATCAAGTCCAGCCCCCTGCCCAAAGGGGGTCAAAGGATCCCAGGGTCAAAGGATCCCAGCAAAATAAGCATCCAAATGTTTCTTAAAAGAGTCTAGAGTAGGTGCTTGCACCACCTCTGAAGGCAGTATATTCCAGGCCTTGGGGGCTCAGACAGTAAAGAAGTTTTTCCTTATGTATACCAACACCATCCTTTAAAAGCATCCTCCCTTTTGAGGGCCTGATCCAGATGTCGGTGATATTTGTTTTTTTGTCTTCAAAGGCCTTTGATCTAACCTTAAAAAAACAAAACGAGCTAACAAAACCAACCAGCCAACCAAACAAAAAGCCCACTTCCTAGAAACTTTGGAGCCACCAAGTACATTTATGCTCCATCTTTCTACAGAGACCATTCCCATTAAGTAATAGATTGTAATGCAGTCCCTCTATGGCCACTTTAAACAGGTTTCATTGTCTTTGGACAAAAACATGGCCTTCCTAAAGCAAGCATAAGAGCACGTTTGCTGACTGTAATTTGCACCTCCTTACTTGTGTGTTGTTTTGTGGTACCTTTCAGACACATTAGGATATCTGTTCTAATTATGGTAGTATTGAAGTGAGGTTGTAACCATGATGGTCTAGGAAATATGTGAGAGGTAAGCATTGCTGTGAGTGATACGATACCTTTTATTAGACCAGCTGCATGGCTGGGGTAGACTTAGACAAGCTTTCAAATCCGTGCCGTTCCAAAAAAAGATATCATCCACATAAATCCTTGTTCTAGTGATACCACTTTCATGGTATCGCAATTCATAACAAAAGATATTCTGTGCTAAATTTCATTTCCTAGATTATAATTGCAATCTAAATTTTAATTAAATGTCTGCTTTATAAAAATATATTTTAATAGTCTTAATAACTTAGCCCCCCAATAACTAGCAAGATGTTATAAATTGGTTGAGCTCAAGTGCATTTATGTTGTGGTTTGGGGAGAAATTATGAACAGCCTTATTTCCATGTGTGCCCTAATGGCACAATTTAATTAAATTATTTAAGCATCAAGCATCTATTATGATGCAAAAATATGCCCATTATTCAGTAAAAATTATAGTTGCAATTAATAAATTAGTAATGAGAGTGTCTTTTAACTGAGGCAGTGTTGCTGAGTACTGCATATGTGGTTTTTGATGCATCAGGGGTCCGTTCCTGCTCTCACTGGACTCAGTGGGACAAGACTTGGCCTTCGCTCTGTCACTTTCTGGCTTTGTGGGCCATATTATGATTGGCTACTGGACTGCTGACTTGGGAGATTAAAATGTTAATGTTATAAATCAGAAGAGCTATACGGTCACCAAAGAAAAGCATATTAGTGGTTGTAGTGGTGAGATACTTGGCTATTCTCCCTCCAGCCTGGAATATGCCATAGCTGTCTGTCTCGGGCCAGTACAGGCTTTCTGTTCCTGTTGGAAGAACCGCCTCTCTCTTGGTAAAACTACAAGCATTCAGTCAATTTCTCTAGGGGGAAACATGTCTCCTCTAGGGGAAAGATCTTCCAGGTGGGAAACTGGAAGATCTCCCTCGTGAGCAAGCGTGAACACTTGTATGCTTCCTTTCTGGTCTGGTCTGGGAGTCCCTCGTTAGGGGAAGAGGTGGGGGGCCTTGCTCTGCTGTTTCCTCTGCTCTGCAGGACTACAGGTAACAGCTTAGGACATACAGCATGGAATGGAGCTTCCCCCCTTTCCTCCATGGCACTTAAGAGCTGTGCACCCACAGCCCCACTGCTTTGCCCCATTGTGGAGAAGCAGCAGCTCCCTGCTGCCTCCCCAGACCACGGGCCCCCGGGCAGGGAGTTTTGCCCTGGTACTCCAGTCTGCTGGGACTTGGACAAGTGGTGCAGCCACTGCTCCCCACACCTTCCTCAGACTGATCTCCGATGTGGGAAAGGTGCAGATGGCAGTGGGGAGGGCAAAGGGACAGATGCAGGCTGAATGCCTATACTAGCTCCAAGTATACATGATCTAGTGATTTTGTCCCTAACCACAGTAGTTCACATGTAACTGGGACTCTCATTAAGATGAAGGCTATTATTAAAGTGAAACTATTTCAAGTATTATTGGTCAGAGCAGTTGTTAATTTCCAGCTCTGCTCCAAAATTATAGTCTTTTTAAATAACCTCCTTTAACCTTTAGTAGTAACAGGCAGTATTGACACAAGTTATTTACTTAGTAAGTATGTTGTACTTCAGAGTTTATGCATATTCATGGGAAAGAGCACAGAAAAATGATGATGTAAGAGTTGCTTCAGCCTCAGGGCAATCACATACACACCGACAATTTTAATGTGCATTACACAACTATTTACTTTGCTTGTAAAGGGGGGAAAAATCAGTTACCAAAGCAACTGCTATATTGTGTGTTACTAATGCTATTTTTGAGATAAAGAACATGGGTAAGGCAAACATATCAATATGTCTTAGGAACATGTTCATTTTTCACAGTGGGGAAAAAAATCTGTTATGATAAGCAAACTCTTTTTTTTCTTTTTTTTAATTCAAGACCTCTTCACTAACTTTTATGAATTATAGACTTCCTGGCTACCTAATTTTATTCCCACTTTTAGATTATTTGTAAGATATTTCTTAGACTTTAATAGACTTATTAAAAACAAATTTAAGGAAAAAACCCAAAGGGAACTGAGAATCATGTGGGGTTAAAGCCAAATGTGTGCATATTTCTGATAGAGGCCACGTGAAACTGTATCTATACACATGCAAGTTGTTGACTGTTTTTTCTGTTTAGCCAATGCTTATCATCACGCTGAAAGCTCCAAGTAAATTGTGCTGTGCCTTTCTTGCCATGGAGCATGTGTAAAGCATAGAAGACATTTACATGTGAGGGTTATAAAACAATTATATATACTGTGCCACAGCAGAAGATAATAGCACATGCCCCCATGGAAGTACATAGCAGAGCACTTGTCCTGAGTAGAGTCACAGGGACTTGGAAATACACTGACAGTGGTGGCAGTAGAAAGGGTAGAAAAGAGGTGCATGACTTGAGAAGAGCTGGATTTGACTAATCAAGTGTCACCTATCTCTAAGCACAGCTTGTTTGTGGATAGATTGTGACTTCTTTGACTGTAACCGTAATTCAGAATTGTTTGCAAAATATGGTTTGCAAAAAGCATCTGGGTCTGTAGCTTCTTGTAAGCAATACTTGGGGGTGTTAATCATGTTGTTTTGATCAGACACACAAGTTAGGTGACTGTCTACTAGTAGAGAATACTCACGCTGTTCCAGGGATAAATATCCAGCCTGGATCCAGCCTGCGGAGCCATTTGATCTGACCTGCAAAACTAGACTATCTGCAGTGTTTGGCAGTGGGGGGACCTTGCCCAAGTAGTGTCTGGGCAGTAGGGCTGTGTGAAACTTCAGGTGCTGATTTGATTCGGAGCAGATTCGGCCCGATTTGGTGGCCAAATCTCTGAATCAGAATTGAACTGGGAGGCCAGTAAAAAGGTCCAAATTGATTCAAAGCCTCCAAATCAACGTGGAAAAGATTTGGAGAAAGATTCAGAGATTCGGTGATTCGGGCAGCCCCTGCACCCCACCGCAGGGAACTGGACCTGGGCTCCATGCTGGTAAGTATGGGGCAGGGGGAGACCATGGGGGGACTCCTGCCAGGTCCCATCCCCTGCCTACTTCCCCAGCCCCTCTGAACACCCCCTGATCCCTGCCCGCTCTCCCAGCCCTGTCAATGGCTGCCCCAACTGGCCACAGCATCCCGGTGCTTTTTTTTTTAAAAAAAGAAGCCCCGCACTCACTGGCTGCTGCAGTGGCTGCTGGGGCTTCTGGGGGCTCGTGGCAGAGCTCCTCATGCAGCACAGGGCAGTGGGGTGCAGCAGGGATTGTCCCCCCGTTTGGCAGGAGCTGGTAAGTGTGGGGCTTTATAAAAAAAAAAGAGCCGAGACGCTGGGGCCGGGCGGGGTAGCCATTGGTGGGTCTGGGAGAGCGGGCGGGGGATGGGGGCCTATTTGATTCAGAGTCGGCCGATTTAGCGGAGGCCAAATCTCCAAATCATATTTGGCTGAATCGATTTGGGACAATGATTTGAATCACTGAATTGAATCACTGTCCCCTGAATCGGCCAAATCCGAATCCAAGGCAAATACTAGCCACTTCGCACAGGCCTACTGGGCACCAAGAACAGTGGGGAGAAGTAGCGACAGGAGCCAGGTGGGAAGGGCTGGTCTGCCTCAGACTGAGCTGGGTAATTTGGTGTTGCTGACCCCTGCTCTATTGCATGAATCGAGGAGGGTACTCATGATGGAATTCGGATGTCTTCCAGTGCAGACTCTTACAGTTTTGAATTTGAAAATAACTTTCTCTGAATATTGTGCATTTTTTAAAACTAAAGTGTACCAGGTTTTATGAGTCCATCTGTCAGAAAAACTCACATAGTAGAATATTTGAGGGACTGGTCCTGCCCTGCAGCATCTACAGGCATGACCCAGCTTTATTCAAGTGAGTAATCCTACTGAGTTCAAATGGGCTACTGTCATAAGATGCTCATGTAATTTTTGTGGTGGCAGGCTTGAGCCCCAACTGAGCACAGAAGAGGCTTGGAACTGAAGAAAGTGTATTTGGTAATTATGAATGAACATAAAAATGTTTCTCTTTAGTGTCAGCCCAGAGTCGAATCAAATTATCAGAGGCTGCATCTCCATATATGCTTTACTACAGAGTAGGCTAATTAGCTGCGGAGTAAAGCATCTACATATGCCATGGTATTAGGCTGTAACAAACTAATTAACGCTGTAGTAAGGTAATGCTGTTGGGGACAGTACTATCTTACACCAGTGTAATTAACTGTGATTAAACGCATGCATAGATACTGACTTCAGACATAAATTACACTGAGTTAGTCCAGCCAACAGGGGCCCAGACTCCTGTCTGCTGCCTAGCTACATGGCTCCATACTTTTAACACCCTTGTGGCCCAGCCAACCCCTCTGCCGGCCGCTGCCACCACCTGGAGCCCAGGGGTGACTGCCATATCCCCTGCCAGCCTGGGGCTGCTCCACCCTGGCGCAAATTGCTGCTGTCCCAGGGGTGCACATGTAGACGCGATGCCCAGGAGTACTTTACTCCGGCTCAAACTGCTCTGGAGTTTATTGCTTCACATTAATTGCATGTGTAGATGCACCCAGTGTGGTGTAAATGCCTCTGGGTCTACTGAAGTCAGTGGAGTGATGCCTGTTTCCACCAGATGATGATCGTTTTCCTTAAGAGTTATTGATCAGCCTGGTGGTCTTTTCTGCCTGTTAAATTCTTCCCTCAGGTAGATCTGGCTGAAAAATGCAAAAAAATGTTTTGGTTAATATGTTATTTGATGAACAACAGCCAACTCCAGCGGGTACATTGTTCATCTGACAGTATTCAGTCAGCACTTTTCGTGAAGCAGTCTCAACATCATGCCACACGAGCCACTTTGATTCCTCCGGTAGGGGTAGTCTTCCACAGATAAGGGGAAAGATAACATATGGTGTGCGTATTCCTAGTGTCTGCATGCTGCAGGCTGCTTCAGAACTTCTGTCTTGTATATCAATATTGAGCTCCATGGCATCAAAGTCACCAAAGCTCATATGATGCTATGCATCATCTCTGTAAAATGTGGAAAACAAATATTGGTCTCTGGCAGAAAATCAGGATAAAACATTTCGAGTTACTTAATGATTTTAAATATGCATATGTTGTATTGCAAATGGATAATGCATACTGTATAACACGGGTGATATCAAAATGTCTATAAGACCCCACAGCAGTGAAAAAGGTGCACGTGATCTAGTTTCTCTTTCTTCTTTAACTCTGAATACTAAGCACTTTTCCTGGCTCCCTCTGCTGGCTATGAAGCCGGCTTGGCAAGCTTTCACTATGATAGTACTTCGGCTGATTAAAATAGCGACAGTAGCTCTGTGTCTTTCTCTCGTCTCCCGCCCCCTGCCACCCTGCTCTACATAGTCTTCTTTGCTTAATTACACAATTGTCTTTATGACTAATTCCACTCCTCCCTTGTAAGATTGCTGTGTGATTCACATTAAAAAATGAAAGTGTGCTTTTAAAAGCAATCAACCACACACTGTATGTAAACAGAATAGGGGGAAAAAAAGCAGAAAAAATATGAAGCAGTTGATTTCTCAAGCAGCTACTGCCAATGAGAACAAATTTTCTGACTAGATTTAAAAGAAAATATAAAATAAAATAACTTCATTGTAAATAAAGCACTGACACACGCTCTGGGCATAGTATTTTTATATTATTCTTCGGTATAAGGTTTCTTCTCATCACCACAAATGTCATTTATTGTGCTGTTATTACTGTAAAATAATAAAATATTTAGACTTTTACATCTTCAAAACATTTAACAGACATGAACTGATTAATTCTGAGAACTTCACTGAAGTAGATGAGAAAGTATTATCACCCCAAGGTTGCAGATGGGAAGGTAATCCAGTGAGGGTTTCCCAGACTAAAATGGTCCTTTCCCCAGTGTGCAGAATAGCAAAAGTCTGGTTTGCAACACAAAAACTTGCAGATGCAGTTGCACACATTGGTAGTGCCTTTAGCGTAAACTGGTCATTTATAAATGCAGATATGTGATTTGCACACATAATTTTGAAAAGACTTGATACAATAGGTGGATGAAAAAAATTGGTATGGTAGGTGAGATGAGGCTCATTGCATTTCAAAATATAAGACAAATGCAGTATTAATCACAACTGGACACCTTCCTGGCTATTATGAGGCAGCAATTTTCTATATGTAGTAGGCACTGTGAGGTTGGAGAAGTGGAGAAACAGTAGGTCATTACTTTGTGGACTTTGATTCTGTTGATTTGAAAGTCAGTCCCTTTATGGCAGGAAGCAAATTAGTTAAATATCAATTAAGTATTGCTAACATTGCATTCATTTTTAAAATGTCAGTGGCAATCCCTCACAATCGAGGATGATTGTCTTCCATGATAGTCTTATTGGTGGACCTGAAGATGGCTGACAAGGCCAATCTGGGATCAACAAGTTCTGTTGCAACTTGGGCACATGTTTCCTTGTGGGGTGGATGGATCTTCTTTTAAATGTAAGTGCCTTATGATATCATAAGTAATTTACAGGACAGATTAAAAAAAAAATTGCCCTAACTTGCAGACTTTGGTGGTGGTAAAGTCAGGCCAAC
Organism: Alligator sinensis; assembly: GCF_000455745.1. Taxonomy (NCBI): domain Eukaryota; kingdom Metazoa; phylum Chordata; order Crocodylia; family Alligatoridae; genus Alligator; species Alligator sinensis. The sequence continues at coordinate 1,312,283 of NW_005842386.1, read as the reverse complement.
ACTAATCACTTTTGAAAAAGCCATGCTTTGTGCCAGAATATGAATTTAGGCATTACCTATAGATGGCCTCCCTTTGACAATGTGGAGATATTAGGGTTTAGGAGGGAAATGCTATGCTATCTTTTTGAAATCTTCAGAGGGCGTGTCTACACATGGGCTAAATCGAGGTTGGGTGTCTACACGTGGGCTAAATCGAGGTTGGGTGTATCTATATGTACTGCAGTCACACCTTCACTTGTAGTGTTGGCATGCTCTTTCCCAATGCCAAATCAGAAGGCTGTGGAAAGTTTCAGAAAAGACTCCAACTGCTTCTTAGAATACATTTTTTTTTTCTAAACAACTAAAACTCTGTTATTTCAGTGCTTAGCTATTTTAGTTTTTCCATCCGGCATAGGCTGTTTGAAAGGTGCAGTCTCAGGTTTGAAGAAATGCTATTGAATGATTTATGTTGCTATTTGGATCTAACCCTGTTGTATTCTAATTTTTCTGTTGGATTAGGACATCCATTTCGTGTGCTATACAGAATTCATGTCCAGCCTTGCCCAAGGCAAGGCTGTAATATATTCTAGACAGGCATTATGCCCAGAAAAAATGGTGAGGGGTTATGATTGAGGAGACATCACATAGGGGCATCCATTTTAATTGTGTCTCAGCTGCTGAGCTACCTCCTTGGAACAATGGATTTTCTACCCAGGGACATCAGCAGGGATCTGCAGCTCCTTAGCCAGGTCACATGGGCAGAAGGGGAGGCACTTTATTTAAGGGAGAGGCTTCTCTATAAGAAGGGGGAAGGAGATCCATCATGATAGGTAGAACACCAAGCTGGAGAGAGTGAGAGGACAGGATGGACTTTGTCTAGGCTGAAATTCTGGTAGTGTTTCAGACTTACCATGAATACAGTCTGCCAATCAATAGATGGCTGGCCAGCTCCTCTGGGCTGGTTACAACATCATAATCTATGAATAGCAATACTGAGAACAGCGAGATGGCTGGAAGGAAAAATAGAGAGTAAGAATAGGAGGCCATATCTTACTGAGGATGACTTTATGGGTATTTGATTTTTCTCTTATTGGTAAGAGGCTTTATAGGTTCCCCTCTAATAAGTTGTTGTTTTTTTTTTTAAAAGAGGATCTTTCAAATACTAAACTATATTTAATTTGATTCAGTGGGCTCTTCCTTCTCTTCATGCTCTTTGTGCTTGATGGATGTATCTTTTCACTAAGGTTCCACATGTGACAGATTATATCTATGTATCATTCTGCCATTTAATGTGAATCAAATGGAAAAGCTTATCTAATGTGACAGGTACAGTCGTGTGTTGTCAGAGCTGTGACAGTGCTGACCAGGATTATCTGGATGAGTGGTCATCTTGGTGTTGCAATATGGAAGATGTGGGTTTCATGGATAAACTGGAATAGTACAGTGAGATGGACCGCCACTGAAGTGGAAAGCATAAGGTAAACTGGAGGCTAATGTGATATATAAGGACATCAAAAGCTGACTACGGAAATTAGGATACAGACTTTGGGGATGTTGGTAAGAGTAATGATGAGGGATGTATGAAATATGTACTCCTTGGACCAACTAGTAGAGGCTATTATGAATAAAATAGAAAGTAAGTACTTCTTTATGCAGATACGGCATATATCTTTGCTACATTGCAATAATTTTAGTTACCCTAAAATGCTCTGGGCTATGAATAGTGAAGTCTTTCACTAATAAAATACAGAAAAAACCCTTAACTGATTAAACAATCAACAAGAGCAGACATTTTCCTAAACACAGTCCTAAGCAGATAAACTGAGCGTATAAATAATTTCAAAGCTGATTTATAGAGCTCAATGCTGTTCATCTTGAAACAACTCTAATACTGTAGTAGGTGTGATGAAACATATGAAGGTGGTAATGTTGGAGTTGGGATTTTCAAAGAAGCATGAGGATGCCCAGATGCAATGGGAATTTAGTGTAAATTTGGTGCCTACTTCTACTAGCATTCTTAGAAAATCCAGCATTAAACTAATAAATAACATTGGGATTCTTAGGCCAGGTACAGACATTACACTTCTACTGGTATAAAAGACTGGTAACCAGAAGTTTGGTGCGCACAGACTGGTTTGAAAATGACAGAACCCAGTCTCAGATTTGCCCTCCCACCAAAGGGCAAACGTGTGTTCTGTTCACTACTGATCTAAACTATGCTGCTTACTGAAAACCACATCACTTAGATTGATCCCACCACAGGTTTTTTGAATATCTGTACTGAGCCTTAAATCTGTATTGTGTATGTGACCAATGCCTACAACTTACACTATTATCAGTAGGAGTCGTATGTATGGTCAGAAACAGAATGGAGAATTTCATGAAAATGGTTAAAGAAATTCTTTACTCAGAGACTAGGAATTCAGTGAATAGTTCAAAAAAAGATTCATAGATTCATAGATGTTAGGGTCAGAAGGGACCTCAACAAATCATTGAGTCCGACCCCCTGCATAGGCAGGAAAGCATGCTGGGGTCAGCCAGATGCCTATCCAGCCTTCTCTTGAAGACCCCCAAGGTAGGGGAGAGCACCACCTCCCTTGGAAGCCCATTCCAGATTTTGGCCACTGTCACCTTTGAAGAAATTTTCCTGATATCTAGCCCAAATCTGCTCTCTGTCCGTTTGTGACCATTGTTCCTTGTTACCCCAAGAGGCGCCTTGGTGAACAGAGCATCTTCAGGAAAAATACCAGAAAGAAAACATAGATAGTATAATAAAAAAATGAAAAGTGAGAGGAGCATGTACCCTCTAGTGATTTATTTATGAGCAGCAGAAAGGGACAGAATGGAGGAACTTACTCTACTGGTGAGTAGAGTGGCCTGAATAGTGCTTTCTGTTTATATCCCAGCAGCGGTGGAAAGGAAGGCTGTACCAATTTTTATAGCTCTTGCAGCTACCAGACAGTCTTCAGGAAACCTTACAACCTACTGTTGCTTGATACCTTTGTAAGAATTAATCTTCTTCCGTTGAGTACAACATTGGAGATTGATTCCATGGAAAGTACCAACCTCTGGTTTTGTTCAGTCATTGCCCTCAAAGCATGGAGGGGCCAAATCTTTGTGAGAGTGGCTGCCACAGTTGTATAAGTGTAGAGAGTTGGCAAAGAAAGTCTACCATTATGGGTGGCAGCAAGCAGTTACTTTTGTAGTGTCCATTGTGTTAGTGAAGTAATATTTAAAAAAACCAAAACAACAATGTAGCTGTTAATTAAAATCTCTTCAGACCTTAATAAAAGGAGAACACAACATAAAATTATCTATAGCTTCTTAGGAGAGGTAATGTCCCTTTTCTAACCATGTTTGGTCCCACCTATTGATATTTCTTGTAATTCAGGCCCTCTGTGCCACTATTGATTATGCGTGTGTGTCCTTGAGTATGCAGTTGATGTTAATAATATGTAAATGATAGATGTGGTGAGAAATGACAATGTGATCAACCAAAGAAATAAGGAACAGTATCAAGAATAAACAGAAAACATTTAAAGGACATAAATGATCTGGTAAAAGGTATCGGTGGACAGGTTATTTTTTTAAAAAGAGAATTCATTGCAAAAAAGATAATCGGAGCATGAAATATTACCATGAAATAGCCCAGAACATTATAGCTCTTAGTAAACATTTTTTCAAGGTATACACGGTAGGGAAATGAGGAAGAAAAAATGGTTCATTTATTCATTTAGGAATGAGACTGGAGAGACAGTGAAAAAAGATAAGGGAATGCCATTGATGTTAAACAGGTATTACACATCCATCTTTCTTGACAAAAATAAGGTTTTGTGGTATTTTCATGGATCACATCATAAATAATCGAAGACAAGGTATGTGTACACAAAGGTCAGGGAATCTCAAATTAAGAAGGCTGTGGGGTGTATGTCATAGATGCAGACGTGTCAAAGGATGTGATTAGGATGTGACTGTATCCATCAAGATATTAGCAACTTGATTCCTAGAAATCTGCAGTCATGGACATGCCACCTACAATTCTGTATGACTTTTCAAACCTTTACAACTTATGCAAGCTAATGTCCAAGTTAAATAGTACGTCATGGCCCAGATCCAGTGAATGTGCAATATAAGTCCAGTTCGTATTCTTGTGTTCCTCTTTTTCTAGACTGGCTGGCTGCTAGGCTGGCCCACAGTGTACGTCAGAGTTTTTTAGGCTGCTCTAACTTACAGTAGAGCAGACATTAATGGAACCTTGTTGAGATTCTGGCCCATTGAAGTTGATGGCAAAATTCCTGTTGACTTCAGCGAGGCTTGGATTTCACCCACATTCTTTATTTAGCAAGCTATTTAATATTTAAAGCTTGAAGAGACGGACAAAGAGAATGGAGAGAACGAGGGAAACTTCCTCTTTCTCTTTTAACTCCTTTCCCCCTCAAATAAATCACTGAATCAGTGTTATCATTTTCCTCACATTTTGCTTTTGGTGAACAGTCATTTTCCTTTAAGCGATTATAAATGGAAAATGAAGAGGACTTCTGTTATCTGTTGATGGAAAGTTTTGATTGGCTGAATGTCAGCTAAACAGTTAAACTAGGCTGCTGAGGTTACTACTGAAATTATTTATAAGTGGAAGACCATGTGGAAGAAATGTTAGTGCTGCTGATACAGCAACTCACAATTTTTTTGTATGATATCCCATATAAGGCCATTAACAAGCATGGAGTCTATTATTTTCTTAACTAGTGAAAACTGTCATCATGGCCACAGTGAAACTCCCTGTTTTCATGTTTGTCAATTAAAAGGAATTCTGCTGTTTGTTAGAAATTGTTCTTCCTTAGTACCAACCTAAGTATACATGGCCTGATAAATGTAAATAAAATCTATTCATTAATATTCAAATATAACATTTTCTGCTATAAGAATATTAAAACTGGAAAAAATGATTGCAGTTTATAAAAATGAAAAAAAATTAACTCTCTAGGCCCCATTGAAGGCCAATGTATTACATACGGGATGATAAAATAAAATATAGGTTACTGATGCTGGTTGTGTTCTCTGATGAGTGGATCCAACTCCTGTTGAAATTAATGGAAAAAACAACTTCCTATAGATTTTAGTGGGAGTTGGACTGGGCTTTAGTAGTATAAGATGTTGCTGTACTACTTTTGTTCTACAGTGAAATCAGTAGTATTTTAACTTTCTTCTTTCCTGGAAAAAAACCAAACAAGGAAACTGGAAGAAAATCATGACGTAACAGGCTATTAAAATGATAATTTTAAATGAAGCTGGTTTCTCATTAATTCTTGGCATGTAACCTGTTCAGGAGTTCATTGTTAGTATTCAGGGTTATAGGTTGTAGCCATGTGCATTTGAAACCAGGTTCATTAATTGGACTCATAGGTCACACAGTATTTGTCTTAGATTGGAAGAGAGGAACTTTTAGAGTCAGGTTGCCAGTGTGGACACCTGAAATTAAAAATTCACAGCTTGCTTTTCTCAGATATTTTGCAACAGTCCACCTGCTCTAGTGAGACCTTTGTTTGATATAATATTCAAAGAAAGAAATTGCAGAAGATTGCAACACAGTCAAAGCAGTTTTGTTTAAAAATCCAGAGGCATATTCAGAAGCATTTGAGTATTTTTCTAGTGCTAGTTTCTTATACAGTAATTGGGCTAAGTAAGTTCAGGGCCCTATTCTTCTTGCTGGGCTACTCAGGTGGCAAGGTGTATTACTCAGCATGGGCAGAGAGGGAAAATTAGGCCGTTTGAATAACAGCAGTAACATTTTTGCTGTTAGATTGAGCCTGGGCTGTGTACAATAAGACCTGTTTACTTTGGGGGGAGATTAACACTGGTTCACTACATGACCCCTACCCACTTGAGCCTGTAATGCATCTGTCAGTCTGTGAACTGAAAAATCACTTGATTTGGTTGTAATTGATGGGTTTAGCATATTACATTTAATTGATGGGTTTGGATTGTACCTGGGCTCATTTTTGGAGTGTTATTTCTGATCACTGCAGGCACAACTGCTTCTCTATATGTGTAATTTGTTGCCTGGCTTGGAAGCCTTATTTGGCCAGCAAAGCTAACCAAGCTCTGGCATGGATCCACCGATGCATCTCAAGCAAAACTAGGGACATCCTTCTCCTGCTCTACTCAGCCTTAGTGAGGCCACAGCTGGAGTATTGCATCCAGTTTTGGGCCCCCCACTTCAGGAGGGATGTGGAGAAGCTTGAGAGAGTTCAGAGGAGAGCCAATTGCATGATCAAAGGCCAAGAGAGCAAGCCTTACGAGGAAAGGCTGAGGGACATGGGACTCTTCAGCCTGGAGAAGAGAAGTCTCAGGGGGGACTTGGTGGCACCCTATAAGTATATAAGGGGAGTGCACCAGGATCTAGTTGCTCACCAGGGCTCCCCAAGGGATCACAAGGTCTAACGGCCACAAACTTCTGGAAGGCCGATTTAGACTGGACATAAGGAAAAACTTCTTCACAGTCGAGTGTCCGTGGTCTGGAACAGACTCTCTGCGGAGGTGGTGCAGGCACCTACTCTGGACTCATTCACAAAACCTTTGGATGCTTATCTTGCTGGGGTCATTTGGCCCCAGAAGACTTCCTCCCTGTGGCAGGGGGCTGGACTCGATGATCTTGCGAGGTCCCTTCCAGCCCTAATATCTATGAGTCTATGAATCTATAAAAGAAGAGGAGGAGCAGGGGTAGTTTGTGTATGTCGTGGTGTTGGTTGAGCACTCAAGTACTGCCTTACCCCCTACTTTTCAAGCCACCCCTTGATCCTTCCGCTTTGGCAAATTAGTGTGGAAAGAATTTTGTTGTTTGCCTTTGGAATCATATTCATTCATCCTCATTTTCCTAAGGGCGATAACTGATGTGATTCAGGAGACTGCACAGTTGAGTACATAAAGAGCTTTGTTTTGACTTTCCTGGCTTGGAGAACTGGGGGTATTTAGATTGTCTGAATATGCTAACGCTCAGCTAACACACATTTCCTATGTAAAAAAAATAGAGTAATATATGTTGACATGTGCGATTATTTTAATTGTATTTTAATTTAGCTTTTTATTGCGAAGTGTCATTTTATTGCAACTTGAAGGAATTAAATATTTGTGAGGAGTTTTGCTCATAGTTGTTTAAGCAAATGAATGAGCATTGAAATATTTTGTTTGAAAAGAGATGATTTCTTTTGCTTTGCTTTCCCCTTCCTGTTCTACAGAGCTTAATTGCATGATAGATGTAGGTTAGGAGGGCTGGTTCAGGAAAACCTGTAAGAAGTAGAGGAATGATACAGTTGTCTGCAATAGCAGGGTTTGGATTGGACCATTCAGAATGTCCTGTAACCTATTTTCCTGTTTCCTGTGACACTTGAAAGATTTTCATGACCTTTTTTAAAAACATTTTTTCCTTTGGTCCAAGTAGAGATTTTCCTGTGAAAAATATTTTATTTTCATTAACTTTTTCAAGGAATTTTAGGGGTAGGTGTCAAAACTCGAAAGCTGGGCAAGCGGCCTTTGTCTTCTTTGAGAAAGCTTCTCAATTCCTAAAATAGTTTTAAAATTTGGCTCAGAAAATAGCAACAACAAAATCCTACCAGCTCTCCTAAGTGATCTGAGCCTTGGAAGGACCTCTGGGATTCTCCCAGTTGTCTGCTTCCTACTTAATAGTGCCAACTTTTAGTAGATGGAATTGAGGTCTTCAGCTGACCACTTCCACTGGTAGACTGTTGTACCCAAATTCTTCAAGTGTCTCCTTATGGCTGTAAAGTTCCTTTTAAGCCAGGGGTCAGCAACATAGGACCCGCAGGTCGGATCCTGGCTGTGGAGCCACTGGATCTGGTCTGCAAAACTGGAAGGCTTTGCCCATGTCCATGCCGATGCAGGCACTAGGGCTGGGCAACATGGCACTGTGCCACGGCTGGGCATCTTCCAGCCGTGCCTGCACCACCGCTGTTTCTCCCTAACTTCCCAGGTCCGGTTTGATACCGACCAGGTGGTTTCAGCAGCGGGGTGCTTTTCTGCATCTGTGCTGAGGTCAGACAGCTGGGAGGTGGACCCATGCTGTCGGCATTTATCCCAACCCTACTCTTCCTAGCTCTTGTGTGGGTTTCAGCTGGCAGGGAGCTGTTCTGGGACTGGGCAGCTTCCAGCTATGCCCATGCGGCAGCTGGGGGGAACAAGGGAGGAGGAGAGGGGGAGTGGGGAGAAGCAGCAGCAGCGCAGGTGCCGTTTGCAGCTTTCTGGTACCAGAGCAGATCCCTATGGGCTGGAAGCCGCATCCATAGGGAGCATGCAGGCTGGAAGCTGCAGCTGGGGAGTACAGGGGTGGGAGCAGCAGTGGCAGTGCGAATGCAGCTCCTAGCGTGGGTGTGGGGAAAGCGCCCCACTGCTAACATGATGTGGAAGTCACCTGGCCCACGTTGGACAGAAGCTGGGTTATTCTGGCTTGTGGCTTGTAAAAGGTTGCTGGCCCCTCTTCTAACCTACTCTGATAGTGACTTGGTAAAGCTCTCCTTTGTTTCCTTTCTCCTGGAAGTGCTGCATCCGCCCAGCACAAATCCTGAAGATAATTTGGACTGGGAGGTCTTTTCTCTGAATCCACCATGAGGCTGGACTGTAATGCTGGGACGTATTATTATTGTTAGTGCTCCCTTCACTTGAAATGCTCCAATACGTTGAGTTGTTAAACTAGACAAAGTTCAGGTCCTGGCTGGACCGTAGCAGGTGGTTCGGGGCCCAAACCTGGAACGGACAATTCAGTGCCACCCTCCTGGTGCAGCTGTAAGCATCTGAGAACCTGGGCATTGCATTTGCTCTGAATAACGAGGGAAACAATTATTGCCCGTCTAACATGTCAGTCACACAGAAGAACAAGCCTCTGTAATGTTATCACTAATAACAGTCAGAGGTTAATATGATAACTATAGAATTATGAACGTCTTAAAAATGAATGTCTTTTAAATAAATTGGATGAGTTTAACGTTTGAAGATTCCAGGTTAATAACACTAGAGACTGGATCTTTCTTTTACCCACACAATACGTACAATGTGCAAACAGACAGCGTGGGCTTTCCCACAATGCCTTTGTCTCAGTGTTTTTATTTTCCTATTTGCATACAAATTCTAGCACCTCTGGATGCAAGCGTTAGAGTTTTTTTCTACTGGATGTATGGGTTCAAATGTAGGAGTGCAAGGACAGACTGGAGATAAAAATCATGTCTTTGTCTACAATTCTTCCAGACAGTCACGATTGTCATTGATATCACTTGGAGACTATGCTCGTATAGTGCAGCAGCAGGAAACAGAACGAGGGAGAGGTGTGTGCATGCATGTATACTTTGTATGCATGTACAAATTCTGCATGTACAATCTATGTACAAATTCTGTTTTCCTCTCCCTTGTGCACTTGTCACCTCTCAGTCTCTTACTTCTAGTCTTCTTTACTGATTTATCACCAAAACTGATCCCCTACAGATTTCTGTGCTCCCTCTCGTACCTATTACGGTTTTCTGATTCTGTCATTTCAGTGACCGAATCATTCACCTATGTGCACCCAGCTGATTTCTTTAGCTTCAGACCCCACTACCATCTACCTTTCTCTCTGCCCCTCTGTTTAATTTTTTCCCTTGCTGTTTCCTTATGAAGACGGCCTCCTTGTCAAATGGTATCTAAGCCTATGATCAGTGTACATGCAAGACAGTTTTTTGGCTCTGTTTGCCCATCCTGTAGTCCCACCCCTCACTCTTATCTCCTGTTTGACTAAATGTCTGCCTGACTTGATTATGCAAATGTAGTATAGAAAGCTGGCATTACAAAATAAAATAGTTGCAGCAGGTTTCTGGCAAAAATTGAGCCTGAGTTGAATAAAATGCCTTCTTTTATTGAAATGAGCTTCAGAAAAACACAGCACAGTTTGGTGAGATACACTGGAGTCATTCAAAATCACTGCTTGTTTTCTCTCTCAACCAAATGCAGTTCTGTGTTGAGCAAATGAATATGCCATAAATCTAGACATGAAAACTTGAGATGGTGGTGGCTCATCTATGGTTTTATAGGTGTCGCATAGTTAGCATGGTATTGCCACTTGGAAATTAGAAGTCCAGGCTTCAGGTTGCTTAGGGATTTGAAATATAGTCAAGTGTCTCTCCTATTTTGTTACCCTATAGTCAGCAAATATACATTTCTTTAGGTCAGATACATGATACCCATAAATAGAATGAGTACCTGTCCTAAATAGTTCACAATGTATCAGAGAGACACAGAGGGCCAAATCTTCAGCTGATGTAAACTGGCAAATATGAGATGTATTCAGAGAAACATGGATTGGGATAGGAGCACCTGCCCTCCCCATGCCAGTATAAAGCAGTCAATTCTTACCAGTACACTGAATGACTTAATTTGTACTGTGGGTTTGAGTTCAAAGAGGGTGGCAGGTTGCTGAACTGAGCGAATGCATCAGAAGCAGATGACAAAATATCCATATTTCAAAGAAAAGAATGGCATTGTAGCATACATCTCTCTCTTCTCCCTTCAGTTGGGGCAGCTGAGGCTTTCTGGTATCACAAGGTATATATAATTAGAGTAATGGCTTAAGGCTACTATTGTGCTAGAGGATCGTACAAATGCATAGCGATCAAAAGGAAGTGATATGCACTCTTTTGCACAACCAGGCAGTAGCTGAGCTGCAAACAGAACCCAGGTTCCCTAGAACCAGTCCTGTGCCCTGTCCCTAGGACTACACTACCTATGTCTTCAGTCAATGACTGCTTTATCCAATGAATGTGAAAATGTTTGGGTCCTCTTATAATACCCTAAAGCAATGACACAATACCTGTGAAGCTAGTAGACCTCTATACATTAGATCTTAAATGTAAAAGCTCATTAAGTTGATAGCTGCACAGCTAAGGTTATCATCTTGATTATTGGTTATAGTTGTTATGCATAGGAGTAATACAAGTCTTTCCTAGTCTTTCCTATTTTGTTTACTCTTGCACTTGTGACCAGTTTGGCAGGAGAGCTTTAGGGCTTTTTAATAGGGACATTTGTGTTTTAATTCCAGTTTGCACATTGCTTTGGTACTTAAAAGTCTTACCCTCTAATTAATGTGGTCTGTCTTTACACTTGGTTGGCTTTTTGTGAGCCCTAAACCCTTGACATGGCTACAGCCAGATTGGTTTGGGTCTGTAAAAATATTTACACATTTTACTATGATGATCATTTCCTGTTTTAATAAATCCAGGATCCCAGAAAGTTGTGTGTGTCTCAGTGAAATATGATGTGCACTCTAAGTTCTGTTTTTGCTAAAGGAATATACAGTTATGAAAACTTGGATTGGTCTGGCGATCGTAGAGATAATAGTATGTTGTTTGAGACAAATTAAAACAATAACTGGCAAATGATCTCAGTGAATCAAGCTTTTGGAGGAAAAACAGAAATTAGCATGGATGACATCCTGCCAGAGCTCTCTGTTACCTTACAAGAAGCCTTTTCTGATTATGTCAGAGGGCTAAACAATACTAAGTATAGTTGCCACATATATTAAAAAGGATCAAGGAAAGGATTTGAGAAACAAAAGAGCTGTAACTCTAATTTTAGGTGTGAGGAAGATGTTGGGCACATAAATAAATTAGAGCTGTGGAACATTTGGAACTGCAGAAATAATTATAACCTTAATAGAATGCTAAAAATGAAATCCTGCTGTGATAATAGGTACAGGATTGATCAAGGCTAGTCCTCAAAACAGAACACATTTTCTGATCTACCTGTACAAAAAGGCACGCACAGAAATTGTACATGCTGTTACTGCAACTGTGTGGAAACCAAAGTAGTTGCATGTACAAGAGGCTGGCAAAACATCCAGCCGGCCACTTTTGCATGCATTTTTGCATCACTATGTAGTTTGTTGAACCAGTCATGTTAACAGATTAGTCTCACATGAATATTCATGCTCAGTTGCGTATGCACTGTTTTGAAAATCTGTCTATAAGTCCATGGCAATGTTGAATTCAACTTCTAAATTTCCCCATATTTTTATTTACACTTCTGTGTTTTCAAAGTTTATTTTTGTCAAGAATGTTCTTCCCATTGGCTGTGATGGGCGTCGAGGATGTCCAAGGTGTGAAGTCAGGTTTGAGCAGTAGGCAGTAAAGTGGATGCAAAGCTGATTGTTAGGATATTTGTGTTGGCTTTGGACATTTTTTGGCTAAATTTTTTTAATATGGCCATCACTTTATGGCTGCTGGCACATATTCATTTAATGGCATGATGGGACTAGATCCCTGATCCCAACAATTGTGCTTCTTGCCATGCTACATATACAGGGCAGGACATGTGATCCCTAAGGCACTATTACTACTTGCCAGTGTAGGGAGAACCTGGGCTCCCAGGCTCCCCCTGCACGGCCAGGTTGAAAGGGGCCCATAGCCTGGTGGAACCCAAGTAGTCCCAGGGACCAACCATCAGCTGGTTCCTAACTCCCAGGCAGTCCTAGGGTTGGGACCAACAATCAATAGCCCTGGGACCATGCTGGAGTCTTGAGTCAGCTCTGGTTATCCTGCCACACATTTAATTTAAGGCTTAATGGAAACCAGCCATAAAAATGTTCCATATTTTTTGTGGAATATTTTTGGACTGGTTACCCATTTTTTCATACCATTAATTCCTTGACCATGGAGCAGTGTTACTATGTGTGGTGCAATTAACTGAGTAATCATATCTTAATTGTAATGTCTACCAGGGACCTACAAAGCACTTAAGCATGGAGCAGTTTTACCTCGGTAAGTCTCCTACTCATGTGATTGATATTCTACATGTACTTACACAGTACTGGGGCTAAATGGCCATTTATTTATGACCTGGATAGAGAGCATGGATAGATGTAGCGGAGCAGAGTCAACAGTTGATCTAAGATGAAACATAGAGTTTGATGGACTCTAGTAAAAAGTAAAGCTACTTTCCTCAGTTGCATTCTTCAGCCCTTTTGCACTGCTTTAATGGCATTGCTGTTTGCACACTCGGCGATGTATTCCATTTTAGAGTCATCAATTGTAAGGGACTGGAAGAGACCCCACAAGATCATCGGGTACTGCCCCCCTGCACTAGGCAGGAAAGACAACTGGGGGTCAGGTACCCCAGCGAGGTGACTGTCCAGTAGGCCTGTGCGAAGTGGTTAGTATTTGCTTCTGATTTGGATTTCGCCGATTCGGGGGACAGTGATTTGATTTGGTGATTCAAATCGCTGTCCCAAATTGATTCAGTTGAATCTGATTTGGCGATTCAGCTGCTGGTGAATCTCTGAATCACGCAGGCCCCATCCCCTGCCTGCTCTCAATGGCTGCTCTGCAGACCCCGGCTCCTGGCTCTTTGGGGAAAAAAAAGCCCCCGCTCACCGGTTCCTGCCCTACAGGGGGGGATCTCCACTGCCCCCCACTGCCCCACGCCATGTGGGAGGGCTCTGCCACAAGCCCCACCAACCCCTATCCACTCTCCCAGCACCCCCCATGGTTGACCCGCCCCAGCTCCCGGTCCTTTAAAAAAAA
>NW_005842386.1:1292906-1298724 GCF_000455745.1 Alligator sinensis | reverse complement strand
TGCTGCCCCCACTGCCCCATGCTGCATGGGGGCCTCTTTCATGATTCCCCAGAAGCCCCAAGGCCACTGCAGCAGCCGGTAAGTGGGGGTTTTTGTTTTTTTTTAAAGGGCCGGTGGCTGGGGCCGGGCAGGACAGCCATGCGGAGTGGGGCTGGGTGAGAGGGCGGGGGTCGGGAGGGGAGGCTAGGGGAGCAGGCAGGGAATGGGGCCTGGCAGGGGTCCCCCTCAATGGACCCCTCCCCTCCCAACCTTCCCTCCCCCGCCCCCTACTTACCAGCTTGGAGTCTGGGTCCAGCTCCCTGCTGCAGCCAGTGGGGACTGCCCGAATTGCTGAAGCTCTCTGAATCTTTTGGAGAGCTTCGAATCAATTCAGACCTTTTAATTGGTTCCCTGATTTGATTTGGATTCGGAGATTTGGACACCAAATCAGGCCAAATCTCCTCCGAATTGAATTAGCAACCAAAGCTTTGCACAGCCCTACTGTCCAGTCTCCTCTTGAAGATTTCCAGGATAGGCAATTGCACCACCTCTGGAGGGAGTTTGTTTCACAATCTAGACACCCCGACTGTGAAGGAGTATTTTCTAGGACTGAGCCTGAAGCAGTCTTCCAGGAGTTTGTATTAATTACTCCTGGTCTTCCTGATGGGTGCCCTGGTGAACAGTTGTTCATTGAGCTCTTGACATACTCCCCTGATGTAGCAGTAAGCTACCCCCCCTCTGCCACCATAGAAGCAGATAAGGATTGGGCCCCCACCCTTGTGTACACGTCATGGGGGTTTAGTTTGGTTTAATTAAAAAAAAACACTGTTTCAATGTAGGGAGAACTAAACCAGATTAAACTGTGTGTACAAGCAGTCAAAGAGCAGAGACTGGGCCCTGCTACTCATAGTGAAAAGCTGAAGGCTTGTAAGAAACAGTTCTTCTAATTATAGCCGAACGTTTTTATTATTGGTAAATGTACACACCATTCTGCTCTGCAGTTTTCCTATTTTCTCTGCTAACATCTGTAAATAACTTTCAGCTTGTCCCTATTGATTCCCCAGCTGCTGCATCTCCCTTGCTGTTAATGTCAGAGACAGATGAGTTTAGAAGGCAGTGTGAGGAGACTGGAACAGAACAACCGCATATACCGCCAGAATAGCCTGGATGCTCTGTTTGGTCACACACAACTCCAGATCCCACAGAGACTGGAAATGGATCGAGCACATGGAAGGAGTTCCACTGTGCACATTTATTAGGGAACAAAAGACAAAGGAAGAGAATTGCAGATTTGACTTTGTTTTTAGCAATGAATTCTCTTTTCCTTTATCTCTGGTGGCTTTTTATTCCATCTTCTCTATGGATTTAATCCTGTGCCCCTTGAAGTCAGTAGCAAAGCTCCCATTGGCTTTGTTAGGACAAGGTCAGAGTCTAGCTAGCAAATCAGTGAGCATATCTACGCATGCATTTGCTGAGGCACCAGTTTACTTGTGAGTAAATTACGCACATGTAAACAGTGCTGGGCAGGCATATACATGTGCAGGAAAGCAGGAGCAGATTTGCTGCCAATATGCTCCTGTTTCCTGCGGCCCTGCAATGGATCCTAGCTGCCACCAGGGGGAGCTCCAGGCTCTGCCCATAGCTGCCAGCACCCAGCAGCCCTCTTCAAAAGCCCGCCCTGTGCGCTGCTCTCTGGCTAGCCACTCCCCTGTCCAGGAGCAGTGTGTACAGCACAGGGGAAGCATGTGGCAGCCATTTCCTTACAGTCTCTGCCTCCCCTCACCATGACTGTCCCTGCCCCTGGGAGTGATGACCAGAGCCCTGTGCTCCTGCTGGCCGCTGGGCTGGCCATGCTGGCCCACTATGCCAACCCTGCTGGCCCATGGACATCTTGCCTCTCCTGGCTCCCCCACACACAGTGACCACCTGCCCACCCACCATGCACCGTCCCAGGGCCACTGCCTTGCACTTGCCGCCTCAACCCTATCTACTAAACTGGATACCACCAGGGATACCACCAATGGGCTCCAGGGTTCCACTGCTGGAACCACCCTTGCCCATTTGAGCCTACAGCCCCACTGCCTCTGGCCCTGCTGGGTCAGCCAGGACTGGTGGCAGCAGGTCATCTAGCACACCCGAGACAATGAGCAGTGGCTGGAGGCCTTCAGGATGACCCAGGCTGTCTTCCAGGATCTCCTGGAGCAGCTCTGGCCACACCTGGAGTGGCAGGACACCAGCATGCAGCTGTCTCTCCCTGCAGCTACCCAGCTGGCCCTTGCCCTGTTGAAGCTGGCCACACCTGCCAGCCTGAGGTACCTCAGCCATCTGTTAGGAATGGGCAAGGGTACTATAGGGGAGGCCATCTAGGAGGTGTATGGCACCATCCAGGACAAGCTGGGGGGACACAGTGCTTTGCATGGATGACCCCCTAGTGGTGGTGGTGGGGTTCTGTGCCCTGGGATTCCCCCAGTGAATTGGGGTCCTGGATGGGACCCCCATTCCCATCACCTGCCCACCTCACAGAGACCACCCCTATTACAGTTGGAGGGGCTTTCATTCTGTGGTGCTCCAGGCCATCATGGACCACCGTGGGGCCTTCATGCACATGAGTGCCGGCTGGATGGGCAGTGCCCGTGATACCCAAGTCTTCAGGAATTCCAGCCTGCTGGGCCTGGTGAAGAGTAGGCACTTCTTGCCGGGGTGCTGGACCTACAGCTGGGTGCCATGGTGGTCCTGCCCCTCCTCCTTGGGGACTCTGCCTGCCTGCTTCTGCCCTGGCTCATGCAATCCCTACACTGGCCAGCTGGACCCATGCCAGGTCCACTTTAACTGCTGCCTGGGCTAGATCTGCACCCTGATGGAGTGTGCCTTTGGCTACCTCAAGGGCCACTGGTACACACTCACTGCCCACCTCAGGTTCACCAAGGACAACCTCCCCTGGATCATTGTTGCAGCCTGCATGCTGCGTAACATCTGTAAGGTTCTGGGGGAGCTATTCAGCAAGGCCTGGGCAGAGAAGGCATGGTGCAGCATGTGGAGGATGCCTGGGAACAGGAGCACCAACTGTGGTGGTGACAGCAGCAGCGTCAGCACCCCCTTTCCCCATGAGGCCCTAGGAGAGCCACACACCTGCCATTGGGGGCCAGGGCACCAGGTATGGGAGGCTCTGGCTGATCACCTCCTCCAGCACTCCCTGCTCCACCAGCTGATCCTCCAACACTGTGACCAGGCAGTCCAGGAGGAGGGTCCTGTCCAGGGTCCGGCACATCTGGCAGAGCTGGCACATCCGCAGGGCCCCGGCTGTGGGTGGCGGTGACCTTGAGGCCACATCCCAACTGCCAGGTATGGCCTCTCCCCTGCATGCAGCTGTGGGCCCTGTAGAGCCATGAGAAAGAATCTGTTTGTGTGAGTTTGCAACATTTTAGAGATAAGATGCTCTTTTCCATGGGCTGTGAGCAGCCTGGCCTCAGATTGGGGGTTGGGCATGCATGGGTGCCCAGAGTGCGTGGTAAATTGGATGGGAAGACCTGGACCTAGGTGGCCGCTGGCTCCTGCTTGTTCTCCAGGGGCCAGTGGGCTGGTGGGTGCTGGCTGCAGGCAGTGTGCCTCTTCTGCCCCATTCCAGGGTGGGACAGGCCAGGCTCCTGGCAGCACCTGTATAACAGGTTGCCTTCCCCAGTGCCATCTTCCCTGTTATCCGCACCTTATGTGGGGCACCCTTGGAGTCCCCTTTAAGGTTTCTTGTGTCCCGCTCTCTACTTTCCTGCCATGTCTTGATGGAAAATGATTATACTGATGTTCTTGTAAGCGGGAGACTGCCTATTATATTTCATATGTTGGGGTTTTCCACCTCCACGGGCCTTGACCCCTGCCTTTCTCTAGCTAGGCCTCCCCGTCTAAACACAGCAAATAGGGTTTGACTCTGAGGCTCTAGCCCTTTTCCTTGTCTTGAGGCTAATGGCACTGCTTTCTGCTCCAATCTAGAGCCTAGCCTCCCTGGCCCAGTAGTCCAGCCACTGTCCCCACGGCTAGGGGGTCACAAGTTCAAGGCTGAGGAATGGCCCCGACCCCATGCTGTCCCAGTGTAAAAAAACCCAAAACTGCACCTCAGGTACACCAGACCACCCTGGCCTTTTAGGATCGCACCCACTGGTGCCAGGGTCTGTACACCCCAAAATTCTGTGCCCACACTGGCACTGGGGCCTGTGTGTCCTGAATACTGCATCTTCTCTGGCGCTGAGGTCAGTACACCCCAAATCCTGTGTCCACACTAGAGCCAGGTCCCCAAGGCTAGCCTTGCCCAAACCACCAGTGTTATTAAAAAACACCCCCATAAACAGTCTGTCCACGGGCTATAACCACCACCAGAAAAATATGATCAAAGAAGGCAGCACGCCAGCTTACATTTACTCAGGGGTCGTGCTTCTGCTCCCCATTGTTGGCTACAGTCCTTCCTCTGGGGTTCCAGCTGCTTCTCCAGGTTCCTCAGTAGTTCCCCTCCTTCAGCCTTTGGACCACTCACCCAGTCTCTCCGTGAAGCTCTCACACACATTCCTTCTCCCTTGGCCCAACTGCTGCCCAGCCCAGGGGTTTTATAGTCCTGGTCTGCCCCCTTCCGGTCACCTGACCAGCTGGCCTGGCTCAACTTTTAACCCCTACCTTGCCAGCGCACTGTGCCCAGAAAGTCCTGATCTTAAAGGGGCCGACCTGTCTTCTGGTAACAGGGCTAAGGTTCCCTGTTACAACCTGCCAGGGCAGTTTTCTGGGTTGGGCTGCCAGCAGGTAGAGGTGGCCCCAGCAATCAGAAGCTGTCCGTAGTTGGGCCCAGGTGCTGGCAGGCCTGACTGAGCCTGCAGCAGCCTGCAGCAGTCTAGAGGAAACTGCAGGCCTGGATGGGACAGGCCTGACAGGTGTGCAGCACTGCGGTGCCAGGCAGTGGCATCAGGGTGCATGCAGGCTAGTGAGGCTAGCTTGTGTTCTGTCCAGGGGTCTGTCCTGGAGTCACCTCAGGCTGCCTGCTTGTGTGCCCCAGGGCTCAAAATGCCTGCAGGATTTTAAAGGCCTAAGGCAGGGGCTGGCATAAAAGCAGGCCCACCCTCGGGGCAGAGCGGGAGACCGCCTGAGCCTCAGGCTGGCCCCCTAGTGGCAGGGCTGACCTGGGAGCAAATTTTCTCCCAGGTTGCATCTACAGGTGCATTACTGCACAGTAACTAATTTTGATTATATTTGATACCTGCAAGTGCAACTTTACTCATGATTAGGGGTTTTTACTGCACAGTAAGTGTGTTCATGTATAGACACGTGCACTTACTGTGCAGTTAAGCAGCTCATGTAGTTGATCCCAGTGATTCTCAGCCAGTGTGTCATGAGATTCTTTTAAGGGTGGTGTGGGGTGATAGCAGCATTTGCACTGTTTGCTGTGCAAACATCTACATATAAACATGATAAACCTAGAGATTTCAAATAGGAATCCATCATGTCAAAAACATTCTGACCTGTTGTGTCTTTCTGAGTTCTTTGCAACAGAAGAATTGTTCTTTTGTTTTTTCGTAGAAAAGGAGCAAGTGAAAGCTATGAACTGGCATCTTCTGAGGGGTGCCTTGAATCTAAAAATGTTGAGAGCCACTGTGGTAGGTATTATTTTAATCAGTGCCCAGGACTATGCTAAATTGATGCATTGGTGTTTTATTATGTTATCTTAATGGGGAATCAGTCTATCTACAAGTTGTGAATTTGGGTAGAGGTTGAAACTTCTGGATGACTGAATGTTGCTCATGACTGATGACTGGAGCAATCAAACAGGGGCATCAGACAGGGAAGTTTGCAAGCAGTTCTCTAG
>NW_005842386.1:1268083-1292896 GCF_000455745.1 Alligator sinensis | reverse complement strand
GAGCAGCTGGGCACCAGGTACCAGATCCTGCTCTGGGAAGGCAAGTGAGCCAAGGCTGCCTGTATGTTTGGCTTGCTAAGGGTTTGGTAGACTGTGTGTTTAGGTGTGTGCTCTGAGCATCTGGGAGTGCTGCTAGCTGGGTGACTGCTGGGGACTGCTGCCTGTATCTGACAAAAGCCCTAACAAGGGGTGGAGCCAGTCCAGGCCCAGGAGGGTATAAAAGGACTCCCTGAGTGACCAGGGAGCCAGCAAATGGTGGCAGCAAACAAGTCAGTTTGCCACCCCCCTCTTTGAAGGGGAACCTTTAAGGGAAGCTCTTTCTTTAATTAAGAATAATTTATTTACATATATTTAGTGTAAGTAGCTAAAACCCAGAAGTTAGACCAATACTTAAGCCCCTTGTTTAACTAGAATCCCTAGTGAGGGGGAGTTCACCAGGGAGTTTGCTGTTCCCTATCTCTGATTTTTTTTTCATTTGCTTCTTTTATCTCTTCCTCTCTGTATATTCATTCTCTACCTTCCCCTTTCCACTCCTCTCAAATGAGCCAACCCTTTCCGTAAACTGCACTCTTTGCCTGACAGAGTTGGGTATTCTTTTTTTTATTCCCAGCACTCTACGAAGGTGCATTCAAACCATGATAAGGGATACGTATGTCAATAATTGGTTCTCACAGTGCTTGAAGAGCCAAAAGTCTATTACGTCTTTATTTTATTTTAAGCACTTCTCTATATTAGGTAAATTCCTTTAACAGAGAAAGGGGTTTCTTGTAATCTGTGAGTTTCCTGTATGGAGGGAGTTATTTGTGAGCCTGATTGAGAGAGATTAGGCTCAAGGGCGATGAATAACTGGCTGTTTAATAAAACAGAAGGTGGAACACGTGGATAGGGACCAAACATAATATGAGAGTACAGTTTCAATGGCCTCTCTGGTGCTCATTAGAGCCATGGGGAGGCTTCCCATTGACTTAGTGAGCTTTGAGTTTGTTCCAATGTGGATGTGATAGGTGAACTGCTTTAGAGAAAACACCTTGGGGTGTACAGTAAAGAGTATGCAATTACAATCTTCTGAACTACATTGGGCAGCAGTAAGAGGCAACTGAGGCACATCTATCACATCAAGCTCCAGAATGTATTCTGGCATTACAGCATGGCTTCTTATGTTCGATGAGAGGATATGTATTCCTGTACATCCTGCAAAATTAGTCACTTTGAATGATTCTCATTGAGGTTCCCATTAATGGTGCAAATACCTACACATGATTCATATCATAAACCCAGAGATTTCAGATAGGAATCCATAGTGTCAAAAACATTCAGACCTGTTATGTTCTTTCTGAGTTCTTTGCCATGGAGAATTGTACTATTATTTTTGTGTAGTCAAAAAAAAACAACTAGTGAAAGTGAAGAGCTGGTGCCTTGAGTCTAATTAGGGGTACCTGGAGTCTAAAAAGGTTGTGAAGCACTGGTCTAACACCTTCATAATGCAACAGAGAGATAATTTTGCTTGTAGCATCTCCTCAAGAACAGTGACTTCTCAGAGTGACAGTTTTCTTAATTGAGTGCCTTTAAGACCTTCTATTGAGGGCCTTTTGGGCTAGGGAGAGAAATTACACATAACCCGGTATAAGTAATCAGAAACTGGTTCAAATCTGTAACACAACAGAAGTTCAGAGAACATAAACTACTTTCAAAATGGCCAAAACCAATTTAAGATAAACCTGGATGGATGTAATATCAGACTCAACCAATTTAGGTTAAATCAATGTATTGAACTTCCCCTCCAGATTCAAGTTAACTCACAGCCCCCCAGCATCCCATGAAGCTTCGCATTTCCCCTGCAAATCCCTCCTCACAAGGTAGGTGGTCTCATGTTGGCCTTAGCAATCTGCTCCAGTTGAGCAGGGAGGTGTGCTCTAGTGCCCCCCCCGCCCCCCTCCCCCCTGACTTCTGGCCTGGACCACTGCAGGGACGTGGCTTCATTTCTGGAATCAAAAATGATTGTTCACTTGCTTATCAGTTTACTTTATGCAGCTTAGACTATCCTGTGAAAATTGAATCGATCCAGTCTTGGGGTTTTTGACTGTCTGTATTTAGCCTTGGAGAGTGATATATCACTGTCTGTGTCACTGAGAAGGAATTCCTTGGCTCCTAACTTCAATGGAACAAATTAATAAATGAAAAAAAAAAATCTCTGATGACCTATTGACAATAAATTATACATATTATTTAGCAAGACATTTGTAATGAGGCTACACATTCTGAGATGTTAACATGAACAAAAGTCCCTGATAGCAAGAAGGTAAGGGATTAAATGATGTGACTACACAAAACACTTTTGGATACTCAAATACCAAGATGAGTAGTACATATATATATATATATATACACACACACACACAAATATGCTTCCTTATATAAATACCTGCATAGATAAATAAAATGGATTTTTAGGCAGGTAATAAAGGATTATTTGGAATATTCCCCTGGCCATCTGGTTGTCTCCTGATCGTTAACAACTACCTTTTCAAAGCTGCTTTTATCTTGACACAGTCAAAATTGAACATCTGAGCAGTTTTGTAAGTACATATCAAGTTGCTCCCTGCCAAACTTATACTGCAGAGCAACTATCAAACTTGACTTGCCATCATAAATCAGAAATTTTGGACATGCAAAAGTGGAATTTAGATTCAGAAGCTATATTCAGACCAGTTTGAAACTCTGCCCTAAAATGCTTCCGTGTAAAGAAAGATTTTCAGTGGTAGAGCTGAGCTTAATGGCATTGCTTCAGTCTGTGTTCTAAATGCTTCCAAAAAGTTGAAAAGACTTTATTCTGTTTTTCAAACATTTTGCCTGAATTTAAAACTGGCCAATCTCTAAAAACTATATAGACTGTGAAGAGAAAGTTCATCCTAAGTGATTTTTCATCAAGGTTAATTTTGATATGGTACTATTTTAAAGACTAAAAATTATGTTCTCACTACAAAATTCTGTATTCAGGTAAGAAGCTTACAATTAATATCACCATTATATGTATATTTATAGGTATAGTAGCAGGTGTGTGTGTGTGTGTGTATATACACACACACACACACACACACACACACATATATATATATATATATATATATGCTACTCATTCAATTCCTCAACTCAGTCCGCTTCAGCCTAAGACGTGATGGTCCTTAGAGGTATGGGCCTGTCTTGTAGAATAAGTTTTCAGTGTGCCAAGAGGTTTATACAATCCATATTTCCAATTAAATACTGATTCAGGGATCTCAAAGGGCTTTACAGAAATAAAGTAAACCTCATAATAACCCACCTAGTGGCTGATTTAGAGACTAAATGATTAGTGTTTATGAAACACTTTGAAGATAAAAAGAACTATAACTACAGTATATGTATGCATATATAAAAATAAACTATACAGCAGATTAGCAGAAATTGAGGCGTAGGAAGCTAAATGAGCTATTCAGGGTCAAATGGTGACCCAGTCGCAGAAATATAAAGAGAAACTACAAATCCTGGGAAGGTAGAGTTACATGAAAAATATGAGTTGAAGGCTGTTTGTGACCACGAACACCAGGAAAGGTCTGGTCTGGTCACCTCTTCCACGGAATACTTAGAGCTCATTACCGATAAAGGAGTCCATGCTGGTAGATCAGATTGCAGGATCAGTATCCTCAGGCTGTGTGGCTACATAGCTGTGTTATCCGCAAGTCCTCCTCTAGTCATTTATTTCGAACCTATTAGACACTACGTTTTCATCTTCTCTATATGTGTGCGTGCATGTAACTGGATAATGGCAGGAGAAAGAAGATGGCAGGATGGGGAAGAAAACTAGAATATTTACCCTCTGGGGAAAGCTGGTGCAACCTATACGACACTTACAAAATTAAACCACTCCAGAATGTTATTAATCTCTTCAATTATATGAACCTTTGCAATAATATTTATTATTAATATTTGTATTGCAATAAGGAATGTATTTCATATCATGCTGTGCAGCTGACTGATTGTGTTTTAAAGGACTGAGGTTAAAGAACTAAAGACAATTTTGTAAACAGAATGATAACTTAAATTTACAGTGCTGAAAGTTAATTTGCCTAGCATCATCTTGCAGTTTTTCAGAGGTTCTGCTATAGCTTATGTGATGAATGTGCCTAAAAAGTCAGTAATTAAGAGCTAAAATGGTAAATTAAAATTGGAATTTGGAAGAAACGGAGCCGGTTACAATGCCTATCGCAGCTGAACGAATTCCTATTAATATTTTAGGGGTTTAGGTTGTAGCCGTGTTGGTCTAAGGACATAGGCAGACAAGGTTCCTTGGGTGAATTTGATATATTTTATTAGACCAACCCAAATAGTTGGAGAATATTTATTAAGCAAGCTTTTGGGTTCAAAAACCCTTCGTCGGGCTAAGGAAGTTTCAGCAGTTGGTGTGTGCTCTTCCTGGATGGAATGATCTTTTATATTCTATTAAGATAGAGACTACCCTGCCTCAATTTCAGCTCTTGGTAACTTTTATGACATGAGACGTACAGTGAAAATACTACATTTTACTCAACAGCTGTGATTGATTCTTGGGGCAGAAGATTAAAGTGATCAGACAATGAATTTAGTGCAACACT
This sequence comes from Alligator sinensis, assembly GCF_000455745.1. NCBI lineage: Eukaryota > Metazoa > Chordata > Crocodylia > Alligatoridae > Alligator > Alligator sinensis. Next base: position 1,288,268 of record NW_005842386.1, on the reverse strand, counting down.
GAGCCTCATTGTGTTTCATGACAACCCCAAATATATACAAACGTAATTTTTGTCGGAGGAAAATCTGATTTCCGTTACTGTCAGCCAGAGGTAGGTAGTACTTTACAATCTGCCGTGGGTAAGAGGGGCAGCATTTGGTTGGGCTCTATAAACTGTAACTTCAGAGTCATGATTCCTTCTCTCTTCTGGGAGAGAAGTAAATTACTCTGTCCTTTGCCCCGTGCAGAAGTTTATTCCGGCTTAATTTGGACTGTTTATGCCAGTGTATTCTGGGCAGTTGGTCCAGAAAACGATTGTGGAGTTTGGGGCAGGTAACTGCCCTGTAGTTGCAGGCTGCAGCTACAGTCTGAGCAGGACTGAGCTCGTATTTATTTCCTGATTAGAAGCGAGGCATAAACAGTCTGATTAAACGGGCAGAGCCAGCATCCAAGTCAAGGGGTGATCCAAAGAATGAGTCAGGAACTGAGCCAGGGGTCAGGAGCCAGAGGCTGAGATCCAGAAATCACAATCCAGAGAGTGCCAGAGACCAGGAGTCAGGGAATCCAAGGCCAGAACAGAAATCAAGCCAGGGCATGAGCAGGGAGCAAAGCTGAGGCAAGAGACAGGGCAGGAACTGTAAAACCAGGGGTGCGGTCATTCAAGAAACTGTCTCAGGAGTGAGGCTGCGGCACAGTTGTAGCTGTGGGACTATCCAAGGAATATACCAGGAGCAAGGTGTGTTTGGTAACATTTTTCATTGGATCAATGATGTAGTTGGGAGATATGGTAGGCAAGTTTTGGGGACCAGCATTTGCTTCTTTTCCAGAGACAAGGAAGGGCATTTTGTGCCTGAAAAACATCTCTCAGCTGCAGAGCTGGTCTAATAAAAGATGCTGCCAAGCCAACCGTGCTTTAGGCAAACGGCGTGCCCCTGAATGGACAGCCCGGTCAGCCCCAGCTAGGTTGACACCTTGTTAGCTTTGAACTTGGCTGATTAGTCTCTTTGCTAGTGGGGAAACTTAAGTTTATAGCTGGCATGCCAGTCTTTCTCTCAGCTAGTGTGTTTCATTTATTTGGGGCCAGTTTCTGCTCTTTCCTCATGCTGAGCAGCACTTTGGCTCTGTGAGCAGCCTCCTGGAAATCTGGAGGAAGGTGCTACTCCGCCAGAGTCAGGGTGGCGACATGTCATATAATGAGTTATTGCCCCAAGGGGTTCAAGTGACCTTTCAGTGGGCTTTGTTCTTTGATGGATGAAACAGCAAATTAATTGTTAAAGACCTATTTTCCTCCCCTCCAGAAACAAACAGACGCACAAAAATTAGGGGACAGTAATACTATGTCAGGTTTGCTACTTGCTTTCATATGTCACTGGCTCCTGTTGGAAATTGCCCTGTCACCCTCTCTTAAATGCCTTGTAATGTCCTTCACTCATCTCTCTTGCTTTATCTGCTTGATAATATCTTACCTGTCTTAACCACTTTGGCTGCAGCTGTTCTTCCCGGCTGTGTCTTCCTCTTTGTTGTCATTTTCTTTTGCACATAACTTCATTCTGAAATCTCTCCTGTGCTCCCCTAGAGCTGATGTTTTATACATGCCACGTGCCTCTTATTTTTATCTATCCTTGATTACCTTTTGCACTTCTTCACTCATCTACATTGCCCTTTAATGTTTTAGTCTTGGCATATTTATTGCAATGTGGCATGCAGAACCCCTGGGCATACATAAATTTATCTTCCTGTTCCTTTCTGCATCCTCCACTTCTTTATTTCATTGGATTTCACCCAGCACTACCCCATTATTCACTGACAATCTGCTTTGCTAAAATATATAAAATATAGAATCCCTTTTTAAAATGTCACTTGCTTGATGCCCCAAACCATGCTGTGGAAAATTCAGTTTTATTGCATGAAAAAAATTCCCATTTTGCAAAAAGGTGCAATTTCCCCTCAAGTTTAATGAAAATAAACCCCAGTGAATTTCATTAAAAAAAAACTTGAAACTGCTTTGTGACACAATCTCTGCCCTGTTCAATAGTAGGTTTTTGTAGTGCATTGTGTGAGAGGATATTAGATCAGTTTGGTAAACAGACATTGATTGATTGATTAATTGATTGATTGAGCATCCCAACACACCACCTCTTTTCCCATAGACTTGGGGCAAAGAGACACATTGTGATGATCTAGCTAGAGCTCCTGCAACCTGTACAGCATCTTTGTATTCTACCTGCAGTTCACTTATCTACCCTTTGAACTAGACCATATCTTTTGGAAAAGAATTGAAGTTTGACTTAAACATTTCCAGGGCTAGAGAATCTACCATTATACTCGGTAAGCTAATAATCCTCAGTGTTAACGATTCCCCGCGTCCCTTCAAGAGGGATGCAGAGAATCTGGAGAGGGTCCAGAGGAGGGCCACTCACATGATTAGTGGCCTTTGAGAAAGACCCTACAGGGGGAGGTTGAGAGAGCTGAATCTCTTCAGCCTTCACAAGAGACAGCTGAGGGGAGATCTTGTGGCCGCCTATAAATTTATTAGGGGAGGTCAACGGGGAATAGGTGACACGCTGTTTACTAGGGCGCCCCAGGGAGTGACTAGGAATAATGGGTGTAGTTGAGAGTGGATTTAGATTAGATATTAGGAAGAAATTTTTCACAGTAAGGGTGGCCAGGATCTGGAATGGGCTTCCAAGAGAGGTGGTGCTTTCACCTAGCTTGGAGGTCTTCAAGAAGAGGCTAGATAGTCACCTGGCTGGGGTCATCTGACCTCGGTCCTCTTTCCTGCCAGGGGCAGGGGGTCGGACACAATGATCCATTGTGGTCCCTTCCGACTGTACAGTCTATGAATCTATTTGGACCTTCCTTCTAGTTAGAATTTGTTTAGCTTCAGCTCACAGCCTTGGATTCCAGTTGTGTCTGAAATCAACATACAGTTTTCAGAGTGGGGCTCTGATCATTAAGGTGATGTGTGTCACATTCATTAAACCCATTAATGTTAATGGAAATCTGAAGAAGCCTGGTTGGTAGCCTGTTTATAGAGTCAGGATCATATTGGCATATTCCAATGGGTAGTCTTTGTTTGGAAAGAGCCTTCTCTTCTGCTTTGAAACTGCTCAAACGCCAGTCTTGGAAAGAGGAGACTGACTTTCTCTTTGAGGTTCATCGATGAACCTATGCTCAAATGTCTAGGGAAGTCTTTATAACCAGTCCCAGTCTCAGTGCCTACACCAGGGGTGGGAAATTATTTCAGGTGAAGGGCAGCTTACTGAGTTTTGGTAAGCCATTGAGGGCCACATGACAGGCAGCCAGGGGCAGATAAATATTAATTTTCTAAATTTTTAGGGGCTCCACGAGCTGGATGGAATGGCCTGGCGGGCTGCATCTGGCCCGCGGGCTGCATTTTGCCCACCCCTGGTCTACACCATCCCCTATCTCACACACTGATTCCCTTGCATGTTTTTCTGCATGACTTCAAGTGATATTATGTGATAATTTTTTCCACACACTCCTAGTACTTTACCTACACTGAAAGATAGTGAGGCAAATGTAAAATGATACAATATTTGTAAATATCCGGTTAGGAATATGATCTAACAAAATATAGGGAAAGAAACCATTTTAAAGATGTTTTCCATTCAAACGCAGCTCTTGAAATAGAGATGATGTACCCTATTTTAATAAAAACCCTCACTAAAAGTCTTCTACTTAGATGAAAGTGGATAAAAGTAATTTAAAAGCAGATGTAGAGAAAACAGCAGTTTAGTTTTAAAATTAATATCTGTATTGAGCTGCTGGAGAATTTTAAGTAAGCTTTGCTTCAGAAATCCCTGTGAAATCCTAAGCTTCATACCTACAATAATTGAAGGCATATTAAATTTACCCTTAGGACTATCTGTAGGAAACCCTTCTAATAAGATCTATATTTAACAGATAATAGTGCATTTACAATGGTCACAGCCTACCTAATAGAACTGTAATAGATACATTGTGCATTTGATCAATAAAATGAATAATAGCTTCCCTTTATTAACTATAATGGAACCCGGGTTAATTTTAACTTGCATTATATGGTTGTCTACAACTCGCCAGACAAAAAGCTCTGATATTTTTACCAAACATTCTAATACCACTGCTTTATTAAATTTATTTAAAGCTACAAGCAAAAGACTACTATATTTCAAGTGTCTAATCTTTTCTCAGCGTAATACACATTTTTACATGTGAATAGGCATTAAAACCCTCTTGACAAAGATAAGCACAAGTCAGTTGGAAGGTAAGACAAATAACAACAAACTGTTTGGCAAACAAAGGTGTTTCTATATGCCTTTCAAATAATAACTGTTTCTAAGTGCTATTAATAATGCTGTTAATCAGACACTGGGTTTATTTTCCATGAAAAATAGTCAAAAGTAGCATTGCATTACTCTGAGATAACTCTGATAATCCAATTGCTGTGAAGTCTTACGTTAGTGCAAGAGTCATTTAAGCACTCTTGGATTCTTTCCCTTGCATTGCTAACAGTTTTAGCATGACCTTGGCCACATCCTCTTTCACTACAGCAAACTTTAAATACTGGTCAGTGGCTTAAATTTTGTATTTCACCTTCCTCCTTGCTGGCTTCTTGTGTTCCCCTTTGCTATATGAACACTACCTGAGCTAGCTAGAAAGAAAAAAGAAGTGCAAGAGCTGGGTGGAGAAAAGTAAATCCATTTACCAGAGGATTCCAACATGTCAGAATTGGGATTTTGTCCTGATTGGGAACAAGAGCCCAAACTTTCAAACTTCTCCACAATAGGGAATGAAGCCATGGCTTTAAGGCAGCCCATGGGAGTCCTGGTATCCCTAGCTCCAAGATGATTCCAAGTGCAGAGGACCCTGGAGATCACCGGGTATTTAACTCTAAGGTAGTTTCCCTGGCTTGTTGCCCTGGATGCTGCAGCCTGTGGGTTCTGCAACTTTCATAGTTTCATAGTTGTTAGGGACTGGAAAGGACCTTACAGATCATCGGGTCCAGCCCCCCTGCACTTGGGCAGGAAAGACCGCTGGGGTCAGATGACCCCAGCAAGGTGGACATCAAGACACTTTTTGTAGATCACCAGGGTGGGTGACTGTACCACCTCTGTGGGGAGCCTGTTCCATACCCTTGGCACTCAACTTGTAAAGAAGTTTTCACTTATGTCTAGCCTGAAATGATGTTTAATCAGTTCGTGTCTATTATTTCTTGTCCTCCCCGGGGGGGGGGGGGGGGGCACCTTGGGGAATAGGTGCTCCCCCAGGCCTTGATATACTTATAAGCTAGTCCCCTCTGAAAAAAATCACTGGAGAACACAAGTGTTGATCCTACTACCTCTTCCATGCTAAGCAAGTGCTCTACCATTTGAGCAATTCCCCTTCCAAAGTGGGCTTGGCCAGGATTCAAACCCAGAGCCTCTCACACCCAAAGTGCAACTCATCCCCCTAGATCAATGACCTAGGGGGGGACAGGCTTCAATTCCAAGGTGTCTATCTGGGAGAACATCTCAGAGCAGCAGATGGAAGACACCTGAGGAACCTAGGCTGATTAGGAGCCCTGAGTTGGGGACTTGGGTCACCCAGGGCTTTCAGGCTTTCATTTCCCCATTGGCCTGCAGATAGGCTGTGAATAAGCTCTATGTCTGGGAGCCAGCTTCCCCATCAGTTGACCTGGAGCTGGTGAGAAGCTGGGTGGATGAGCTGGCAGGAACCCAGGAAGGCTTGTGATAGGGTTCAAAACCTTTCTGGGTTCCATCCAAACGTCCCCAAGCTAGACCTCTTTCACTGTACAGTAGACTCCTGACTTACGCGTATCTTGCTTTCCTGAGAAACCTCGCGTATGTCGAATTCGAGCAGCTCAAGGTGAATTTTCCCATAGGAAATAATAGAAGAATGAGGAGCTGTGTTCCTTAGACCTCACATTTATGACACCAAAGGTACCAAAATAAAACCTTTTCTCAACCAATGCTTTATTTATTACGTTACAAAAACATATTGTAAACATATGCTGCAACCACAATGGCGACAGACTGAGCGAGCCTCCAGAATCCTGCTTAGGAGCCCAAGCTGCGTGTAAGTCCGTTTGACTCTGTGCATCTCGCAAGGCGGTCATGCATATACGTGAATGACACGTGTCTCGGGGTGTTAATATTAATTCACGTAAATGCGAGACGTGGATAAGTCGGATATGTGTAAAACGGGGGTCTACTGTAGATGAATCAGCAAATTCCGACAAGATTTTCTAGAGAAAATGTAGTTCTGAGAAGCACTGTCTCAGAGCCCCTACTCCACAGCTGAAAGGTTATTTGAAAGAGGGAGTCTGAAAGTGTAACATTCAGATGCAGGCCTAGATGTTCCATACCCACACATTTTGGGATCTTTGAATGTAACGAATTTGTTCTGGTCCCTCAGAAATAATTACAACATTTCTTGGCTTGCATACAAAAAAGCCCTTGCTCCCGAACATGAGCGCTGACACTGCTCTAGTGCTCATGCAGCCTAGTCCCAGTGAAGTCAGTACCACGTGCATGAGAGAGAGTTCATAAGTGGTAGTAAAGGGTTTGCAATCTCACTAATGACTGCTTTAAACCTGAAGTGAGTTTAAATCTTACCCTTAATAGAGGTGAAGCAAATGCTTGTTGCTTGGCCATGTATTCCTTGGTGTTTCTAAAGAAATGAAATGTTCCTTTCAGACCACCGTCCCCAAAACTCTCGCACGGCTTGTGAAATCCGTTGGCAGGGCGCAAGCTATTAGAGAATCTGAAGCTGTTGGAGATCTGCCAATAATAGTGTCAGGCCCATTCCTCTGTGTGCGTGTCTCAACTGTTCTTTACAAATTGTACAAGAATAAAGGTGGCCAAATTTATACTCTCAGTTGTGATTTCCTGTAATTCCTGCAATCTGTGCCGGGTTTTAAACCCAGTTTAAGTAATTAATAGGAATCCCTCTACCAAGAGATCATGCTAAACCTAATGGAGAATAAAAATGGCCCTTAAACTTAACAGGAATGTCTTTGAGATTTTGTAGCTTAATTAACTTACAAGTTTCACCATCAGTTTAACTGATACAGTACCTGGCCTTTTACTCTGTCCTCACCCAGCCAGTTGGGACTGTGTCAGTCCATGTTCCAGGTCTACATTTGCAGTATTCAGGCAATGTCCTTTGCTGCTTGCAGTGGAAGCAAGGTTACTTCCATAATTTAGAGCATTTGCAATCTAAGAGGTAATACTATTATTAATGATAATAGTTATCAAAGTTGTTCTGAGGAGGTGATGCTTATATCTCTACCCCAGTTAAATTTGGACTACTGTCTCCTATTCAGTTTTGAGGGCACACAGAAGTTTGGGTTTGGCTATGACAACTTCCTGAGTTGTTCTTATTAGACTGAGTTTTGAAGTGGCTTGAACCTAGTGAGATTTCTGCTTTCACAGGACAAAATCACATACGAATGAATGTAATTCCATTTAGGACCCTTGGAGAATATAGGTATAGACAGATTGTATTGGTATAAAGTGCTGTTATCAATATCAGCTCATTTCAGTGTCAACCATAGTGAGGCTACTGTTATGTCTGTATACTCCTGGAGTGATAAAAGTGTAGCAGAACTGCTGTAGCTTTAATATGCCGACCTCAGAGTAGCTGTTCTTATATAACAAAACGTAAACAGCTGACTCAAACGTGAAATTGTGGAAATAGAAATCATCTACAGACTATGTTGTGTCAGTGTGGTCTAAATAGTGGCTACTGATTCTTACCCCATTGCCTGGATTAGCTTTTGTAAAACCCTTGGGCTCCTATAGACGTGCAGGGAGACGGCTCCAATGCGCTGGAAATCCAGCGTGTCGGACCAGACTCGATTAATTGAGTCTGTTGGAACACGGAAATGAACGTGCTCCGCCAGACTCTAGCATCACGGGTATCAGTGTCCCCGTGCTGAAAAATGGTGGTGGGCCACTTTGAACTACAGCTTGTTCAATGAGCTTTAGTTCAAGGCACCCTGCTGCCATTTTTCAGCACGGGGGATGCTGATACATGTGATGCTCAGGTGCTTTTAATTAGCATGGCTTGCTAATTAAAGTGCCCCCCTCACCCCACCCCGCCTCCTGGTGCTTCCCGGAGCACATGTAAAAATGCTCCTTGCCCCTGTGGGTTTATTACTTGTTTGCCTCTCCCAGCACTGCCCCCTTCCCTCCTCTCCTACCTTCCCTGTCTTTTGTATTCAAATACACACTCTGCCTGATACAGTGCTCTATTCATAGCTTTTCCCAGCATCTGATGAAGTGAGCTCTGGCTCGTGGAAGCTTATGTATCACTGACTTAGATAAGATATGTCTTTACCCTGCCTTCTGCCTAATTTTAATACTGCTAGGTACAGATCTGGGGGCCCCCATGCCTCCCAGGGCGCACGTAGCAGCAGGAGCCATGCCCCTTGGATGAGCCACTCATGGCTCAGTTCTGCGTCCTGCTGGCTGTGCAGTGCCTGCCCCTCCCCACCCCTGCTGCAGCTGCCAAAAGCCCTCCGTCTTGAGGCCCTACCACTGCCCCGTGTTCAGGGGGGCTAAGCTCCGTTTGCCTCACCCTTCCACCGCCCATGCTGCTAAGCCTGTATAATGATATAGGCCTCTGTGTGCGCTTTTTGAGTTTGACAGAATTTGTCATTGAGGAGTATAGGGTGGTTTTTCAGTGCTTTATATCATTAAAAAGAAAAAAAATCCACATTTTGTGCCTTTCTCTGTGCCTTTTGTGACTCCCTCTCTGGGGTTGCAACCCACTGATTGAAAATCTCTGCTATAGGCCAGCTTCAAAAGACATGAAAATTGATACTCGGGCCAGGCAGAACTCAAGACAACAAGCAAGTTAATAAGCAAGGAAACAAACCCAAATCCTTTCACCATAGAAAACAATCCAGCAATAATTGACCCTCCACAATCAATAATAGGAAAAATTTTACACAAAAAATCAAGTAGCATCCACTTTTGCACGCCGGGGACATGAAGCTACTTGTTTTACCCTACAACTCACCTGACAATTTCATCTCCCAGTGGACAGAAGATTTCCCACACCATTTCACTCTTAATTTTCCAGAGTATTGGATCACTGCTGCTGCTTTCTTAGGAAATCAGACACTAGCAGTTTCGCGCACTGTGCAAAGCATCATCATACAGGTGTTAATGTGCTGCCATGCACTGCTTGACATAAGTTCCATTATCTAGTATAGTGAAACCAGGAAAAGGAGTGCAGCTGCATTTATTGGCCCTGCATGTATAGGCACGTGATAGCAATGAAAACATAAATAAAATGCAAGGCATCAAAAAGAAATATTTAAAATGAACTGAACAAACAAAACTAAAACATTAAAAATTTCCTTCCCAGGATTCCTAACACTAGATTAACACTAGAAGACTACTAAAAATATACCTCACTTTGTTTCTAATTCTGGGGTTTATTTAAATCTTGGTCTACGATGAGCTGAGAATCTCCTGTAAGGTGTTAGCGTTCTGTCCCCTGTGGGTGTGTACAGAAGTGCAGGCACTTTGTCGGGGTGGTGCTGTAGCTCAAGGTGCTTTACAGAAAGCACCATGAGGTAGAGAGACAGTGAATCCAGCAGGCATTTGCCTGTTGTATGGGGATGGGCTCAAAGCCTGTCTGCAGTGGCCCAGGCCAGCAGGTAGGGGCACTCCTGCACCCTCCCACCCACCCTGGCAGACCACCCCTCCCCACAGCCCTGTCCCCCTGCCAGCTGGCAACTGTCAGCAGTGGCTGGGGGGCGGGGGGGAGGGATGGAGCCCACTGCTGCATGGCCTCCCCCAGCTACCCATGCTGGGGTCTTGGGTAAAGCTAGGCCAGCCCCACATGGTCGGGCGGGGGCCTCCCTCCACCCTACTCCTCATGCAAGCATCTTAACAGCAGCAGAGGCTGCTGCACCTGGAGTTGGGGTAGGGGAGGGGAAATAGAGCTTCCCCCACCTCATGGGCCCAGCCTAGGTACCCCTGCTGAGGTCTTGTGGGGAGCTGGTCTGGGTCTGCGATGTAGAGGGGGTCTTCTCCCCTCCCGCCCCAGCCTGAGTGCAGCAGCCCCTGCCACTGTCAAGATGCTTGCATAGGGGTGGGGTCTGGGGGAAGGGAGCCTCCACCTGCATGAGCCCCACAAGACCCCAGTGTGGATATCTGGGGGTGAGGCCCATGAGGTGGGGGGCGGAAATCTGTTTTACCCCCGCCCCCCACACGAGCATCTTGACAGCGGCAGAGGCTGCTGTGTCCGGAGCTGGATTAAGGGGGAAATGGAGGCCCCCCACCTCACAGGCCTGGCCTGGCTCCCCACAAGACCCCAGCAGGGGTAGCCAGGATGGGCCCATGAGGTGGGGGGAGGCTCTGTTTCCCTCTCCCTTGCCCCAGCTCCAGGCACAGCAGCCAGAAAGCTATCGTTTTCAAGAGCCTTGGGTGGGGGAAGGAACAGAGCCCCCTGCCACATGGGCTGGGCCTGGCTTGGCCGGGCTACTCATGTGCGGGTCTTGGGGGGAGCTGCGCCGGGTCTGCGAGGTGGGGGATCTGTTCCCCCCTGCCCCCCAGCTCCAGGTGTGGCAGCCATGAGCCTGGCGCTGTGAGGACACTCACATGAAGGGGAGTGCAAAGGGATCCCCTCTACCACATGGGCCCAGCATGGCTCTCTCTAAGACCCCAGTCTAGGCAAGAGCATGGAGGGGGGGCACGCGTGGCAGGAGGGACTCATGGCAAGGGTGGCTCTCTTGCTCCCCTCCTGGCTGTGCTGGGAGAAGATGAGGTTTTCTGTCTCTGCAACAGTGCTGCAAAGCTGCATGGGATGTGGGTGGGATCACCCAAAATTAACCAAAGTGCTGTGCCTTAGAGTGCCCCTGTCTGATACTACATCAGATGAGGGTTAAATTGTCATGCGATCAGCCATTTTAAAGGCACTCCACAGCCATGAACATGTGCTATGTTATGGCTATAGATGCCATGAAAAATGCCTCATTGTGTGACAAATGTAACTTTTGTATACACCCTTAGGCTGTAGGGTCTGAACACCTCACAAGCATTTTACTGAATATGTTCACTCACACACCAACTATATGGAGCAGGGAACTGCAGTTATCTGTATTTTACAGATGAGAAATTGAAGCACAGAAAGACTTGACTTAATAGAAAGATTTCCGTTGACTTCTGTGAGCTTTGGACCAGGCCCTACATGACTCACTCTGAGTTTCACAGGAAGTCCGTGGCTGAGACATTTCCTTAGTTTCAGCTCCTACACTAAGCTCTGGGATGTCCTTCTTCTCTATTGTCAGCTCATAGTGAGGTCAGACAGAAATTTGACTGGTAAAATTAAAGGCTGTATCACTTCAAGTTCCTGAAAGAGGTTCGTGCAGCATTATTTGAAAAAAAAAAAAAAAAAGGGTTATTCCACTGAAATCCAGACGTGATCTCTTTACATGAGTGATTCTAGTGACTTTGATAGACTTTTCATGTTATTCCCTGAGTACATACGACTGGGCATGTCTACACGTGCATGTTGAATGCGCATTAGCCCAATTTAAGGCACATTGAGGGCACACGTCTACACGTGCATGCCCTTAATGTGCCTTAAAATGGAAATTTTAGGCTATTTGAGCCTAATTTTGATACCTGCATAAAGCAGTTATCAAATTTATGTGCAAATAGCTAAGTCACATTAGCGAATGGGTAGACACACTAATGCACATTAACACAGTATGTGTCCATTGATTCAGAACTAACTTTAGCCCCAAGTTGCACACCTGCATAAATATGCATTAGCATGTGCATATATAGACATACACTCTAAGCAACTTAATGTGCATTAGGCTAATGCGCATTAAGTTTAGATGCACGTAAAAGCATGAGTAGACACCCCAAATGAGTATTAATTTTAGGGCTGTGCAAAGCTTCAGTCTCTAATTTGATTTAGTGGAGATTCAGCCTGATTTGGTGGCTGAATCTCCGAATCTGAATCGAATCAGGAGACACTTTAATCTCTCTGAATCGAATTGGAAACCTCCAAATTGATTCAGAGAGATTTGGAAAGATTCAGCGATTCAGACATAGACACAGCTTTAAATGTTTTTTCTACATACCTTTAGGTAACAGGCGGCTCATGAGTGCTGAGGTGTTCGGGCGGACAGAGCATCCCACAGGAGTGTGGGGGGGCTCCCCAGTGCGCTCGGCAGCAGACCCAGAAGTGGACTAGAAGTACTTCTGGTCCCTGGGTCCGTTGGGGAGACCACAGGGCCCCCCCCGCACTATCCCTGACTTGGCAAATGGTGCTTTTTGGGTTGGAGGCGGGCACCCAGGGTCCCATGTGCTTGGTGGCAGACCCGGAAGTGGACTAGAAATACTTCTGGTCCACTTCCACGTCCCCCGCCGGGGGAGGGCCCTGCTCCTGTGGGACACTCTATTCACCCCCACATTGCAGCATTCTTGAGCTGCACCTGGTGCCTGAAGGTATGTAGAAAGAACATTTAAAACTGTGTCTATGGCCAAATTGCTGATTCTTTGAATCAGCATCGAATCTTCAGATTCAGATTCAGCTAAATCAAATTGGGACAGTGATCCTAATCAACCAATCGAATCACTGTCCTTGATTCGGGCTGAATCCAAATTGAATACGGCCCATTTTGCATATCCCTATTCATTTCTATAATACAAGAATAAAAAATATCCTACCTACCTTTTAGATTTATTATTTTGGTTTAGTAATCAATTTTTGATTAGCACTTTGAATGTGTATTGTAGGGTCAAATACTAGTTATTATGTATTTTTGAAAATTACTTCCAGAGGCTGACAAATTCTCTGTTGAGTCACATATGCATGTCTCACTTGCCTATTGATCACCTCATCTGTTCTGTGAACATGTTAATACTTGCTCTGGCTCAAGGCTTCTTTTATTAAATATCATCCACATGTGGGATTTTGTGGGTTGAGATATGATCAAAACACTATATTGAACCCAGATTAATATATTGTCCAAATATTTGGCTCAGCTACAGTATGGGTAAAACACTTCAAAACACTGGTTGAAAATGATGCTTATCTGATATCGGTGGCTGTTTTGCTTTCGAGCAGCACCTCCTTTGGCTTTCCAATTAAATTATTTACCAGCACCTCCTCTGTTTTTTGTACAGTCCTCCCGTAGTTGGGTTCCTGGGTATGACCATAAACTGCATTTGACTGGAGGGCCTGGTGGCAACGTGGTGGGGCTACTCATGGTGGGGCAGCTCCTATAAAATAGCACGTTACAACCTCCAGAGTAAGGTGATTATAGGGCATCACAAAATCCTAGTCTCCACTGCCTTGTGGGTACTCCTTGGTTGGAGAAAGTCTAAAGGAAGGACATCACCCTGACAGAAACACAGCCTTGCTGCGGCATTTTTAGGCAGTCAGCAGCAATTTTGATCTGTTGCTCTCTGGCAGGAGCTATAACCACTGAGGCACTGAATGTCTGCACTCAGTGTGGCCTTTGGATTCTGTCTCAATGGTCTAAAGGGAGGACGGTAGGTCTTGGGCGGCCTCCGCTTCTCCATACTCTTGCCTAGGCATACGTGTTGAAGGTCTTGGTGACTCAACCTCTTACATGCACACCATGATCCAGAGGATGGACAGTTACCTACTTCCATAGCTGATATGGAATGGGAGGGAGGGGTAAAGGTTCCTTTCTTCATTGTCTCATACCCCCCCCCCCCCCCCCCACACCCATCATCAATTACCAAGGCAATTCTTGTTCAAATAAGAACACCAAAGAGATTCAATTTGGGAAAGCCTCTTAGGTCACCTCTCAGAGGTCCCTCACATTTTTTCATACTGTGCACCACTTCTTGACAAAACATCTCGTGTTTAAACCACTGTCCTTCACACTCACAACCCTAGAACATGCCATGAATTCCCTGCGAGGGGAATTCATGTGTCTGCAAAGGCTGTTTACTGGAGTTTGATCCTGAGTAGCAGGTATGGCCCCACGTTTACAGTAGATCTGCACTGGCACCTATTTTGCAGTTGACGGTAGCTTAGTGGTACCCATCAGGTGAACAGTAGTGTGCTCAGGGGTAAGGAGGTGAGTGCTCGTGAGAACAAGCTGAACACCTGGTGAATAGCTTGTCACAGCTTTGCTGACCTTTCTCTTATTTCTGCTCACTTCCAGTATACTCAATATGATATTCAGTAAGGTGCAATACTGTAAATCTACATGAAAGACAGGTACCTTACTATCATTTCTTCACAGCTAATTATGTCAGCCATTTGGAAAGGATCTCTGTGATGTGTTTTGTATATGGGTCTTAGTAATTAGACCATAGATTTGGTAGGCATTTCCCCCGCCTTTCCTTTTGAGTCTGGTGCTGTTAATAAGTCCTGTAATCATATTAATGCTTCTAGATAAATACATTCTCATCTAGCAAAAAGAGGAACGCACTGGTACGGGCTGAGCAGCAAGCGACCAGACCCCAAAGTATGCCGTCTGCATGCCACAGTAACACATGGCTGTGTCAAGAGTCACAGATTTCATTTTGCTGTAATATTACTAACTTACATTACTTTGTGCGAGATAAGAAAGACGGATTGTGATATTTTATTACACTGTCAATCAGCCGGTAACCTAGCTATCCTCTCTGCAATAAGTGTCCACAGCAGCGAGGAAAAAAATACAACCCAAAAAATCCCAACACAAAACAGAAAGCCACACAGTTTTTGAAGGTGTTTATCATAAAATGCATAGAGCTTGTTGACACCTTCAAATAGAATAGAAAACACACGCCAAATCAGTTATATTGTGAAGTATAAAAAGCAGGTGGACTTTATGAATATATATAAGATACTGGGCATGCCGCAAGTTTTCTAAAAACGAAGGGAGATTAAAACAATATGAAATAGGTGGCAATTGAAAACGTTCCTTTCATACCAAGAAGTTTTTATTGTAGGAACACAATTAGTCTCAGCTTCCCACAGTTGCAGACACTGACTATCGGGCTAATAAAAGGCATTGCAGTGAAAGGCTGAGCTGCCAAAGAATACAGATAAATTGCAGACGCTGACAGAAGGACTGTATTTTTAATTTTCCAAATGTTTCTCCCCTGCAAAATTCCCTTGCGTTACCTTGTTTTGTTTACAAGCAATTCTGGGGGCGGGGGAAGGTGGCACATGGCAAGCATGGGCAATTAGTTTACATATTCATTTCAATCATAATCCATTCAGAGTGATAAAAATGAAATCAAATGCAATTTGTCATCTAAAACATTGCAGCAAGAGCTTTTTAAACATTACAGCTGCAATCGTATCTGACATAATCCCATACAATTAGACAAGCCTTTATTTTTTTAAAACATACTTCCAGTTTACAATTAAACTTCCATTCATTGTTCAGAAAATATGGTAAGTGATTCTGGTTATTGCCATGGTCTTAGGTAAGCAGTAATTGCCAGCTTACATGTACGTTTTTTGTTCTTCGCCTCTCCGCTGTCCCAAAGCTGGGCCATGGAAAAGTTGTTTGATTAACGTTGACAATATATAAGGAAGAATATTGCCATAGTTAAGAAGATATGTTCAGTAGTTTGGTTTAATGGCCTTCAGATAGAAGCCAATAAACTTTTCCTACTGTCGTCTTAATATTATAGTGATGTATTTTAAAATGAACACTTTTTTTGAATAGCGATTGAGTGGTATTTCCAGTAAACGAGCATTTATGTTTGGTGCTCAGTATATTTCTGTTTTTAGAGATCCTAAACCCATATATACATTGTGATTTCCTAATGCATGCTGGGTGAATAGTACTTTTCAATCTGATTTAAACTGCAACTGCTTAGTTAATGATTTGTGTTATATACAAAATAGCAATTGTGAATGAATCCCAATGGCCCAACACTGCAGCGCATCTGTAGCATATTTTTGAGGAAGTTGCTGCCAATCCAGCTTCTGTTTTGTTCACAGAAGCTGATCTCTTCCATGTGTTTAATTACCGTTATATTCTAAACTGTGTTGCAAAAAGGAATATCTCATTGTTTGTGTTTCTGGAAAATACTGCTGCGTTATCAACTTTGACACAGCAAGTCTAAGTACACTGGGTTTGCTCCAAAGTCTTCAAAGTCAGTAGGAAAGACTCCCACGAATTTAAGTGGGCTTTGAATCAGGCTCTAAACATGGTATCTTATAAACAAACCATCTGCTTTTCTTATTTGCACTTTACAATACTAGCTGAGAGGTTTGCTTGGTTGCTTGTTGCAACTTCCTGTCTCTCTCTTAAAGTAACCTTTTCTTATTTTTAGATGTGATTGAATCATGGTATAATACCTAATTTTATATAGCAGTTGGAGAATTCCTTTTCAAGATTTTGTGATTTATCTTTACCACATCAGAACAGAACTCCAAACTTTTTTTCATAAAGAAATAATTATTTTGGTTGGGGAAGGACTTCCTTTGGACTGATCCAAACATGTTGATTCATCAGATTTTATATTGTATTTGTCATGGGTATCTTGCCACTTTAAGAGAAATAGGTCAAGCTTATCTAGTAAGTAGATGTCTCCCATCTGGGCCTTAGGGCTAGGGACTGAAATTACACAGAAACCAGTATAAGTGATTGGAAACTGGTTCAAATATGTAACACAACAGAAGTTCAGTGCACATAAACCACATTCAAAATGGCCAAAACTGGTCCAAGATAAACTGGGATGGATGTAGTATCAGACGTAAGTGATTTAGATCAAATCGGTTTATTGAACTTCTGTCCCAGATCCCCGTCAGATTCAAGTTTATTCAGTCCCCCAGCATCCCATGATGCTTTTCACCTCCCCTGCAACCCTCTTCCCCTCCACTTGCAGGGTGGGCAGGTTAGCCTTGGCCCAAGCTGTCTGCTCCAGCTGAGTAGGGAGGTGTGCTCTAATGTCCTCCCTCACTGCCCACGTCTCGTCCGGCTTCTGGCTTGGGCCACTGCAGGCATGTGTCTGCATTTCCAGAATCAAAAGTGAATGTCTGTTCACTCGCTTATTGGTTCAAGCTACTCAGCTGAGACTAACCTGCGAAGACTGAATCGATTCAGCCTCGGGCTTTTTGACTGTCTGTATTTCACCTAGGTGGATTATCTGAACCTGGAAGAGGAGAGAGTAGGTGGACCTGCAGACATGGGGAAGCTCTGCAGGCCGCCTCACAGCATCAGGAAGGCAAACAACCTAGGGCAAAGGTTTGTAATATGTTGCCTTAGGCGATCAAAAAATTGTGAGTCAGACCATCAAAACCTTGAGTGCATGTAAAAGGTCATACCTTAAGTTTTCATCTTCCTGTTGAGTTTTTAACTCCCTTTGCTTACACTGTGTGTGTGTGTGAGACAATTAGTATTGCCACTCAGAAAGGGCTAATATGTAGATTTATATATTCATAGATTAGCGGGCTAGAGGAAAAGAACATAAAGAACATATACCTGTGCTTTCTGGATCCTTGATAAGCATTTAATTGCTTTCTGATGACATGATCATATTTTCCTTTTTTATTAAAATGAAAGAATTTGGTAATACAAAATGTTCTAAGTTTTTTTTTTAGCAATTAGCAGTATGAAACAAATGGTGTTTCAAATGTTTTGGTGGATGTTATATGTTGTAATCCAGATAAAACACCTTGATTTAGTCCAGTCGAGGGTTGTTGTTTTTTTTTTACTCACTGGGATAAACCAGTTTCCATAAGGTTCTTGGAATGGAAGAATGGCAAGAAAGAAAAGCATAAATGTAGTAAGAGGCATAAGCCATTCAAAAGCAGGAATTGTCTGTGATCTGACTGGAGATGCAGCTGGTGAGGTCACAGTCCCATAAGATTTCATCATAAAAATAAAATAAACTGGTCAAATTCTTGGCTCATATAGATTGATTCAGTTTCTTTGAAGTCACCAGAGTAATGCTTTGTACCACCAGAGAATTTGACCTTTTATACATAGAATATTGTGACACAAGTATATTTTTACTGCAAATGCATTGCTTTCAAACACGAGTGACTGGTGCCTCCTGCATCTGAGGGGGGCACCCACAGAAGCCACCGATGGCGGCGGCCCTGTCCGGGGGGCCACCAGCCCTACCAACAGCATCAGTGTTGGCCGTCAGTGGGAGCACCGGCCCCGTCGGGGGACACACATGCACCCCCGTGCACCCTACCAGTCACCTATGCTTTCATATACAAAATGTCATGCATAAACATGGATGTTATGAGGGTGACTTGAATTTAGATTATATGTTGATTATAACATTTCAGCTATGAAACACATAGCCATTATAAAGCACTCTCATGTGTGATATTTCTTGAATGAAAAGAAAAAATTGGCAAGTTCTTATTGGGGCAACCTTCCTGTTGGAAGCTGGCATGTGTAATACATTCTTGGAGAGGTGCTTCATCATGTTTTCTCTTGTTTCTTTGGCCTTTCATAATCATTTCTTTAAGATAGGCATCTGCTTCCTATTACATGTAATAAATTGAATTTCAGGATGATGACCCTTGACCTTTTAAAGAAAATCTTTCTCAGTTTTGCATACATCTATTCTTGTTGTTAATGTCACAGTGAAAAAACCTGGGGAAGAGGCATTTTGGATTAATCTTATTAGGACAGTACAACCTCATTATAAACAAGCCCCCTGGGGACCAGGATGTGGGAGAGGGAAGACTTCATTAAAAGAAGGTATTTATTATAAATAGGATTAATCAATTTGCTGCATCTTAATAATGAAAAAAAATGGTTTCTGCTGTTGGGATGATAAAAAATGCTATGAACAAAGTTTGTTATAGTGAGGTTGAACTGTATTTATTTTTATCTGTATCATGGTAGTGCCCAAGTGCCTCAACTAAGGCTCATCATGGTAAGTGTTGGCCCAAAGAATCCACACTTTAAATAGGGTCAGGATGGGTCAAAGGGAGGGTTATTATCCCTATATTACAGAAGAGAACTGAGGAACAAAGAAATTAAGTGCGTTTCCCAGGGTCATGCAGCACTTGAAAATAAACCAAGATCTCCTGAATCACAGGTCAGGGCTTGAATGGCAAACAGGCCTTCCTTGATAATTTATAATTAAACAGGGAGACAGCAAAGTGAAAATCGAGCTGAAGAGGAATAATCCTCTTTCCACCAGTGATTACCAAAGGGCAAGTTTGGTAATGATAGTGGAGAAGAGATGACAAAATAAGAATACCAGGAGATGGTGGTTGAGTGTTGAACATATCCAAATGCCTACAGTGTAATAGCCTGGTTCTGTAGACATTTTTCATGTGTAACATTTATGAAATGATGTACTTTGTATGTACGGAGTTGGGACAGCAAGTAATGAAAGTAAACACCTTTTTTCCACTGATCTATTTTTCAGTTTTTACCAGTGTCATTATTTTACCATCTAGGTCAGGGGGGTCAAACTCATCCCCCATGGGCCAGTTGAGTGGCACAGGCTGATCCACAGGTGGATTTCTATCCTCCTCCCCCACCATGCTTGATACAGCACAGGTGGCACCTGTCTGGGCTGTCTGGGAAGCTAGCCAAAGAGAGCAATGTGGGTGGCACAGCTTGGGACTGGCCTCAATGAATGCCCCAAGCAGTGCATGTCCCAGGTACTGTGTGTGGGATGGTGTGACACAGCAAAAGGGGCAGGACTAGAGGCTGGATTATGGGGCCCTGTGGGCTGGATCTGGCCTGTGGGGCTTCTGTTTGACACACCTGATATAGGCATCATGATGGAGACCAATAAGAGCTATCTAATAGGCCTATGTGAAGCTATCTAATAGGCCAGTTTGCTTCGGATTTGGATTTGGCCGATTCGGGGAGTAGTGATTCGATTCGGTGATTCGCATCACTGTCCCGAATTAATTCGGCTGACTCTGATTCGAAGATCCAGCCACCGCCGTATTGGCCGAATCTCCGAATTGGCCCCATCCCCTGCCTGCCCTCAATGGCTGCCCCGCTTGCTCTCCTAGCTCCTGGCTCTTTAAAAAAAAGCAAGCAAAAAAAAAAAAAGCCCCCATTCACCAGCTGCTGCCAGGTAGGGGTCAATCCCTGCTGCCCCCCACTGCCCCATACCCAGTGGGGGGGCTCTGCCATGATCCCTCTGACCCCCGTCTCTCCCCCAGGCTGTCCATGGCTGCCCTGCCTGCCCCAGCTCCCAACCCTTTAAAAATGTTTTTAAAGTCCAGACTCACTGGCTCCTGCCAGGCAGGGGGGC
>NW_005842386.1:1227085-1267992 GCF_000455745.1 Alligator sinensis | reverse complement strand
CGGGTGGGGGCGGGGGGAGTGGGCGGGATTGGGGGCACTCTGGGGGGGCTGGGGGAGCAGGCAGGGCATGGGGCCTAGGAGGGGTCCCCCCATAGTCTCTTCCCTCCTTCTCCAGCTTCCCCTCCTCCACACCTTGCTTACCAGCACGGAGTCCGAGTCCAGCTTCCTGCTGCAATGAGCGGGGACTACCTGAATCACAAAATCTCTCCAAATCTTTTCTGAATCGATTCAGAGAGCTTCGAATCAATTTGGACCTTTTAATTGGTCTCCTAATTCGATTCGGATTTGGAGATTCGGCCACTGAATTGGGCCGTATCTCCTCTGAATTGAATCAGCACCAGAAGCTTTGCACAGCCCTACTACCTAGACAGAAACCACCTGCTTTGAATTAAACTTTATGGCCTGGTTTTACAACGTATATAGTGCAACAGGCGCTGAGCATCCACACTAGCTATTAAAGGTGATGATCAAAGATGCAGGTGTGCAGTGCATCTCAGGCTCTGACAGCCCAGATAAATGAAACTGCAGATTTTGTGCACTCAGCTTCCCAGGATCACTATCCTTACATGTTTAGACCCATCCTGTGAGATGCAGATTAAGAATCATTCAGATAAATGTCCTTGCATACGGGATCGAACATGGGTATTTAATTGAATATTGCCTTCTCACCATGCCTTTGGGGGACTGGGATAACATACGATTCAGACAAGCTTAGATTTTGAAGGATGTGATGTGTGGAAACCAGTCTTTCTGGATACAGGAGTGGGTTGTGGAAGAATAAACAACTCCCATTTCTATAACTGGGTTGGTGTTTCAAGTGAGACCACATCCTGCGGGGTGCGTGGCAGGCTGAGCTGAAAGCAACACCTTGCTTTGCACTTGCTTTTTTAGACTAAGGCTTACTAACATGTCCAGTAAGAATTACTTTGTGACATAAGCCTGTGCCTAGCTATTCAGGCTTTTCTGTAGCACTGGCCCAGGTGAATTTACCTTCTAAACAATTTTAATTATGCGTTTTAATCTCTGCTTTTGGAGCTTTGCCAATCAAGATGACTGTAAGGTTGGCTTGCCTTGGCTGAATGGAGAATTTTAATTTGGAAACAGTCACTAGTGGGCACTTCAGAAGGAAGGAGACTGACCTCACAGGAGGCTGAGCTGAGAGTATTTTTTGAACGCTTGCTCTAGGATAAAGGGATCAGGAAGACTGTCGACTCTTTGGAGCAGAGAATAGCTCCTTGTTTGGTGCTTGCACAGATTGTAGCCCAGTTGGCTCCTGGTTCATGGCTGGCTTTCCAATCACTATCACAGCCAATGATAAATAATGAGAATAACGAGTAATGATATGATATCATGAATAATGATAATGAAAATAATGATGGCCCAGAATGTCCCAGGATGTGTCCTAGAGGATCATTCGGTTCACACTGTGGTGCATGTGTTCTGCATGGCTCAGGTGGCTTGTAGGACACACTTTTTTTTGTGAAAGAAGCAGTGAGGAAGCAAGGAAACTGTGAGCTGGCTTTGGAAGAAGCTTCCTCTCTTTCTAAGTGCCCTGCAGAATGAAAAGTTTGGAGACACTCTGTCCTTCCAGAATTATTATTGTTTTAAACTTGCTTTAAAAGAAAAAGTGTGTTGATGCCAGACTGCTAAAAACTAGGGAGATTCTTGTGTTTTTCCAGAGTAGTTTTAGCTGAAACTGCTTTTACTGAACCTATCTCAGTGTTTGTCACTGGGATACTTTTTCTAGCTCAATTACCGTCTATGCTACTTCAGTCAATGCAGGAAGAGTCCATTGGCAAAGCTTGAATGAACTTGAAGGCTCTCCATTTCTCTAAAAGAGAAAGGAATGAATTTCATGACTTCATCCAACACGGTTTTAAAAATACCTTCACTGCGTAAGCATAGCTGGCTATACTCAGCTCTCGTTTGAACTCCTATATAATGAATGAAATATGGAACAGCACGTGATTAAATATTAACAAGCAATAGTCATAGTATCCACAGACATAGAGCACACAGCCTGTGTTAGCAGTTAGAACCCTACCCGTCTAAAACAGATGCCTTTTTCATCATTGTCTCCACGTTACACTTCTCTGAGGATATAAAATAGCATTTAAGAATCCTCCCAAGGGTGCATTCACGAGCCAGATAAGACAATTTCTTCAGCTAGATTGCAGCTGTAATTCTTTTCAATTGTAATTGCAGGCTGGAGAGGTGCCTGCAGGCCACAGCGACACTGTTCTTTACATTAGTTTCTTTGAAAAGGAAAAGAAATATAAATGCGGTGTTTGTTTGTCAGGGGTTTTTTCCGGGTGTCACTTGTGTGAACTCAAAATGCCAAAGCCATCTTGATAAAACGCAATAACAAAAAGATGCTGTTTTCTTCCACAGTAATCTGTTTGGAGTTATGATTTTATGTTGCGTAAGCTGTTCTGCAGTTGGAAGAGCATAATGCAGTCAACCCCTCCGTATCAGGCAGTCTGTTCTAGCTTAGTGTCTAGAAGATAGGAGTCCTTTTTTCCTCAGCTGTTTCTTTATTTCTCAATTGTTTAGTTTATGGTGGAGAATGAAATTTTCTCTATCCAAACACTCCAGCATCTGGCCAGGAGTGGGGCGGGAGGTATTGTGCCATAGCAAACTCTTACGTACAAACTGCAAAGGGATTTTTCTTCCGCTTGTCCTGAGAAACTTTGTGCGGTGATGGAAGCCTTACAGATCATACTGGAAGTGTAATTTCAAAAGGTTGCAGGTTGACTAATGATGAAGTGAACCCCAGACATTGAAGTGTTGTGTAAATTAACATCTTAACTGCTGACATGGTGCAGTTGCAAATTGTGTTCAAATCTCCATTGGAATGACTGAATGTTGCAGATGTGCAGAGCCACACTCATCCTAACACAGGACTGAGACCAGGTAGAGCACAGTAAAGCATTTGCAAATACAATGCAAGGTGTCTTGACTTGCTTAGAACCAGATGTGTGGCTTATTGCATGTATATGCACATGGCTGCCAGGCAGCCTGGAGAGCAGCTCCTGCAGGTAAGTGGGGGATTGGGGCCCCCACAGGGAGGGAGGGAGTTGGGCAGGGCTGGGGCTGCTGCCCAGCCAGGTGGTGTGTGGGGCTTCATGCCCAGGGCTGCCGTGCGCGGCCCCGGAGCCCCAGTAGGGAACAGGACGGGGCTGTGGGCAGCTCGTCTGGGGAGTGGGGGGTGGGGGGAGCGGCTCCCTGCTTCATGCACTCCAGGGGAGCAAGGGGGGCATGTGCCCCCCCCAGATCGGGGCAGGGGTGGGAGCACACTGCCTGCTGCAGCCTCAGGCTTCCACCCTGTTGCCCTCCCTTGGGGCTGCTGTAGCCCGCTGAGTGCAACCCAGCACTGCAGGGCCACGCAGGAAAGCTGCTCCGCGCTTTCCTGGCAACACATCCCCTGCATGTGCGGCAGCAGAGGGGCAGCAGTGCGGGGTTGTGGTCCTCACTGCTGCTGTGCAGGCAGGGGATGCATCACCACAGCAGTGCAGAGCTCGCAGCTGCAAACAACTTTTCTAAGTGGCCCTGCTCTGCCCTGCCTGGTCGCAGAGGCCCTGGGGGAGGGCAGCAGGGCAGAAGCCCAATCTCACAGCGGGCAGTCTGCACCCCCTGCCCTCTGAGGAGTGAGTGCAGCAGTGGACAGCTGACCCCAGCCCCCGCTTGAGCCTGCTGCAGGGTGGGGAGCTGCTGCCTCCTTCTGGGAACATGGGGCTGCAGACCTGGGTCCCTGGCCCCATAGACCTGGCACCTGGGGGCCCCTCTGGCAGGGCTGGGGGAGCATGGGCTGTGGGTGGGGGGCAAGGGGCACCAGCAGGGCTGGAGCAGCTGTGGGGGGAGGAGTGAGGGGCGGGAGCGAGGCCAGGAGGGCTGTGTGGGGGAGGGCTTTCATTTTCATCATGGATTTTGGGGGGTTTATCAGAGAATTTGCAATTTTTTTATTAGGAAAAACCAGGATCCCTGGTTATCAAACTGAAGGCATTTAATATTCTCTATCTTGGAAGCTGAACAGTTGTAAACCGCATTAGTCCCTGGCTGGAAGGCCACTGCCAAACACTGGCCACTGTGTGTAGTACACATGTAGTTGAACGCATCTCTAGTTCACCCACAAGATTTTAGGTTAACCATAGTTATCACTGGTTGAATATATGGGATCAGCATTATTCAGGATATCAGATGGAGCGATCATAATGGTCTGCTCTGGTTTAAAAATCTGAGAGTCTGTAAAATCTTCCAAAAACTAAAAAGGAGCCTAAAATTAGGCTTCTAAATAATTGGCTTGATTTTCAAAAGTTATGAAAACTCAGCAGCTTCCACTAAAGTCAAAAGATGCTTTGCACTTTTGGCAACTAATTTAATAGTCTGAATATGGGCTTGGAAGCTTACATTTAGGCTCCTATTTTTTAAAAGATCTTGCCTCTTACTCTTCCAGTATTAAGTGTAAAAAAGCCCAAGCCCTTTGAGATCAGTTACAAATTTGCTGAATTGACAAAATCTGATTTTCCCCATAAAATTGCTTGGTCTGACTGTGGTCGAAATGCAGTGGCCCAGTCCTGGGATCATAGACAATGGGTTAGTTCAGCTTTGCACACAGCATATCCATTTCACTAGGAGTCTGACTCAGCCCACCCGGAGCTCATTAACCTACAAATACATTTTCCATGAAAAATAATACCCCATAAATTTTGAATTTAAAAATACAATTCAGCTGTGGAAATGGCCAGTAACATGAATGAACATGAATATTGTGAGAAGTACCGTAACACTGAAATGTAGCTTGGGTAGCAGGGAGGCAATACTATTTTTCTGTATTTTCTATTTCTATTTGCTGTGGTCAGATTTTACGTTTTTAATGGAAAGTTACTTATCAATTGGAAACTGCAATTGTTGGGGATGCTTTTCCTTGTCAGAAATGGAGTGAATGTCAACTTAGTTTGCTTAATGGTTCCAGTTCTTCCAGAACAACAGTCTTTTACAGCTGATAAAAAAGGGGAACTGATTCAGCTGCATAATAACTGCAAAGGGGAGGTATTATATTAAATAGTCACAAGCAAGCGGCTAATTAATGGGATGTCAGGACAGCCTCGGAGAAGGCATGTAAAGGAAATAGGCATCTCCCATATGAAAGCCTGGAAGGTGAAGAGACTGGAAAACTACTGCTTTTTGGGGTCTCTAGCCATGCCACCTGAGACAGGAGCCTTGTTCAGCCTCACGGCTAAGCAACCAGTGCCCAACTGAGTTACTGCATGAGTGACAAAAGTGGCAGTTTAGGGGCTGCAGAAAGTGTGCCAGTGATTGTGTGGGCAGAACAGTGCCCAGATCAGAGCTTGATGTAATGGAGCAGCTGTGCCCTTGGAAGCGTCTTTGACTGTGACATAAAATTGAGATCCTGGTCAGGAAAGGGTCTGTTGCAGTTGCTGTGGACAGTCGGTCAAACGCAAGAGCAGGCAATGCTTTATTTAATTTATACACCATGCCTGTTGCAATACCTGTGAGTCTACAAAGAATATCAAGCGACATAACATTAATATGACTTGCAATGGAACAATATGCCCTAAATGTTCAAAGAAATGTATAGGTTTATCCCCCAAGCCTCATTATTCTTAATGTGACTAAATGAAAACTGAAGGGATGTGCTCTCCTCATTTCTTTAGTTTTCATATCAGTAGGAAATGTAGGGGAGCAAAAAATTCTCTACCGCTCTATACCAGCAGGTGGGGAAAACTTATTCACCCTCATTCAAAAAACACCCTCACTTCCACCCCCAAAATACCTTAGATGGCTTGGGATGGCCTCTCATTTAACACATGTGAAAAATGAGAAGCAAGAGGAAGAGAGAAACCAGTTCCTCTTGTGATGCATGCAGTTTTACTTCCAACATGGTTCTTCAGATTTATTCTCACGCTTACCCAGTAATTTTCAGTACTATCTCCTGAGGGGGTTTTCAGAGACGGGTACTGTATGCGTTAAAAGGAACTAGTCCTCGCCCTTTTTTGTTTCTTAAGTTATATTCTTTATGTAGTGAATGCTTTCCCCACATTTTCACATGGTAGATAGGCAAATATGCAATCTTGATAATATTTGCTGCAGGGTGATATGTATCTTGGTGTAAATTTTCAGCACAGGCATGTGAGGCCAATTTAGGTCTGTAAGATGGTTCTTCTGTGCTGCACAAGTGTTTGTACGAGCACTCTGCACTGGGGTGAGTATCACTTGTCTGCAAGTTGAAAACCACCTGTCTCATTCTCATTGTGCCAACATCGAAGATGGCAATTACAAGCCATATTTAAACCATACATTATATCATGTGCTATACCTGCTTTTAGCCTGTATGGGTCATACCCAGGGATCCTGGTCTTCCCTGATAAAATATTGCAAATTCTCTGATAAAAAATTGCAAATTCTCTGATAAAACCCCCCAAATTTGTGATAAAACCCACAAATTCTCTGATAAAAACCTCCAAATTAAAATTAAAGGCTCCCCACAGCTCCCCCCAGCCCTGGTGGAGGGGCCCCCAGCTGCCAGGGCTATGGGGTCAGGGACCTGGGTCCGCAGCCTCCTGCCCCCGACAGACGGCAGTGGCTGCTGCAGTGGAGCAGAGCACAGAGCTGGCTCTGCCCCGCTGCCTGCCTGCTGCAGGCTCAGGGTAGGGGCTGGTCCCCCATGCTGTGTGCACTCCTAGAGGAGCAGGTGGACCCATGCCCCCCAGATCTGTGCATGGGATGGGGGTGGGCAGGTGTGGGCTAAGGTTCCCACCCTGCTGCCCTCCCCCAGGGCCTCTGTAGCCCGTGGGTATGACCTGGCTCTGCAGGGCACAGTGCAGCTGCGCAGGAAAGCTGCTTGCAGCTGCAAGCTCCAAGCTGCCCTGGTGATGTGTCTCCTACGTGTGTAGCAGCAGTGAGGGAAGCAACCCTGAGCCACCACCTGCACTTCCCTCGCGTGCAGGGGACACGTCACCAGGGCTGCTTGGAGCTTGCAGTGGCAAGCAGTTTTCTTGCGCAGCCCCACTCTGCTCTGCAGCGCTGGATTGCACCTGCTGGGCTGCAGGACCCCAAAGGAGGGCAGCAGGGCAGGAGCTTGAGCCTGCAGTGGGCAGCCTGCCCCATCCTGCACACAGCTCTCTGGGGGGCACATGTCCCCCACTGCTTCTCCAGGAGTTCGTGCAGTGTTGGGGAGCTGCCCGCCCTGGACAAGCCGCCTGCAGCCCCGTCCCACTTCCCACCGGGGCCCTGCAGCCGCACATTGTGGCCCCAGGTCCCAAGGCCCCCACACTGCCTGGCAAAGCATCAGCCCCAGCACCAGCCCCAGCCCTGCCCAACTCCTTCCCTCTCTATGTGGGCCTCAATAACCCACCTACCTGTGGGAGCTGCTCTCTAGGTCTGCCCAGGGCCATGTGCATATACATCAGGGGTGGGCAAAATGGCACATCTGGCCAGCAGCCAGACTCCATTTCCCAACAGCCCCTGCCTGCAAGGCTGGGGCCAGTCTACATGGAGACCCCAGCCATAGTTGTGCTGTGATAGTCAAGGCTGGGGTTGCCATGGAGACTGGCCCCAGCCGTGCTGGCAGGATGCACAACAGGTTAGGGCAGCAGGCTGTTCCAGAGCCACTGGGATCTTGGGGCGGGGGCAGCTTGGTCTGGGGCCAGGCCATAGCCACAATCTGCAGCCTGCATCCTCCGGGCAGTGGTGTGCAGGCAGCGGGTTGCAGCTTGAGAAATATTTGATGTGAAATGATTTGGCATGGTAGTGTTATACCAAGTACCTTGGGAGACATTTCTTTTTATAATACAGAGTACATTTGGACATTCTCTTCCCCATAAAAGTCCAAGGAGCACAAATTGGTCAAGAGGCCATGGAAACCATTTCTGTTGTGCAGAAGAAATTGGGGGGAAAAGGTTGTTCAGTGACATTCTGACATTCCAGAGCATCATGGAGTTATGAAATGGAGCATGGGGGAACTGGATCACGGAGTATGGGGGGAAACCAGGAAACCATAGGGTAGAACCTCTCAAAGAGCTATGTAGATCTACGGACAATCCCATAGGGGGAACTTCGAGATAGCTCATAGCTTGTAGAAGCACGCTGCAATACAGCCTATAATTTATAGATTTGCACCCAGGAAGCCTCAGAGGAGAATGGGAGCTTTTTGGGTCAGACTATGTTAGCCTATGTATTTGCACAGCATTTAGCACGCTGTGGCCTTGATCCTGTTTTGGGGGATCTTTGAGTTTAAATACTGTGCAAATTAATAATAATTGCATTTCTAGTTTCATTAACATACAACTCAAGCTCTTGCCGTTAGCATTCTCTCTGGTCCCCCATTCAAACTTAATTATTTTAATGACTTTAGCTTGTTTACAGCTTACAAAAATATTGTTTTGGGAACATTTTATTGAATAATAGGACTAAACAGAACAGAAGTTTATTTAAAACCTATATGGCTGGGAAGATCTGGACTGCATCCAACAACTGAGTGTAGCTTGCTTGCTTTGCGAGAGGATCAGCAGTAATGTGCTCCAGGGTAAATACTGTGATTTAACAGCAGCTACCATGCACCCAATGGCTCTGGGAGGTTTGACAAAGACTGACTGATGGTTTCTTATCTCTTGAAATGTCTGAGGTATGGGATCTTTCTTTTACCCCAGAATATTACTAAATGACAGAAAAGGTCCATGGACCAGATCTGTAAAGATGATAGCAGAGAAAAGACACGTCAAACCTATAAGGAGCAGTCCAACATGCCATTGCATAAATTGAATTGTGGCAAAAACTGTCATGAAGAATTTAGGTATAAGTGGGGTATAAATAGGTATCCAGTCTCCCCAAGTTTTTTGCAGCAGGATTTCATAGATGTTACTTTATATATAGCTGAGTAATGATGCATAAGTGAAAATTCACTAACCATTCATATAAATAATAACTAGCTAATTAATAATAACTCTT
This sequence comes from Alligator sinensis, assembly GCF_000455745.1. Taxonomy (NCBI): domain Eukaryota; kingdom Metazoa; phylum Chordata; order Crocodylia; family Alligatoridae; genus Alligator; species Alligator sinensis. The sequence goes on along the minus strand of NW_005842386.1, from coordinate 1,259,025 downwards.
TCACATTGCATAGCTAATGTTATTAGTGTTTCCTGGGGATGTTTTCTGTATCTTACTATTTTATGTGGATCTCAGGCAACTGTTAGCATGTGACTCTGGAGTAGGATTAAGTATTGTAATGTATGTGGCCTTCTAAAATGTATTGCGTTTCATTAACATGGATATGAACAGTTGTTCGCTTTGCAGATGCTTCCTGTTTTACTAGTTGCATTTCTTTCCAATGGACTCCAACTGCATAGAAAAGGGCAGGCTTGTATACACACTGTATATTTGATTTACTAGTATAATGGTGCAATGTGTATTGATCCATGAACAAATTCTGGGCTAGATTTTCTGGGAGACTCTCAGGAGGGCAAAGTCAAACATGAAAATGGACAAGACCTGACTTGTGGAGTTCCCTTGGTGTTCAAGGATCAAGGATCATCCATGGAGGAAAAGAACATCAAAGACCTACTACAAGCACTTGAATATCTCCAAATATATAATAAAATCCCACGTGTTTCCCAGGTGGCTTGAGGAACAGAAACGTTTTTAAAGCACAAATATATTTGAGCCTATGTCCAAGTAGTGGCAACTTGGACCTGCTGCCATGTAGAACAGAAGAATTCTGCTGCATGAAACTTTGTGGATGTGCTTTGGACAGCAAAAAAATCTCTTCACCTCCACCAAGCATGGCAAAGCTCTTCATTTTGCAGTCACTCCTTACTGGCATCACATGCCTGTGATAGGTGTTCGAATCTTATCATATATGCTACATTTCTTCCAGGTAAGTTATAACTAGTTCAACCTGGAAACTACTTCATTAGGAGCCTGATCTTCCTCACAGTGAAGTCACTGGGAGTTTTGCCATTGGTTTCAATTTGGGGAGAATCAAATCCCAGGAGAGCATCATTAGGAACCACCATGTTGATGATCAAAGATACAAGCGGTCGTATCCCACTGAGCCATTGACAGATATATATAGCTTGTCTAGCAATAATCACTTGTTTCCACAGCTGCACCAAGTCTCTGGTGATAGAAGCATGGGGAGACCTGACTTCAGCCAGTATCAAAGATATAATTCTTATTTTTGCCATCCACAAAATTTCCATTCCAAGTCCTCTTGCTGACACAAAAGGCAAACCCATAGGCAAATTGATGGATAATAAATTGATGTAAAAGTTTTACAAAGAACATGGAATGGAAGAGGGCCATGTCAAAAAACAGCTAGAGTTAGAATTACAACTGGGATTATGCTATTATTTTACAATGCTTAGCTAACAATCTGGGAAGGATGTGGGATCACCTTGCAAGACAATGCCTGCAAGAAATGTTGCAGCTCCAGGTGAGCTCATAAAATATGTGGTAAATGGAGTCTCCAGGCACTGCTGGGGCTGTCAAAAGCAGGAGGCTCCAAGAACCATGTAACTGAATTAAAAAATATCAAGGTACCTTGTCTCTTTGCTGAAGCAGATTGGGTTCTTTCAGTATCAAAGACAACACTCCTGGAGGTGTTTTAAGATCTCAGTAGCAACAAAGCTTTGTTTCAGGTGAGTATCCAGCAATTATTATTAAAACCCAGCTGCTGTCCTGCCACTTTGTTGTTAAAATGTTATTAATCTGCATAAATTTCAGTATAATTGTGAATGGTCCATGTTTCCGTCATTTTGGAAGAAAAGTTGAGAATCCTTTACCATACAGTCCTGAAAGGCCCATTTCTCACTGACCACAGATTTTAAAATCTTTCAAAATTTTGAGCAGTTTACCCAACAATGTTCCGAAAACTATAAAGTACTTGGTACATGATAGGTTGTCTTCACGGTAGTTCCTCAGAGGAACTAAGGCTCGTCTCCCATGCCTCGTATATGATGTGGCCATTGCCATCATGCTACCATTTTAGCTAACAACTGGGATTGAACCACACTCTCCAAAGATAAAATTTCATATGCTAAGTGGATTGGTTCAGAGGTGGACATATATTATATACCCTAAGCACCTAATTGACAGGGCACAGACCTCACCAGGCATAGGTGGGTCTTCCAGTAGTGTTGATATAATACAGTGCCTTGTACATAGGGTCAACCAATCTTGGCTGCCAACATGGAGGTCATGGTCAAAGAAAAAGGCCATGAAGGGGATTTCTCCTTGCCTTAATCATCCCTGCTTTTTCATAACAGTCCTTTGAGATCCTTGGCAGCCAAAGCAAGTTAGAGCACTCCATCGCACAGCCAGATCTATACTGGTGGCGTATTCTCCTTTGCACAATTACCTTCTCAGTTTGTGTAAAATACCAGCTATAGCTGGGGTTGGTGGCCATAATGGTCCAGATTCTGTTGCACTTTTTAGATGTCTAAATGGCACGTGATGCGATTCTGTTTCCCCCTGTTCCAGTCCCCAAAATCCATTACAGCATCTACTTTTGTAAAACATCTTCATCTTACCCTGGAGAGTGAGTGACAAAAGAGCAGGAAGGAGAAGGAGGACACACCCATTATCACATTAACTGTTTTTTGGGGACTCAGACGAGGTCGAGTAGAATTGCGCTTAAGCAGGTAATATGCAGAATAGACTGTGGCCTTATGCTGTAATGGAAAGTTTAGCTCTTAAAACGTTTAGCCTCCTCTTTGTGGTACATCTGTGAGCAGATTGTCATTTATTCTAATATAATCATTCTCCAAACTGTATTTGGCAAATAACTTGGTAGATTAAAAAAAGATTCCACGAACAGATCTTTGAATGCATTTGCTGTTTGAAATGCTTAATTAGTTGTGATCACTTATGAGGTGTGAACTATTATTATGGATGTTCTTTTGTATTAACACAATGAGGTATATGTGCCAATGTAAAATCTGATTTCCAAGGAAAGGGTTTGGGTCATGGTCTTGTGATTAAGGAGATACTTTTTATTCTGTCTATGACAATTCAGCCATATGCAGTTACCTTGTAAGTGTTTGCAGATTGCCACATGCACACGCTCAGTAAACCCCGTGTGGATCTTGCTGCTAAAGTTTCAGGACATTCACCAACTCCACAGAGCTCGTACTCCAGCTGGGACAGCAGTGATGGCCACTGGGCCCGTGATGTTTAGGAAAGAGTATCAAGAGATCGATCAATTCAAGATTTAGGTCTTCAACTTAATCATTCTGTATTAAGTCTGTGCACTCTACCCACACGCTTAATGAACAAGACATCATAGCAATAACTTAGGAAGCATGCAGATTTCTGTAACTATACTGAAGTTAGAATGAAGTGCAAATCATCTGACTTCTTTTACTGATAGATAAAATTATGGACCTGAGTTTAGTTATGCCTTTCAGAGCCAGAGCCGTTCTTCTGAGATCAGCGACTTCAGCATGTGGTGCTATATCTTTAACAGAACTTTATCAAGGTGAAAAGCATTCATACCTGAATGTCTCATCATAACTCCTCATTTTTATTAAAATTTAAAGAAGTACAAGAACTGAATTGAGTTTTCATCATTCATGCAGTTCTCCTATTTTTGTATTTTGCTCCATTTAGAGAGTGAAACTCGACAAGGTAAATTATTGTGTATTTGCAGTCAGTTTAGTTTTCTGGTTCTTAGCTGCTATTACAATGATATTGTTTTGGGGTTTCTGACCAGCCAGGAAAATGTTTCAACTGAACAACAAAACAAAACAGACATCATTTCAATAAAAGTAAATGATAACATTTGCATTCAAAGCAAGGTTTGAAAAATGCTGTATTATTTATCTTAAAAGCCAAATATTTGTCTCCACTTTCTAGCTGTTGAATCCAATGCCCATTGAAGTCAATGTTGACGTTGGTTTTAGTGGGTATTGAGTTATACCTTGACAGAGTTCTTTAGAAGTGTTTCTTAATGGCAAATTAGTATAACATATCAAGAAGTATTAACCTCCTGCAATTTCAGTTGCTTAAAATAAGTTTGATAGGTGCTCATCCCATTTTGGGATTTGTTTGTTAAATGCAGATTTAGAACAGGAAACAGCAACCATGAAAACATACATGTATTTTAGGGAAAACAAATCTGTATACCTATTGGCCAGGATGAAATAGCTATTGATTTTTTTGGTGGTAATGGCTAAGTGTAAAATTTATCAAATAAAAATGCAATAGAAATCAATGTCTGGAACAGATCTTGTTCATTACTTCTGGCTGCCATGCTACTGCAATCCCTACTTACTCAGTGTGTGGTTTCTCTGTCTGCCATCAACTAACCTGGTCATTTAGGAAGGGTACGATCCAATTTAATTCAAATGCAGAAGACAAATGAGAAGTAGATTACTGTAGCATTGACAGATCACAGAAGTTATTTCAGAAGTTTGAAAAATTAATTAATATAACTAGCAAGCATCATCTGAAAGATAATGAATGACTTATTTTGGCAGTTTTAGTAACAAGACAAAGGACAAGCTCCCACCTGCTCTAGGATGTAGCCTATTTCTGACACAGACCTCCTTTAAAATTTTATGTAGATATCTTGACAGAGTTTCCTTTTCCTTGTGAAAATGTTCTTCAGTTTTAATAAACTTTGAGTAGATTAAGTATAAAACATAATACTTTACAAGGAAATACATTATTGAACAGTTTTAAGATTGTGCCGCTAAGGAATGATGTGATTAGCTGAAAGGGAGCCCACTGGGTCAGCTTAGCCAGCAAATTTTTCTTTCCAGTAGACATTTCTATAATTAGATACCTGGAAAAAAAAGGGTGATTGTTTGTTAGTCCCATTTCAGTTCAAATGTACAAGGCACTGAAGATGGAAATTTCTTGAGCTGGGAGTTTCTGCATACCAGAGCAGTGCTTTAAAATTAGAACCTCATTTTTTTTTTTAAGATCATTTCACTCTTTTACAAAAAAGGACATGAGGTTAGGGGCAGGTTGTGGGGACTGGCTATTGTGTTTGAATCAGAAGCTCTTGTAAATGTATTTGTTTGTTTTTCAGCCTGTTTAAATTTTTCCTGAAAATTTACATTTTAGGAAATGTGCCTCTGTTGACACAGATGAGAATTTGACAATTGGGCGTCTGTTTATACTTGTACACAATGGTTCTGTTGCAAAACAGAGTGTGTGGATCCCGGATTGGCCTCGTCAGCTGTCTTCGGACCCACAGATAAAACAATCACGGAAGACAATCGTCCTCAACTGGGAGGGATTGCCGAAGAAGAACAACAATGGTTCTAAAATACTCTTTTTTAGATGAAAGAAGTGATTTTTTTCTCATTGTTATGGGTGGTTTACACACATACATAACACTAAAATGGCTGAATTTTGAACTCTGTCATGTATTACCTAGGCATGCAGGCGTAGGCCTGAACCCAGCCCCTTGCTATAGCATGCAACCACATCATATAATCCCTTTGATTAAATAATATAGTTCCATTTTAAAACTACCTCAATTATTTTGCTGTTGCCATTTCTATTGGAAGGCTTCTCCATAACTACATTCCTTTGATGGTTAAAAATCTTCTAGTTTCCAGCCTAAATGCATTAATGGCTAGGATACACCCATTTGTTCTTGTGCCAACATTGTCTTAGCTTCAATGTTTTTCTCTTCCTCAGTGGTTGCCTCCGTTGTATATAAAGACAGAGTAACTATATCCCTTCTTAGACTTAATTTTGCCAGGCTAAACAAACCAAGTTCTTTGAATATTCTGTCATAAAATAAGCTCTCCAGTCCCCTGATTGTCCTAGTAGCCTTTTAATGCACCAGTTCCAGCTGGGTATCATCTTTCTTGAATGTGGCTGACCAGAATTGTACATAGAATTCCAGTGAGGTCTCACCACTGCCTTGCACAGTGGCATTCATACTTTCCTTTTTCTACTAGTATTCATACAAAGCCTAATGCTCAATTCACTTAAACTGCCTTCACACTGATATGATTTTTCTGGTCATTTAAATGGAGCTGTTCAGGCATGATAATGGTGAGTGTAATCAAAATCATACCTACAGTTTGCCTTCTACTGTAAGCAAGGGTGATTGGTGCTACCTTATTTGGGGGGGGGGCACATGCCCCCTCAGTGACCAGTCAGCAACTGGGGGGGTCCTCCCGCAGCCAATCTCACTGACTGGGGGCCCCCCACGGCCAATCTCACCAACAGGGAGGGGGGTCCCCCCAGTGGCCAGTAACCCACTGCGGCCAATCACGAGGTGGCCAATGCAGAAGTGTTTTGTCCTGCCTGTCCCCCTTGCCCATCACCTAAGTGGGGAGCACAACCGGTCGGGGGTGCACTGGTGCTCTTGGGGGTGCACGTGCACCTCCATGCACTCCCTACACATCACCACTGACTGTAAGGCTGTCTGTATTCTAGGGGTGCACCGATAAAGATTTTCTTGGCTGATACCGATAGCTAATGATTAAGCAACCATATCGGCCAATGCCGATCCCCAAGATTATATTTATTAATAGTGCAAGACATTTTAAACTACTGACATAAATCTTTTTTTGTTTGTTTTGCACTTATCTCACACACACACACACACACACACACACACACACACACCCCTCTTGCCTGCTCTGGCTGTCAATGAGGAAGGCGGTGACTGCCTTATTCCCATGTATGCCTCCCTTTTGCCCATGGCTCCTACCCCCTCCCTGCGCAGCCCATGCTGCCATCCCAGGATGGCAGGGTGGACCCTTGTGCGGACAGCGGCACTGGGTGCATTTGGAGCCCCAGAGCATGCCGCAGGCCCGGGCAGCCGGGCTTCAATGGCTGCCAGGGAGAAGCTGCTTTTGCAAAGGCGCTCAGTGCCTGCTGGAGCAGAGTGTCCCTTGCATGGTGCTTTACCCTGCCCAGGCGCAGCCCAAGAACTGGATTATGCTGGCCAGGGTACTCTGGGCACATGGCCATAATTATTGGCTACAACGACCAAAAAAAGCCAATGGCCGATAATGTCATTTCTCCTTTTATCAATGCCAATCCCGTAGCGAACCAATATATCAGTGCACCCCTACTGCATTCCCCTTGAGACCAGGGATTTTCACCTAGACACAAGGGGGATTGTTAGACGTTTTATAGTGTCCATCTCCTGCATTTGTGGATTTTGGCCATGATGTCTCATTTTTCTCCTGCACTGGCAACAGTGGACACTGGCACACAGCTTGTAGGGCACAACACCTGTAAAGTAGGTGAACATAAAGTAAGCAAGGACAGGGAAGCTATATGGTCACTGCTCCATCCTCTAATACATGAGTGACCCTGGAGGGTGAAGTGACCTGCCACTAGTGCAATCCAGCAGTTCCCCTATGGAGCTATGGGGAAACCAAAGGAAAGAACTGAGAGTCTCAACAGCATCTTCCCTGCTCTCTTCCTTGTTGCTGTGTGCCATCTCTGTAAACTGGCAATATAGCCCCTTGTTTTATTGTGCAAGTTTATTGTACTGTGGTTTAAGGTCTAGTTTACTGAGGTCTATTTTAATCTAACAGTCAGCCAGTAGATAGGGAAACTAAGACACCACTGTTTTAAAATGTAAAACCTTATCACTGTTTCTCTAAAGGCAGGCCAGGCACTCAGAGGTTAGCAAGTTTAATTTTTGCAGTGTTCAATAGCTAGGGTATTACAGTGGGTCTTTTTGCTGTTGATTTCAGCTTTCATTTTCCCCTCCCTAGTTCTGCAAATTAAATATGGACAACCAAGCTGGATGCCAAAATTGCTGTCCTATCTGTGATGCATTCCTTTTGCAACATGGAGGAGCTTCTCAAATGCATGCTGGTGTTTTAACTGCACATTTTCATATTCTAAACGCAAAGTGATGCAGGTGTCTTCTCAATTTGTGTTTCGGATAATGCATGGGAAAGGAATCTAGCTCTAAAAAGAGTCCTGAGACTACTTTTGGTTGACAGCATCAAGCACTTGACCAATGATCTGCATATGAATGGTAATGTGATCCAAAGGCCTTTCTGCCATTTCTAGGTCATGCACATTTCTTGTAGGCACAGCCTCATATTGCTGTGAATCAGCTTTTTTGAAGAGGAGGAAGTCTGGCAGGGAACACAGGATTGTGGGTTTTTGCTATAGCCATGAAAACTTAGACTACTTCTGTGGAAACCAAAGAATATATCAGTGTCAGTCTAGTCTGCAAAAGCCTTATTCAGGTCTGGGCCCCAAGCCAAATTTCATGTAGTTTCATTGCTTTTTACTTGTAATGGATAAAAGCAAGGCTCTGACCAATTCTGGACTTTTTTTCCACTATCAGAGCTGCTGAAGAGGGTGGAATGGGAAGTGGAGAGAGCTTCATTCTGTTGTAAAAAGCAAATCAGACATTTCTTATCCCGATCATACATCTTCCTCTATTTCTTAGTTTTCTGGCTTAGAGAATTTTTTTCCTCCCACAATGTTACTGTTAACCCAGTATAAAGTAACATCTATTTAATTTAACAGACTACATGTCTAAGTATATGTATATGTATATGCATGCATTAATTGGTGCTTTGCATTCTGTATCTCAGACAAGTCTGAAGTATTTCCTCTGCCTGGGTTGCTGTTCTCCAAGCTCTTTATAAACTTAAAAGATTTGAGAAACACAACAGGTTTGTTTATAATAGGTCTTCATGTGATGGGACAGACTGCACATGGCTTGGGTAAAGGTAAAAATAACTGCTAGAAAATTGTCGATGATGTCCTATGATGGCTTCCCCCAACACAGAGGGTGAAGTCAACATCAGAACTCCATTGACTTAAGTGAGGCCAGCATTTGACCCGAAGATTTCAAGAAGGCAGAGTTGAAAGAGACACAAACAGCAAATGATTTAAGGTCCAGCAGATTTCAAAAAAAGGATGCAAAACCTGGTTATTAAAGATCACTTTTTAAGGAAACAGAGAATTTCATAGGAAGTCATACTCTCTCTAGGGTATTTTTTTAACCGTCTTGTGGAATTTAAGAGAAAACGTACCATCAACTTACGGTACTCTACGGGATGTTCAAAAAGCCCCTGGCAAATGATAGAAAGGAAATAATTCCCTATTCAATTTAGTAGGTCATCAGAGTCATCTCTGTAGAACCTCCTGCAGTTTAAAGAGGGTTTTTATCATCCCTACTTAATTTCTAATTATTTTTTTCATATAGGGACAATCTTTTTTGTCTAAGGAGGTTCCTTGTTCTTCTTCTCTCCTTCACCCTGCTCTGTTTGTCCCTGAGTTTCAAATTTTTGGTTTCTGAAGCATGTCTGAACTTATTCCTCTTAGCGCCCCCACCACCCACACGAACTCCTTGGGGAGTCTCCCTGGAAAAATATCCTACAGTGTTTCCTTTCAGTAGCATTAGACCTGCTTCATGAGTGGATGAGCAGACAAAAAATGACACCGTACTTCCAGGTTTAGCCCTTCACCACACTGAGTTTATTGGATTCTGGGATCCAGCTGAGCCAGCCTCAAAGTAGCATGCTTCCCTCACTGTATTTACAATCCCTTTTGTTTATAACCCATCAAGACAAAGGAGAGATTCAATAAAATGGCAGAATAAGCGCTCCTTAATGCACCAGTTTTCTAACAGCTTTTCACTTAGTGTTGTTGATGAAGTGCACTGGAGAGAAGCCTGGCTATGATGCGCTGGACTGCAGAGTAGCAGCACTCGCCCTGTGCGTGAAGGGTTAATTCATACCAGCATTCACCTTGGGGAACATTCACCTCTGCTTGCGCAGGGACCTGCCAATTACACAGCCCCGAGCCACGGCACTGCATGAGCGATGTTATCCCGAGGGACGGGAAACGGCAGCATCGCTGCCACCGCTTTCTTCTGGGGCTTCTGCCACAGGGAAGCATCTTTGATTCCTAAAGAAGTCCCAAAGGGAGCCGCATGGTAGACGCATCCCCGCACCCCGCTCGCCATCCCCGTTTCCTATGGAGAAGTGGTATGTAATCAGGATCTGTGGGTCTCCCAGGCAGAAGCGAGGCAGCGGCCACCTTTCACCTGCACACCATGGAATTACTGCCACCAGGATCCCTGTGCCAGGGTCTGTGCTGAAGTGTTCCCGGTGCCCATTTAGATCCCCTATATTTTGGTGCATGGTCTTTAATTATATTTTGGGTTGTCCTTTTCCCCTTGATCTAATTTCCCAATTTCCTAAGTGGATCTGCGCAGGCAGCACATGGAGCAGCTGTTCCAGACATGTACAGACAAGGAGAGCGGTTGCATAGCAACCTGGACCACGTGGAGGCTCTCAAGATGGCTCCTCCCTTCTGCTCAGATTTTCTTTAAATTTTTTCTAGCTTGGTGACAGAAGAAACAGATCCTTAGGCAAGACATAAATGAGCTTTTATTTTTTTGTCTTGCAATTTTTTGTGCCCAATAGCAGAGTAGGAAAGGCATGGTGGAAAGGTTTGCTTGTAAATGGCATTGGCTGAAACCAGCTATTTTCCAGTGCAGTACTTTTATATATATTTTTAAAAGCTCCAATAACCAGTCTCTCTCTCTCTGTCTCGAATAAACATTAGGGACTGTCTCCTCTTTGCCTTCCCCGCACAAGTTCTGCAGAATTGGATGAGTCCTTGCATTTGTAGGTGAGCAAGTTTTCCCTTAAGAGTGTACATCAGTCCCTCGTGGAGAAATCCTATTGCATGTTATTAGGAAGGAAATCCAAAGGGTTATCAAGAAATTACATTCAGAACATAAAGAATATAACAGAGTGATATTTTTTCCATAGCTTCTTTTAAGCATCCAGTAATACTTTATTTTATAAATTGAGCAGTAGTTGTTACACACATGTTAACAAAGGTGAGCGATAAGCGTTGCTGATGGCTATCAGCACTGTTAATAGAAGCCGTGTTTATAAGCACGGGTGTTACATTGCTGGTCTGTAACAACAATTTATTTAATAACGCTTATGTTAACAGTTTATTAACCCCCAGAAACTACTTAGAAACCAAACTGCAATACAAAGTCTAAACAAATATCCCATAAAGTTGTGTATCAGGAATATAATCTTGTGTTCAGCTCTTTAAAGTAGTTCCAAGTTACCCTGTGGCAAAAGATCTCAGTTTCTATTATATTCTAGGAGGATTTTTATCTACCAAATGTAATCACATAATAAAAATAATACCATGTTTCTCAGGGAATGAAAACAAGCTATTTTAATATCTATGTGTCCCTGCATTCATTACTAAGGCAAATCTCCCATTTACGGGAATGACAGTTTTACCTACGTTGTGTTGTATGGGCCTGATACAAAGCCTACAGAAGTCAATGTAAAGCCCCCTGTTGCCCAAAATGGACTTTGAACCAGACCCTTTAAGGATTAAGCATTAGTATTACTGTTGTTATTTCTTAGGACTGAGCAAGGGCTGCAGGTTTTAGCTCCATAGTTTTAGACTGGGAGTAGAAATATCGGGATTCAGTTAGTAACACTAATATTAACAAATGGAAGATATTTCCAACAAGTGTAGACAGAACTGGCCTCCTAACGCAACATTTATCATTGGTTACTTGAGCGACGTCACAAATTTTATACATAGGCAGGTATAAATCAGGACGATCGGATTGCATTTCCAATGTCTGTGGAGGAAACTGCTTCCACAGACTTGGTTATTAACTCTCAGCGACTTCTTATTCTGCTCTTGCAATATGTAGGAGAGAAAAATGATGACCTCACCGTTTCTTCTGTTTGCGGGAGTTGTAAAACTGCCATTCAAAGAGTGATTTCTCCCTTTTTTTTTGTAAAAAAGGATGAGCAGATGTTAGACAACACTTCTGCTTTGTGGTTAAGGTTCATAAAGGCCAGCAGTGTATATTCCAAAATAGTGAGGTACATTTTCTGTGAGAAGCCGATAAAACATCCAAATAAAAAAAAGGGAAGGAATTGCTTCATTTAAAGCAGGAGCCGTAACCACAGGATTAACATTTGGACCATACGTGTCTGATTCTTAAAAGGATCTGAATCTCATGTTGGAAATTGCTCTTGTTCTATATAAATAGAAGAACCTAAGTCAAAACAATTGAGTAGGGAAACAGAAAATGAATCATTAGCAAAAAAAAAAAAAGAAAGGGAGAAGTTAACTATTATCCTGAAATGTTGCAATTCACTCTTCAGTAATGAGAACATTAAAAAAAAATGAAAATTCAACTAATTTAGCTTTGATACCCTGTTCTTGAGTAATAATTATGCATCATTTCTACAAAAATGCTCCCCTTGTAGGCAATCTATGAATATGAGAAACTATAATACTAATTTTTCACTCTTTGTAATGCTTCTAATCAGCATTACAGACCTTCATTATTATTCAGTTATTCAGTTTTAGAAAAGCCTGCCAGTTATGCCAAATTATGTATGGATGTACAGGATTCAGTGGATGTCTCTTTGCCAGTTCCTAGAATGATAACAGAATATTTGTTCATGCAATATGAGTAAAACTAATAATTAACGCAACTGAAGATCCATCACTTTCACTGACTAAAAAGGTGACCTCCCAGGCTTTGCCTTTAAACAGAAACACTTCTATTTGAGATCCATGCGATCCGCGCACCAAGTGGTATCAGAGATTAGTCTTTGCTTTACAGGTTTTCCAACTATTTTGTGTAATACTGAAGTGATCTATGATAAGCTTTGTCTCACTCACTAAATCAATGGGCTTATCTCCTGAATTTCTGTTACCAGCCACCAACCAACACAATTGTTAGAAGTCCTCTATGATATTAATTTTCATTTTCCTATTCACCCGTGTACAACCTGTCAGAGGACTGGGGACTTGATTTAAATGGCTATCAGTGTCACTTCAGAGCAGGGTGGTTTTCTCTTGCCTTTTCCCCCCACTAGTTAAGGATGTGCTTTTGTTATTAGCTTAATAAATGGGCAGTTAAAGATCTCTATTTTCTGTGCCTCCGAAGCAGCCGTGTTTTATTATTCTGTTATTTTTTCTATTTATAGTTTTTACATTTAGCATTTGATGAATTCCACACATAAATGACAACGCTCCATGCATTTCATATCATTGTTAATATGCACAATTTGCATATATTATCCCAGGTGATGGCCTAGTAGGGATGACTCAAATAAACCAGTCATATGAGTGTGATATGTTGGTCAAGATAAATAACTGTCTGATCAAACAGAGCAACTTTAAAAGGACATTTGTATTGTATATAGTTATTATAATATATATAATCGGAATATATATTTTAATATATATGAGTAGTTTGCACATATACATGCATACATACACACACATGTGTGTGTGAGTACTCAGACACACATATATATATATACACACACACGTGTGTGTGTGTGTATAAACAACAGACCCTTAGAAACAAAATCTACCATTGACACACATGCACTTCTATCACTAAGCTCTCAGGAGACAATCTTGTTTATTTGCAGTGCTCAAGACATACTTTTGGCCCTGGGTCTCTTGCCCTGATGCCACAAAGTCAGCTTAAAGGGAGTGCAAACTAGCACTTGGTTGATCTACCACAGTGGATGTGATGGAGGTGGTCGTCTACTGCTAGGCAGAATTCTGCTTACCCCTGAGCAATAATGGGTATGGTCCTCTACCAAGGAGGCTTAGGTAGCAAAAACATAATGCCCATCAAAATGCAATGCAAAACATCTGGGGCACATCTGCAGAGGAGTGACTATGTCTCTTAACTATTCCACTCACATCAGGACAAAGTAGCATATCTCAAAGGGCAATAGTTAGAGGACATTTCATAGCAAAGGCTTATCCCGCAGCTGGGAGTCCCATATCTTTATACATGAAATCTCATAGATTCCAGCATGAGGGACTCTTTTGATAGCAGCCATAGCAATACTGTACCATGAGAAAAGGGGTCTTTGATACAGGCAGATCCTAAACCAATTGGGGTTTTCATAAATCCAAACTCACACTTCAAATTCCAGCTTCAGCCAAGTGCACATCCCAGAGCACCGTTACTGTCTGCCCGCAGTAAGACATACTATTTACAGTGCAGTGGGCCACTATCTTGTGTACTTGCTGCTTTCCAGCTGATCTGAGGGTGCGTTACAGGAAGAGCTGTGCTGTAGACTCATTTTTGATCCTCCCTTTTGTGCACCTTTCCACCTCTATCTGGGTTGAACCAGTAGCCTAACTAGTCTTGGGGTATGTCTGCACTGAGCTTCTGTGCTGCTGTGGATGCACTACTATCTGTACTTGAGTACATCTACATGACCTTCTGGATCTCTGGGTGAAAGCATCCTGTTTATCAAACACGTTATTAGAAAGGCCAGTGGACACCAAGGTTAAAACCACTCCAGGCACACAGCTGCATCTTTAGACACCTTTATAAATCTGGCCCAGAGTGCTCTCCGTGTTCAAAAACACTTGTACAGACACTAGCAAATCAATACTGACAGCAACTCTGTGAGGTTTCACAGATGGGGAAGCTGAGGCAGAGAGACCCATGCCATAGCGGCAGACGGAGGAACAGGACACAAGATCTCTTGATTATCAAACCTTTGCTTTTTCCTCTAGGTCACTGTCATTGATTATTACAAGGCTGACACAAATACAAAAATGCATACGGTTTGCAATGTAGGTGTTAAACGAGGAAAGTTCTCAGCCGTTTCTAAGGAAAGAAAATACAAAATGAAAATAAAACATGAAAGGAATGTGAATGCCTTTTGGTTTCCTAATAGGCTTTCCTACTTCACATTTACTGTTTACATAGTCTGCTTGGTTGCTACATGACTCTCCGTCTATTTGTAGATGGTTTAAGTTGGATACATGGGCTGTCTGCACGAATGGAGTCTCGGCTCTCGCTTGCATGCTGCCCTGGTAAGAAAATGTATTAGAAAACCAGCACATGTCCCTGGTGCTTTCTCACATTTCAGCCGTTGTTAGAGGCCCAGGCAGAATGGAAAAGAGGTTAGTATTGGTAAGGCTGCAATACCCTGAGGTTTGACTGAGGGCATATCCATGGGTGACTGGTGCCTCCCAAGTCTGGGGGGGCACCAGCAGGCCAAGACCGGAGGGAGGGCTCCCCAGCGGCCAGCCGGTGACTAGGGGGAGGGTCCCCTGAGAGTGCTGGTGCCCCCCCTGAGAGCAAGCGCTCCAGCTGGTAGGGGGGCATGGAGAGCGCTCATGCCCCCTCTGAATTTGGCTCTGCTGGTGGCATGGCGGCAGTGGAAGAGCTGCTGGCAGAGCCAAATTCAGAGGGGGCATGAGTGCTCTCCATGCCCCTGTACCAGCTGGAGTGCTCACTCTCAGGGGGGGCCCCAGCGCTCTTGGGGGGGCACATCCCCCACCCTGTATCCCCCCCTACATATCGCCTATGGGCATATCTATACCTTCAGAGACTTGCGCTAAGGAGCCCACAGTAAAGTGTGCCGGGCTCGCTCCATGTGTGCTGGATCCCAAAAACCATTGCAACGAAGCTGCCTTAGAGAGGCTGTGGGTGCCCCCCTGAGATAGTGAGCTTATTGGCATGCCCCCAACACTGCTTTAAAGAAGCCACTTTACAGCCATTTTGGGGCGTACTGTGTGAGGAGTGTCTGTGCTGTGCATGGATGCGGGGCTTCATAGTGTGGCCTGGAGATGGGGTAGACATTGGGGGAAGCCAAAATGGGAATATTTTGTTCAGATGAGTGGGGAGTTGCCCACCTCACTCCGTTTAGTGAATGGTGGTTGGCACGTGGCTTGCTGGAAAAGGGAGATAGGAGGAAAAGAAAACAGCAATGACCGGTTCCAACACTAGTCAAGGAAAAATGGTGCAGTTGTGTAGTCTGTACAAGTTTCCTATTTCCTATGTATCCTATTTCCTATGTAGTCTGTACAAGTTAAGTGTAGAGGTGACCCAAAACCAGCCCTCACAGCTGGAGAACTCTGATCTTTGAGGAAGAGTGGATTTGAACCCAGCGAAGTAATACATGGCTGGATATTATATCTGTGATGGAATAATGTAAGGACCACAGAGCGTGGGGGATGTTTAGGTTTCTAAATCCCTTGAGACATGCCATCAAGCTTCTTGACTCATAAGATGGGACAACTTTATAAAAGGCTGCTCTCCAAGGGATGTAAATACACGGGATTTTACACGGAGACTAGTGCATGCTGAAAGCTAGACTTCAGTCAGTTTAGTCACCATTGGGTAGATGCTTGTGCAGCTCTGACATGATTAGCAAAGCTGGACTAGAAACACTGACATCCTTGTTCGCTGAAATTTTATCCCAGGAGGAATTTTATGACTGACTTGACTTTTATGATCAGGTCACAAAGGCCATGGATGCAGGTGTCGCGGTGGATGTAGTCTTTCTGGACTTCAGCAAGGCCTTTGACACCGTCTCTCACCCCATCCTAATTAATAAACTAGGCGACTGTGGCATAGACGCCTACACGGTCAGATGGATTGCAGATTGGCTGAAGGGTCGCACTCAGAGGGTGGTGGTGGATGGATCATACTCAACTTGGGGGGAGGTGGGTAGTGGAGTCCCCCAGGGCTCGGTCCTGGGCCCTGCGCTGTTCAATTTCTTCATCAGCGATCTTGATGTTGGGGTGGAGAGCAACCTGTTTAAATTCGCTGATGACACCAAAATTTGGGGGGAGGTGAGCATGCTAGCAGGGAGAGAGAGATTGCAGAAGGATCTGGATAGGTTACAGGGGTGGGCAGACAGGAACAGGATGCGTTTCAATACGGACAAGTGCAGGGTGCTGCACTTGGGTAGTAGGAACCAGCAGCACACTTATACGATGGGGAACTCCCTACTTGAGAGCACGGAGGCGGAAAGGGATCTTGGTGTCATTATTGACTCCAAGATGAACATGGGCCGACAATGCGAGGTCATGGTTGGCAGGGCTAACCGGACCTTGTCGTGCATCCACAGGTGCATCTCGAGTAGAGCCAGGGAGGTGATCCTCCCCCTCTATGCGACGCTGGTCAGGCCGCAGCTGGAGTATTGTGTCCAGTTCTGTGCGCCCCATTTCAGGAGGGATGTGGACAACATGGAGAGGGTCCAGAGGAGGGCCACCCGCATGATCCGGGGACAACAGGGCAGACCCTACAGTGAGAGACTGCGGGACCTGAACCTATTCAGCCTCCACAAGAGAAGGCTGAGGGGGGACCTGGTGACCGTCTATAAACTCACTAGGGGGAACCAGAAGGGTTTGGGGGAGACGCTGTTTCCCCTAGCCCCCGCTGGCATAACAAGGAGTAATGGGCACAAGTTGATGGAGAGGAGGTACAGATTGGACATCCGAAAAAACTACTTCACAGTTAGGGCGGCTAGGAGCTGGAACCAACTTCCAAGGGAGGTGGTGCTGGCCCCTACCCTGGGGATCTTTAAGAAGAGGCTGGATACTTACCTGGCTGGACTCATTTGAGTCCCGTTTTTGTTTTTAGGGTGAGTGGTTTTTTTTTTTTTTTGGGTTGTTCTCCCGCCCTGGCGGGGGGTCGGGCTAGAAGATCTATTAGGTCCCTTCCGACCCTGAAACTATGAAACTATGAAACTATGAATGTCCTCATGACAACCTAACTAATCAGTTCTCAGGGTCTTGGTTGAAGGTGCTTCCAGTAACTTCTGGCCTGAATATTAGTATTTATTTCTGACAGACACATCATTAGTATTTATCTGTCTCTTGATAGTGATTTGAAATGTCTCATTTTGTTGGGTGCTGTTCCTGTGTGTAGGAGGTGACAGCCACTGCTTTGAAGTCTCTAAGGCATCATGCGGGAGGGGAAACGAGGTGCCCAAGTCAAACAGAACAGGACCTAGAAGTCTTGAGCCCCGGACCAGTGGCCCATTCACTGAGCTCTAACGCATCTGAAGCTTGCATCCATTACTAGCCAATAGTGTACGAGTTATTGGGTTTCTCAGGGTTCAAGCTCATTTTTTTACATGCAGGACATTTGTCTTCCAGTTTTTGCTTGAAAGGACCAGAAGTTCACTTTGTTGCTTCTCTGGCTTCAACCTGAGGCACGTCTCCAGGGGATGTCACCTTCTCAAGACTGCTTGGAATTAACTCCGTTCAGTAGAGTTTGATTTTTAGGTTTTCTCCCATGTTCTTAGTCCAGACAACTTTCCCCACCTTACTTCTGCCTGTTAGACTCAAATTTCTTCCCCTTTGGGAATCAAGTTTATGTGGGAGATCTACTACAAGTTGGCTTTTCCTGGGGCATCTGTGTAGCAATAGATAATATTATCATCAAGCCACCAGATCCACTGCAGTGTATTTCCTCATTTGTAGGCACTGTTTATTTAATGTTCATCCTGCATATTGCCAGTTCCAGGTAGAAATCACCTCTGTTATTTGAAAGAGCAAACCATTACCACTTTTGAAGACTTGCAAAATCAGATTGGGAACAGAATTTCTTAACTCAGAAATTTTCCTTACCTACTCGGGGGGGGTCTTAGAAATATTTACCTGGAAGTAACCATGAACGAAATCCAAGGGAAAATGAACACCACCTCTGTTGTTTCAGTTTTTAATCCCATGGCTAACATACAAAAAATATATCAGCAGTCCCTTGAAGTCAAGGATGATTGTCTTCCATGACTGCTTTATCTTTGGGTCTGAAGATGGCTGACAAGGCCAATCTGGGATCAAAAGACTCTGTTGCAGTTTGGGCATGTGTCTTCTTTATAGCATTAATAGCACATATAAATGCACCCAATGAGTAGTTTAACCTAGTTTCAGGTGTTAATGCTCAGATAATCCAGGTGTTAAGAGCTCCAACAGCTACCCAAAATTACAGTGCAACAAGGGCCTGAGTCTTGTGTTTTGGATTCATCTTTCAATTTTTAAAAAATAAATCCTCCCCCCCCCCCGCCATCACTTTAACTCAGTATTTTCTTCAAAAATGATTAAATTCAAAATGGTTTAATGGAGAAGCTGTGCCTTCTTTTAGGGGTACAGCTAACTCCCCAGGAAATAAAGTGGCACAGGCAGGTGACCCATGCAAGCTACACACGGGGCATGTCTACACAACATGCTTTACTGCGCAGTAAAGCAAATTACTGTGCAGTCAGCATCCCCATCTACAAGTGCAGATGCTTACTGCACAGTAATTTGCTCTACTCTGCAGTTAATTTGCTACCTGCATTTGGAGGTAAAACCAAAGTGCCGATCATGGTTATTGTTAAACAAGTAAGACCAACCCTTTTATGAAGAATGTAACTAGCAGGAGTAAAGCAAAGGGTCTGTTTGCCCAGTAATGCTGTATTAATGGCACTGCATCTAGAAGCTACAGGGGGCAAAGATTTAAGCAGGTAGGTGACTCTGGATTCTCGATTTGGTCCGCAATACGCTGTATCTGCTGCTCCTGCTTTTCCGTCTCCTGTTGTGGTCGTAAAGTTTCAAAGTAAACATCCAAAAAAATGGCAACACAAAAAAGCTCTTTGAGTGAAATCATAACCCTTTGAAGTCCATGGCAGAACTCTCATTGACCTCAACGGGGTGAGGATTTTACCCTTTCCAACTATACATCTGAATGATTGAAAATGAGATTCGGTGCCCTCCATTGTCTGAGATGTTTGTTTGCTTTTAGCCTCAAAATATAACATGCAGTTATTGTAGACTGAGTAAGCTCACTTACTTGGAGTTGCAAAGACGCCTGCTGCTCAGATATGCTACCTTATGCAGAGGCAGAATGGTAAAACTTTGAACGTGCTATTGCCAACATCTGTAAGCTGCAGTGTTTACAAATATTAAATGAACACAAACATATATTTTTATGCTTGCTTTTTTTTCAAGCTCGTGAAACGTATCTGAAAGGTTACTAGATGAGGGACTAGAAAAGAATCCATTAAACAATTGCTGCAGGGAGTTGCTGAGCATGGTAATTAATTGCTGGTGTATTCATTTGCTGCAGGAGGAGCAGCAGAAGGAAAATATCTCATTGAATTTAGAATTGTATTTATTCATGTATGCACTGCAGTGTTACAGCACAATTATTATGTGACACAGTGAAACAGGCTCATTCTGTCTGTTAGCAGCTTGCATTATGGTGATATTACTGTGTGACCTGCTGCATAATGCACAGAACTTTTACTTCTAGGAATGCATTCAGGGTTAAAGTGGATGTTTTATACATCCCTGAGTGGCTTTCTTATTTGAGTCTGTAATGATGAAAACCCTGCCCGAGAAATAGGAAGCACGACTTGGCATAATGCATGGTTAATAATGGTGCTCTGACAATCTGCCGTGACCTCAGAGGCTGCTTGGAGATGGTCTTGGGCCCCTAGGCCAAGAACCACTGGAGGATTGGTCTGTCTTTTCATCTGTGTCCTGGAGGAGACATGGGAGCAGGCCAGCCTGTGCTGCTTTCCAGTTTACAGTGCAGCATTGGCACCCGTCCATGGGCAGCCGCTCATCCAGCTTTCCTGGCTGGAGGATCATTTCAGCAGCTATAGCATGTCAGCCAAGAGGAAGCAAAGAGGGAAGAGGAAAATGGAGTTGCGAAGTTAAGATCAAGAAAATAAAAATTCCAGGCAGCTGTTGTGAAGTGACGGTTGGAGGTGGCAATACACTAGCTTATTCAAGTCTGCTGCATTCTGGCTAGCCAGAAATCCCACTGACACAATTTAGAGATATTTTCCCCTGAATGATATATTGCTATGTCTTGCACTCTTCGCATAAAGCTTGCACTCCCTGACACAATCCAAGTTGACCTACTTGCGTGCATAACTTATTTCTTAAAAAAAAAAAAAAAGGGCTGGATGGGGCTTGCAGGCACAGCCCTGAGCAGGTTGTAGCATGTAAATAATACCATCTGTGGGGTTCCCCCCAGGAAGGCCCTAGGCCTTAGAAACACAGGATCCTCCCTGTTTTTCCTGTACCTGCCATGAATTCGAACACCCTCCATGGGGGTCCTATGTGGTGGCCAGCTTGTTGGAGAAGGACAGCCAAGACGCCACCTATTTCCAACTCATCTGCTGGGCGCGAGGTAGAGGTTAGGCAGCCCATGCAGGGATATGGGGACGGTTGTTTTCACGGTGCAGGTATTTAGTCCAAGACACCGTTTAATCCCAAACAAAGCAAGAGCCTGATTTTTATCCTTCCATAGTGAGCGGCTCTGAGCGAGCACATTGATTACAGCGGGACTGTTTGCAGAACGAGGTATTATTTTGTGTAAGCAAGGGGCGGCAGAATCAGACTCTAAATGATTATTTCTAAGGCTTTAAAAAATAAACCAGCAGGTTCCTCTGTGTTTTTCAACCCAGCAGCCTAAACAAAATTGAAGTGAGCCTGGCTTTCCCACCAATCTAAGGGAGGAAATGAATGGAAGCAATGACAGAATTATATGATTCTATTAATATGACCAATTCTAATTTGTGAGAATAAATGAACCTCATTCGGTGTTTTATTACTTTCAGAAATTCCAAAATCAATGCAAGATATGCCATAAACATCATTCTTGGCAGGCAGTCATTGAGGTAAACATATAACTCAAAGATAGCTTGAGCAAAATTCTGACCAGTTCACCAAGTAATAAGCCAGACAGTCTGTGATAGGAACATTAAAAAGAAGAGACACTAACAGAGTTATGAACAGATGGCATCCATAAATAATGTTGAAATAATAATAATATTTTAACGTTATATATGATGCCTTTCATCCTGAAAAATCCTCCAGTGCCTCAGAAACTAATTCTGAAATCAAAACTTCCCACCGGATCCTTTATTAACTAAAATGCAGCAGGTCTGGTGCAAAATGGGGGCAGTGGTTTGAAGGTACACAGCAACACGAAACCATTTGGGACAGGAAGTGGATAGGAATTTTAATCTGTTGGCTCTGCAATAGATTCAATATTCCACCTGCTTAAATCTTTGCCCCCCTGTAGCTTCTAGATGCAGTGCCATTAATACAGCATTACTGGGCAAACGGGCCCTTTGCTTTGCTCCTGCTAGTTACATTCTTCATAAAAGGGTTGGTCTTGTTTAACAATAACCATGATCGGCACTTTGGTTTTACCTCCAAATGCAGGTAGCAAATTAACTGCAGAGTAGAGCAAATTACTGTGCAGTAAGCATCTGCACTTGTAGATGGGGATGCTGACTGCACAGTAATTTGCTTTACTGCGCAGTAAAGCATGTTGTGTAGACATGCCCCGTGTGTAGCTTGCATGGGTCACCTGCCTGTGCCACTTTATTTCCTGGGGAGTTAGCTGTACCCCTAAAAGAAAGCACAGCTTCTCCATTAAACCATTTTGAATGTAATCACTTTTGAAGAAAATACTGAGTTAAAGTGATGGTGTGGGGGGAAGGATTTATTTTTTACAAATTGAAAGATGAATCCAAAACACAAGACTCAGGCCCTTGTTACACTGTAATTTTGGGTGGCTGTTGAAGCTCTTAACACCTGGATTGTCTGAGCAGTAACACCTGAAACTAGGTTAAACTACTCATTGGGTGCGTTTATATACGCTATTAATGCTATAAAGGCTTACTGTACAGTATTTTACTATTCCTCAGACCTCATCGGATACTCATTCAATATTCGCTTTGGAAATAATGCTAACTCCTGTATCTCTGCACCAGTCCCTGAAGGCATAGGTGCTCCTGTCAAATACTGATTTGGCTCTGTATTACTTGAGGCCAAATTCTGCCCTGAGATAAATCCAGGTAATCTTTCAGTGGGATTGTACCAGGGTAAATGAAAATGGAGTTTGCTTGGTGTCTTGTGAGAGTTGCTAGGTTTATAGGGCAAAGTATAGTGCTTGAAGTCCAAAACAGAATTGTCCCTGAGATTAATAGGTAAAGCCAGGCACTGGGTAGACAAAGCAGTAGAAGATATTTGAAGTGGTTCCAATCTTATGTATTATATATGGCCTTTATGCAGGGGACCAAAAGGTGTTAGACAGTAGCATGGACATTTACATGAATAGATTTCAATTGTATGATTGCCTTTTGTATACCTCTTCTGAGAGCATTCATGCAATCAAGATTCATTGTCACTACTCCCTGGAAGTGATGGTGGCAAAGCTTAGGCTCTATAACCATCGCTCACCAAATGGGTAGTAGAAGCAATGTACGTTCAGCCAATGGCCATTAGAGATGAATGGAAAATATTGCTGAAAAATTAGTCATTATTATGGAGAAAATTGCAATCTGTTTTCAGAAAACAAAAAGGTGCAACTCATTATATTAACCAACCTGCATGAA
Organism: Alligator sinensis; assembly: GCF_000455745.1. Lineage (NCBI taxonomy): Eukaryota > Metazoa > Chordata > Crocodylia > Alligatoridae > Alligator > Alligator sinensis. Next base: position 1,235,998 of record NW_005842386.1, on the reverse strand, counting down.
TTATTTGCTCAGCCATATTGGGGTGACACTCAACATTTCCCATTGAGGCACCTCCCCATCTAGCCTTCTCCCATTTAGCCAGCATGCTAATTTAGCCAGCTTCCATTTCCCAGCATTTTACCCTTTGTCACTGGTTTGTCTCTGTTGTGAAAGTCATGATTCCTGTTTGAAATACAGCAGAGCACTGATTTTTCTCATGTTCCTAATGCTGTCCTGGCAAAGTGGGGATTTCTTAAACATCATATGAAGGCATAGAAATTCATCTAGAATTTACAGGGAAGCTCCATGGAGTTCAAGGGAGCTAGGCTAACTTACACTAGCTGAGGCTCTGACCTTAGATTTCTTTAAAAAAAGGGGGGGGGGAGGGGTAAAATATAGATATTTTCCATCAAGTTGATTTTAATGACTGGCAATTTTAATAGCTATACATTACCCTTTTCATAAGCCTTGCTTCTGGTCAGCCTGGAAATCAGTCTGAGTAGAAATGACAGCCTGCGTGTGGAAAATAATGATAGCGAGTACTGCGAGGTAAAGCAAAACCTGCACCTGGCTGTTGCTATTTACTGTTGTCAGGGCCCGAGCTCGAAATGCATTCATTCTGCATTGTGTTACAGATTATAATTTAAATGGAGCAGCGAACAAATATCTCACACAGCAGCACATGTGGCTCGCTGCCGTCATTTTTTTACTCAGAGGAAGTTGGAAGGCCAATGAAATGAATATCACTGTACTCAGTAATATTTCTGGGTGAAATCCTGGCCCCGTTGAAATCAGTGGCAAAGCACCCACTGACTTCTTTGGAGACAAGAGCGCACCCACTGTTTTATCAATAAAGCCTTACGTGCTGGCTTGGGGAGAGGGGGATTGTATGGTTGTGTACATTGCAAATACTAGCACATGCATCCATTTGGGACACTTGGTAGTTGGGGGCCCAAATCTGTTGTGCAACATTCGTGTGTGTGTGTGTGTGTGTGTATCGGGGTGGTCAAAATATGGCCTGTGAGTCAGATCTAGCATGCCAAGGGATTTTATCTGGCCCACGGTGGGTCCCCATGGCCCTACCCATCCTGGATATGGGGGGCAGCCTGGGCTGTGGCACTTGCAGCTGGTCCCACCGCCCCTGGGTACGTGGTGGGATGGAGGCAGTGTGGTGGCTGGACTCTTCTTCCCTGCAGCCCCAGCAGTGGCTCCTTCCAGCTGTCACTGGTAGTGTTGCTGCTACTGCCTGGGCACCCCAACCTGTCTGCCCTGCACCCACTGCCGAGGGTGCCGGATGGTGTGGGTAGCAGGGACTCTATGGAGATTGGCCAGGACTCCCAGGGACAGGGTGCACTCATATTAAATACAGGGGCCATGGATGGGCAGGGAGTGGCATCTGGGAGCGAGACAGCCTGGGGCTGAGGCCAAGTTCGTGGAGTGGTGACAGCATGGAGATGGGGCCCAGGGCATCCCTGCTGTGCGGGGAGTGGATCATGGCTTTGTTCCAGGCCCCAGGCCCACACTGTTTCCTCCCCGTGATCCTAGCTCCTGCCTACCTGTCCTGCTTCTGGATGCTCCTGCCCATGGCCCCATCCCATCCACCTAGCCGATCACATTTTGACCATGGGGATCCTGGTCAGTCCCCATGGAGACCCCACCTGTCCTCTTTATCTAGTGCCCCTGGCGGTGGGTGCAGAGCAGATGGACCCGGGCTAAAGTTACCCCATCTAGGAGCTATGAAGGTGTTAGACTCGGTTACAGACCTCTGGAGCTCACTCAGTTCATGCTTTTAGCTGTGAAGATCCCAGGATCTCCCCGTAGTATGTTAGCCACAATGGCAACTGCTACTCATACTTAGCTCTCATTCATGTTAGGAATCCCCTAAATAGGTTCCTGAATGTTTTTAGACTTAGGTGCATTCACACTCATTAGTGGTAGAAGTGCTTGAAATAGGGACCTGATCCTGAGAGGAGGTGGGTGGCCTCACATTCACGTGGCTTCAATGCGAGTTTGAGATGGTAACATCCTGCGAGATTCAGGTGTTAGCACAATAATATTTTGTATTGTCAGGTACGTTTTTGCAACTGTGTATGTAGACTATTTCAGGCTTTTCAATCTAAAAAGCTAGAAGACCAGATAACGAAGGGTCTCGGCACTGAAAGAGCCCTTTCGCTTCTGCTTCACCACTTCTAACCTTTCCTGGGTCACTACTGCCTCAGCACTCTGCAGCGGACTACTTATAGCAAATCTGATGGTCTTGATCTACTTTCCAGTGGGCCCACTGGAAAGCCCTGCCCACTGGAAAGTAGATCAAGACCATCAGATTTGGTCTTGATCTATTGCTATAATTAGCACGTTTATTGGCAGTCTCTACAGAAAGACCAAGGACTGAAAGTCCAAGAAGACCCAGGATGGGGATACACAACAAATCCCTATGAAGTCAATGAGGGAGGGATTTCCCATGTGCCAGCTGCTCTATGATAACTGCTTAGTGGTAGATGACAGCTAGCTCACTTCAGGGCTAAGTTTCTGCAGGTTATCTCTCATTTACCATGAGCCTGTGCACTAGCACTTACCCGAGCGGCTGGCAGTGTAAATCCCCACCCTCAGTCGCCCGGTGGTTACCTGTTTGTGTACTCATGCCCTCCAAGACTTCTTACCCTTTTGGGCTAGTCCCTTCAGCTCAAGTGAAGGCATCAGGAGGAGACAGTGTGGAAGCATGCACTGCCCCTATCTTGGCGGTGTTTGTCCTGCAAATACAGCACTTTAGTTTCCAGGCCTGTCAGTCTGGCACAAGCCACAAAGACTAAACTGTCAGGAAAAGATAAACAGTGAAAAAGAAAAATACTAAATTCAAAAGCATAAGAAGTAGGTCAGCCTGTAGCCTTTTCTCTGCCTCTATTGCAGTGGTGATATTTTGTCCACGGGCTTATCTTTGTCATACAGGCTTTTAGGAAGGAGGCTTGCAGGCCCGTATACATGTGCGCACAAAGTGCCTGGCTGTTTTCAAGCCTCAGTGTTGACTAAAATGAAGAAAAGGGACTTATCATTAAATGCACGCTGCTCCTAACTTGACCACTCCACCAAGATCTCTCTGGAGACCGGCGTCCGCTCTCACCCCGCGGCGAGACCACAGCGAGCTTGCCCGACCACGTGAACTGCTGCAGTTCATTCTGGTTGTGGGAGATTAAGAGCAGCCAAGGTCTCTCCCTTTTATTTTTCACACTCGCAGAACAACTGAAAAAAAAAGGACGAGGTGGAGGTGTTTTCCGAATGCTGTGTTGAAAGGATGAAAGGAGCTGCTGGACATCATCTGAACCTCGCCTCCCCCACAGCAGCTCCGAGCACATGGGGTGGATGGTGACGGGAGCTTCAAAAAAGTACAGGGCTATAAGCCGTCTCTGCTCTGCACCAGCTAGCTGAACAATTTTGTCTCTGTCTACAAAGTGCTGTCACAGGAGGAAAAAACATGCCACAAATGTTCAGAATTTGTTATTTCTCTTCGAAGGAATTGGCCATGTCGAACTTAGATCAGTAACATCTGAGAAAAGGCCGGGGGCAGGCGGCCGGGGGGGATCTAGAGATGAAAGGAACCAGAAAACAGCACAGTCCAGAAAACACACAAGCATTCCCTGACGTGGTCCAGCACTGCTTGTGCCTGGCTTCTCAACAGGGGGTTCTTGCGCATCTAATAATGTTGTTTGTATTTTGTGAATTAGCAGATGGTTCTTTGATATAAAGGGAAAAGTGTCCTCACGTCAGATTGAGCCTCCTGTTTCTGAGATGCTAAACAAATCGTTGGAGGATGCACATTGCCACAGTCGCTCTAAGCAAAAGGGTGGGAGAGCAAAGAAAAACTCTGTGCAAGTCCACGTCTGATCGACGGGGATCCTGGTTTTCTCTGATTTGAAAAAAAAAAAATCCCCAATTTTTGGTTAAAAAGGTAACCCCAAATCCACCTTTTTCCATGATTTAAATGAAACACCACCAAATATATATATATATATATATTTATATTTGGTGGTGCTTCATTTAAATCATGGAAAAAGGTGGATTTGGGGTTACTTTTTTAACCAAAAATTGGGGATTTAAAAAAAAAAAAAGAAATGAAACAAGCAAGGCGTTTTCCATGATTTAAATGAAACACCACAAATATATATATATTTGTGGTGTTTCATTTAAATCATGGAAAAAGTGGATTAACATGAAACACTACTCTCTCTCTCTTTCCACACACACACACACACACATAGAGAGAGAGAGAGAGAGAGAGAGAGAGAGAGAGAGAGAGAGGTGTTTCATGTCAATCACAAAAAATGTGGATTTGGGGTTACTTTTTTAAAACTGAAAATAGGGTTTGTTTGTTCTTTTAAATCAGAGAAAACCAGGATCCCTGCTGATCAGATTCACAGTGGGGGGAGAGGGGAGTGGTGTTTTTATATATGAGCAACCCATCAGGTTGCATTGGAGAGGAAGCCGTCTCATTTTGAATGTCTTTGAACTGAGCTCCTGAAGACTAGAGCTCAGTCTCCTTGGGAGGGCGGGAGGTGGAGAACTCTTCGTCTGTGTGTTTGTGCAGGCCTAACTATCAGAATAACGGGGCCTTGATTAAAGCCTTTAGCTACTACTGGCATGCAAATATAGGGAAGCAGCTATTAATTAAGACTTTTGCAGTACAAGACCTGGGCACATCCTCCACCTGTTCTTTAATTAAACCACCTTCTGTATTTGCCAGTCTGAAATTTCTTTCGTGAAATGACATATGTCAGTGCTGCTGATAGCAGTCCTGCTCCTCTTCCTACCTTGACACCTTGCCTATATAAATATTGCATTGACATGTTACTATATGTATTTAGACAGGGGTTGTCTTTTTGTCCGGTGTCTGTACAGTGCCTGGCATTGTGGAGCCCTTGCCCATAACCAGGGCACCTCCATGCTATAGTGACAAGAATAATAAATATTATTCCTCAGTTAACCCATTTCTTCTGACCTGTATGCAGGTCTTTCAGCAGCAGCTCTCTGGTGGTGGATGCTCTTTGTCATTCTTTGCTTTAGAGCTTCATTCTGCTCCCACTGAAATCAATGGGAGATTTGTCAATGACTTTAATAAGAACGAGGCTGAGCCTGCAGTCTGTAACTGCTCGCAATCAAGTGGAAAATAGTTACTCTTTCTTAAGTATTGCCTGAAATAAAACATGCTCTCAAGGGTGGAACAAATTAATACCGCTTTCCCCCTTTAACTATATATAACAATTGAGGGTTTGATTTGAAGAAGAGCTTATGCAGAGACTGAGAACAGGATGGCAAAACCAACGGTGGATTCAGTACTATTAACAATAATAATCTAGACAGAAGAAAAAGATATTAAGGGGAGAGGAGCTTTATATATGAGAAAAAGATGAGCTGTGGAAAAATACGGCTGGCGGGCTTTCAAAGTAGGGTGGTGAAAAAACCCGCCTGCCGCTCTTTCAGTATCTGCCCAAGCCTGCTCATTTTATAATCAATGACAATGCCTCCCATTGATTGGCAAGGGAGTTTAACAGGATCTAGTCCTGAATCTGTTTTTTTTAACTTAAGAGCAGGATTTTTGCTGGTAATGGGATTTTCGGTATAAGAGTCTCAGCCCCACAAACATGTCAGCATACAGGTGATTTTACTCAGGAGAAGACTCCCATTCAAGGTCGGGGTATTTCTGGTCTGACTCAAGTTATATGCATACATGTTTTCAGGATAAGTGTCATAGATACAATGATGACAAGGTGCCCTGGCTATCTAAGATGGGATGTCTAACATAGTTTTCCCTTCTGAAGGAAATAACCTTACTCCTCACTTTTTAGGGTTTGGACAAATGAACAAATGACAGTGAGCTAGAAAGGGTTGGGGCCTTGGAGTGGAGCAGCTGCTGCACGGCAACCATCTGTGTGTCAACTCTTGACCGGCAGTAAGCCTGGGAAGCTGTCAGTGAAACAGTGAAGAGACCGTGAGTTAACTTTCATAGTTAAGATAAGGACAAGAGCAAGCAAAGCTAGCCTTACTGCATGCCATCAACTGGGGTATGACTCTCCTTCTGCATTTAAACTCACTGCAACTTGCACGTTTGTCCGTACCTTTACACAAATGTGTGCGCACATGCATGCACATCTCCGCCCCCCATTACTATTATATATAATAGACATGTGTATCTAGGTGTGTATGACATTTTCCCATCTCTACATTGTATAATCTCGCCTTCCTACCCTTACCCTCACAGAGGCCTCCAGACCTTGTGTTTGAAGGAATGCCTACCCTACCTCAATGATGACTTTCATTGCTATGTGCACATACGATCCAAGCTGTTCCAGTGTAGGGATTTTGTCCCCTTCTGGTGCCTGCACCACATACAAAGGTTTATAAGTTTGCTATGCTTTTTAGCCTGAAATGGATGGTCTTTGTGCTTCAGTAGTGGAAGCTTATGTTTTCAGTTCTGGAACCCCCTGGGTCAGTCTCTGCAGGCAACGTGATCAGAGGCTTAATTACAACGGTGACTTTTATGGCAGTTTGTATAGCTATGGATATTTGAAGCTCCATATTAACATATTTAGCCAGAAACTGTGTGCAAAGCACATAACCACTGGGTGGTTTTTGTCCCCGTTCTAGTACCTATGTCCTAGACCATATGTATATATCCAGGCATTTGTAACTGGCTGTAAACTCAGGATTTTAAGACCAGAGGTGCCAGGCTCGGTATATACAGACAAACCACTATAGATGGTTCCACACTTCTCTCAATGGGAGCAATTTATTATGTGTATATACAACTGCTTAATTTCATAATCCTAAATTGAAACTCAATCTGTGCTCATAATTTGCAATTTTTGGATTAATTTGCATCTTCTTTCTGTTTGCCAAAATAATCTATGTGGCAGCATACCTGATTTTCTTTTCTGTATTTGTCAATTTAACATATGGTTGGAGTGTTCATGATTTAAAATTTGCTAGCAGTTCTCTGCGTATATTTGAGATTCAGATGCACTGAGCTGTGTTTTTTGTTAGCTGTGGTAAATCAGACTGCATGGTATCATTGCTGTTTCTTGATTGATACATCTGACAGGATGTTTGTCCCCCAATCTTCAAATTCACTTTCTGAGAATTCTTGCACTAGTGAACCTGACCTTCTTGGGAACTCCATGCCAGTAAAATTTGATCCTTGAGAATTTCAAAATTCGTAAGAAAGGAAGGGTAAGCTGGAACAAATTAATTTGAAGCATTAAGTCACTATATAGGGAATAATATTGTAGTGTCTACCCATTTAATTTTATTCTAAGTGCACAGAGAAACCTTTCATCAACACAGTTGTGCACTGGTAACACTGAAGAAAAGGTGGATTGTGCCAGTTAAATGTGTTCTGGAAAGTCAATGTGAAGAACACAATATATTCTGCTTTAAATAGTGAATTACAAATATGTTTTGGGGTAGTGTAAGAGTGATGTTGTACCATGATGGTCCAGAAATTGTGTGAGAGGCAAGGATTTCTTTTCTAGAAGTTTCTAGAATATTTTCCTAGACTGTTTTCTAGAATTGCAACATGTTTAGCAAAACATGTCTACTTCTGTTTGGTACAATTAGTGCTTTTGTGCTGTTCAAAGCAACTGGTTCAGTACACTTCATTTACAAAGGGAAAAATGAGAGGAAAGAGAAGCACTACTCTGAGAACAGCTTGTCACATGCTGACCTACTTTTTTGGCCAATCTCTCTGCAGTCGGAGCTGCTGTTGTGTTGACACTATATATCTGAGCTAAAGCAAAACTCACAAAATCCGTGGCCTTCTAGATCAACTCCAGAGTAGACAAAGGGCCTCATGGCTTTGATGGGATTTTGGAATGTGCAAGGACTGCAGCGTTGCAGCAGAAGAACTGCTTTTTACAAATTAGACTCTTCCCTCTTTTTTCTTTCTGAAACTTAATGCAGATTAAATTAAAGGTATTGGACACTGTTTGAAAACACGGGTTTTCAAACTGTATTGGACACGGGTTTGACACCCGTTTTTGTTTTTAGGGTGAGTGGTTTTGTTTGTGTTTTTTGGGTTGTTCTCCCGCCCTGGCGGGGGGTCGGGCTAGAAGATCTATTAGGTCCCTTCCGACCCTGAAACTATGAAACTATGAAAAGAAGGATCATTTTCTATGGGTGCTTGTATACATGATGCCATTAGCATGTACACGTGATGAAAATGTTACTTTGTGTGGCTTAATGGCGTCACACTGTACACGTGCAACAGTTTTAGGGAGGGGGTTCAATGAGTTTGCAATGTTGCAAATGGCAACGATGCAGCTGTCAGCTTGCCCCCCAGCCATGGGAGAGGAGGGCAGGTCCCACAGAAAAAAAAGATTGGGCCCCTCACCACTTCTGCTTCCAGCAGGCTCCTGTAGTTGGCAGGATAGCTGGGGCCACCCAGAAATGGGCTGGCTTGCCCCTGGGGCAGCACAGAAAGGTGGCAGGAGAGTGGCTGGGTTTGCTGGTGGCCAGAGAAGGCAGCAAGTGTGGTGCATGGGGTGCTGGAAGCCTGGGTGGGCAGCTAGCTGGCCGGGGCTGCCCCAGGTCGGAAGCACCTGATCCAACACTTCATTGAGCCTGCCCAGGTTTTCAGTGCCCCATGCACTGTCCCTTCTCTGGCTGCCAGCACACCCAGCCACCCTCCTGCCACTTTCCCGTGCTGCCCCAGGGGCAAGATGGGTGTGTTGGTGGCCAGAAAAGGCAGTGGAGACGGTGCACAGGGCACAAGAAACCCAGGAGGGCTTGGTGAAGTGTTGGATCAGGTGCCTCCAAGCTGGTGCAGCACTCAGCCAGGTAGCAGCCTTCCCGGGCTTCCAGTGCCCCATGCACCGTCCCTGCCACTGTCCCTGGCTCCCAGCAAACCCAGCTGCCCTCCTGCCCCCCCCCCCCCCCCCCACCCACCCC
>NW_005842386.1:1224158-1227054 GCF_000455745.1 Alligator sinensis | reverse complement strand
AAGCTAGGCCATTCCTGGACATGCCTAGGCATCTGGCCATTTAGTCCTTAGGGTTTTATTCTGTGCCCCACTGTTTCAGTTTAGGGGGCATACAATAAAACCCTGAGGACTAAACCCCCATCACATGTACAGCTGCCCTATGTAATGTGGCTGTTTTGGGCCAAATTCTGTTCCACCTAGTAGGCATGTAAGTGGACTTACCTACATCTGATTCTGTTACACCATGCTCAAGCCCCTGAAAAACTGTTAATACAAAAGGTGGGGTGGGTCCTTCTCCTCACAGTTTTCTTGTGACTTAGTCTTATGAATAAGATGATCTTAAGTGCATTAGGTGCATTAATGGATTTTCAGAGACCTGAATAGGGTGGAATAGAATCATATTTAGGTGCTTAAATCCACTTAGATGCCCACTAGGTTGTATAGAATCTGGACCACTGTGGACCATCTCCATAAAGCAGTAGTTCTCAACCTTTTCAGACTTGAGACAGCCCTCAGAAATTGGCAGCTCTTAGTTTTTACTCTTGGTTTGACTACAGAAAAATAATAGAGCAATCCTCCTGTTGCAAAGAATTAAAAAAATCAGGTAAGAGTGTTTTCAACACTATAGAATCCTATGGGAAAACGGGGTTTATCTTGTGAATCAGGGTTGGCACACCTAACAGTGTGCCAACGTTGTGCAGTATCCTGCAGCACCCTTGAAAGGGTGTCATGGCACCCTGGTTGAAAATCATTGCCATAAAGTTGTCATTACTAGCCCAGAGAGAATGACTCCAGCTGTACAAGTGATTTTGTAGTGGGTATAAAGCTGAATTAGTAAGCCTTACCATCACTCGTTTTCTTCTGCAAATGGAACCAGGATAAAAGGGTTGGGGAAAAGCCTGCTGGGGAGCTGGACTGACTCGGATGTCCCAGTGTCCTTTCTTTGGCTATATATTTGGCTCCTTGAAACCAAGTGCCAGTGGCACATGTCACAGCAGCTGGAGGGCTTCTCTATCCCAGCACATAGCTAGTACAGAGCTGGGATAAGACCATGGATGTGCCAAGGCCTCCTGCAGGCCTTGCATTTTTACACATGCACAGAGTTGCAGACTCTGCAAATCTGCTCGACCCTGAAGTCTGACTCATCATCTTTGTTTTTCTCCTCGCTGTCCTTAGTCTTTGTGATGGCCTAATTTTCAGAAGTGCTGCACACCTCCAACTCCGGCTGCCCAGAAAAGGAGCAGCCGTTGCCAGCTCCTCAGCAATTCAAGTCACAGATATTTCATGTCAGTGTTCATCGCTATGTCAGTTTCACTGTTTCAACCAATCATTTCATAGAAACTGATCTGCATTTTACAAAGCAAATACTGTTCCTTTGCCCTCAAAAGCCTCTTGTCCTTTAATGGAAATGAATAGAGTTTTATTCTTAGCAGCATGTTGCAGAAAACTCTGATACTGAGGCTTTTCACCAAAACATTCTTTTCACAAACTGTTTTAATTTAGACTGACCTATTGCAACTCGCCCAGTTTCTCTGCATGGATGGATGGGAGGCACAAAACCAGTTGGTAGAAAAGAAACAGGCTTCTAAAGATTGCTTTTGAAAGTATGTTCTACACCCAATGTTTTCTTTCGGAGAATCTTGGCCTCAGGTCTTCTCTGATTAGCGCGCTTGTTGTGATATTTATTTATTCTGGGCTTAAACACATATGGCTGGCTCAGTCCCCGTTAGAAAAAAATGATAACAGGTCAATTCAGAAGCTCAAAAGAAACTAAGTAAGGTCTGATGGAATATTAGGCAAACTGCTGTTAATACTTTTTTGTTTCCCTTGTTACTTGAAGTTACATTTGATATTCCGTGCCTTTGAAGTTGTCTACCTAGAGAAGCTAATACAGAATTAGCTAGAGTGTGAATTTAAATGGCAATAGCTATTCTGCATTCACTCTTCAGGTGGCTAATTTTGTTCTGTACTTAAGGTACCTTTTACTGCTTAGCTTAAGCACTTTTGAATGTGGCTAAAAATGGCACTCTTGTTAGGCACTTTCTCTCTGCTACTCTGACAACCACACCTGGAAGTCAGAGTGGAGTCTTGAAAGATGAGGGATTCAGTGTTGGTTGCAACAGTGAAGGCCTCATCGACTGGCAGGCCATTGGGTCATCCTTTGACTGTTTGTTGCTGACCTTAGCCAAATTGCTTTTTGATTTCATGCACTTGCACCTCTCTGTGTAGAAAATGGCAAACTTGGTATATATCCAGCCCCTTTAGTTTTCTGCAAAATTGCATGTTGAGTAAGTTTCTCAAGCTGCAGATGAAATCTCTTTCTGCACATATTTCATCTGCATGTTCATTAGAAAGTTACTAGCCAGGGCACTGAGAGATCAAGCTTGCTCTGACAGCTGCAAAGTCCTGTGGCAACTGCACTTGGGTAGGCCCTGAAGAAAATGAAGCAGAAGGTTCAATAGCACAGCCCACTTCTGGGTGGTAGACAAAGAAGTGAAGGTGCAGAAGGGCAAGAATTGTGCAAGAGGGATTGTTGCTGGCAGACATATACTGTAACACTCAGGCCCATTCTGAACACCCTGTAGATAGGGGATGGGCTAGGAGGTGAATAGCAGCAGATTCAGATTCAGACCTTGATATCCCAGGCCAGGTGGAATTGCCTCCCTGTTTGGGAGTTTATAGTATAGGTGATCAGCTACCTTGGAGTTAAAGGCAGGTTCAAGTTAGTTTAACTATTAGTACAGACCTATGAAGACAAACAAACAAATTACACCGAGTTAAAAAGGAGGGTTGAAAACTTTGCACATGTCAGCTGTTCAGTAGCAACTGTTTCATGTACCTGCTCCTATTCTGCAAGAAGTAGAAGCTAAATCAGGGCAGCTTATCCCTGATTACCATGCAATAAGAGCTGCCAACA
>NW_005842386.1:1223111-1224127 GCF_000455745.1 Alligator sinensis | reverse complement strand
AGCAGGAGATCTTGCTATCAGTGGGGGAAAAATACCATTTTTAACTAAATACTGTTTATTAATTAGTATGAACCACTCATCTGATCAGGGCTGAGCTGAATGAAGACACCAGGGAATTTGGATCAGGTAATTGCAGCTTAAACTGCACTTTAGTCCTAATTAGTTAGAGTGAGCTTCATAGGAATGCGGTGAGGAAAGAAGGGTGGCTTAGAGCAGGGAGAAGGATGAAAAGGAGGAATGAGTGTAATAGGAGGCTTGGTGCTCCTGCTACCATAAGAGAAGGCAGACTGAAAATGGAGCAGTCTGCAGGTGCTGCAGGAAGCAATCAGGGAATCATTTGACCCAAAAGAGGAGATAAGCCCAGAGTCTGAGCTGGGGCAGTGGTCTGATCCTGGCAGCTGAGATGTGAAGAACTCCTGAACAGGGCTGCAGCCAGGCTCCTGGCAAACACCTAAACTGGGTTAAGCAGGCTGATGGTTTGGGGATTGAGACAAGGGGCAGTGGTGGTCTCAGCTGCCCTGGGAGCAGGAACAGGGCCCAAAAGATAGGGGCCAAGGCTGAACGGCAGGGCCACAGCTGAATGTTTATGAGAGCAAGGAGGGTAGGGAGCCTTAGCCCACAAAGCGTGAGAGGCAGAGTCAGCAACTCATAGCCAAGGAGGGGCAAGCAGGGCCAAAGAGCCTGGAGGTCTCAATTGGCCTAGAAGCAGAGCCAGGGCCCAGGAGGGGGCAGGGGTCAAGAAGGGGCCACAGCTAGAAACTGCCAGGGCTAGGGAGCCCAGATATCTCAACTGGCCTAGGAGTGGGGCCAGGGTCTAAGATGAGGGACTGAAGACTGGGAGGGCCACAGCCAGGGACTGAAAGGGTCAGGGATCCACAGCCCAGAGAAAGACAGAGTCAGGGCCAGTGCTTCAGGAGAGGTGGGATCAGTGTCAGGGTTCATAGATTCATAGATGCTAGGGTCTGAAGGGACCTCAATAGATCATCGAGTCCGACCCCCTGCATAGGCAGGAAAGA
>NW_005842386.1:1222435-1222787 GCF_000455745.1 Alligator sinensis | reverse complement strand
TTGTAGGGCTTGGCCTGCAAGCCCTTAACCATACGAGTGGCCCTTCTCTGGACCCTCTCCAGGTTATCCACATCTCTCTTGAAGTGCGGTGCCCAAAATTGCACGCAGTACTCCAACTGCGGTCTGACCAGCGCCCGATACAGGGAAATTATCACCTCTTTGGTTCTGTTCGTCATGCATCTGCTGATGCACGATAAAGTGCCATTAGCTTTTCTGATATCTTCATCACACTGACGACTCATGTTCATCTTGGAGTCCACTAGGACTCCAAGATCCCTTTCCGCTTCTGTGCCTCCAAGCAGGTCATTTCCTAGGCAGTAGGTATGCTGGACATTTTTCCTCCCTAGGTGCA
>NW_005842386.1:1191234-1221998 GCF_000455745.1 Alligator sinensis | reverse complement strand
GAGCCTTGATAATTTTTTCGAAGACTTTGCCTAGGATGGAGGTGAGACTGACTGGCCTATAGTTGCCCGGGTCCTCCTTCCTCCCCTTCTTGAAAATGGGGACCACATTGGCCCTTTTCCAATCCTCCGGGACTTGGCCCGTGCGCCACGAGTGTTCAAATATTACCACCAGTGGCTGTGCAATGACGTCAGCCAGTGCCTTCAGCACCCTCGGATGGAGCTCATCCGGGCCTGCCAACTTAAAGGCATCCAGTTCCTCCTAGTGACTCTGCACCATCTCAGGGTCTACGCATGGCAGTCTCGTGCCTTGCTGCTGCCTCTCTACAATCCCAGTGGGAGCCTTGTCCTGCCCCTCACTTAGGAACACTGAGGCAAAGAACTCGTTGAGGAGTTCAGCCTTGTCCCCCCTGTCCGTCACCAATTGCTTCTGCCCATTTAGTAGGGGTCCTATTCCTCCCTGGGCCTTCCTTGTACTCCCTATATATCTAAAAAACAATTTTTTGTTATCCTTTATTTTTTTGTTATCCTTTGTTGCACCCAGGAATAGCCAAGATAGGCCAAGTGCCAGGGTATGGGGCAAGGGAGATAGCTAAAGGGTGAAAGGTGACATCTGTGCGGCATGTGTGGTGTAAGGAGCAGCTGGAGTCATGTTATAAGCTCTTAAGGCACTAAGTGGAAACACCAGGACATCAGCATGGGATCAGGGATCTGTGGGGCAGCCTCCCTTTCCAAAGGTCTAAGAACAACAAGGCATGGCAGGAAAGTTGAAGAGGAGCAAGCAGTAAAACATGAGGGCAAAGCTAGGGCTGAGTAGCCACCAGGGAGGTGTCACTGCCACCCCTGGGACAGGCCTTTGTTACAATGAGCTCACAGACAGACAGATAGACAGACAGACAGACAGCTCAAGGAGAAACACAGGGCATTATGAAGCTTTTAACTTAGGGGTGGTCAATTGTTTGGGCCTGTGGGCCACATAAGGAGTTTTGTTGAGTTGTCATAGGCTGGGTTAGCATCCCTCCCCTCCTCCCCACCCCTCCGCCCACCTACATAACTCCTTATGTGGGATGGGACCACAGGGAGCGGTGTTCAGGATTTGGATGGGTGGGCAAGGTTGGGATCGCAGGGTTGAGGCATAGGGCTGTAACAATGCAGGACCAGGGCAGAGCTGTGATCTGCCGCCCCCACATCCCTCCAACTGGCAGGGTTTTTGTGGGCAGGGGCATGTAGGGACTATATCACATCTCTGCCCTGGCTCCAGCCCCATGCTATAACATCACCAAGATCATGGGTGACTGGTGCCTCCTGAGTCTGGAGGGACACCAGATCGCTGATGTGGGGGAGGGTCCCCCAGTGGCTGATCACCGACCGGGGCAGGGGAGTTCCCCAGCAGCGTGCACCTATGCACTGCCAATGGCCAAGATCCTGGCCCTGGCCCCAGACCCAAGATTGTGGGCTGGTGACAGTGTGGGACTGGGACAGAGCTACAGGGTGCTCCCCATACACTCCTGTTTGCAGAACGGGGACTCTGCCCCTGCCCTGGCCCCACACTATCACAGCCTTGCGACCGTGGGGTCTCCATGGAGCCATGCAGGCAGGGTGCACAGCTGGGGAGGGAGCTGCATCCAGGGCCAGGTCCAGGGTCATGGGGCAGTGACAGTGCAGGCATGGGACCCTGCATGCCCCTGCTTGTGAAACCCATGCCTGCTGCAGAGGTGTTTGGGCAGCAGATTGCAGCTCTGCCCTGGCCCTGTGCTGTCACTGCCCCAAAACCCCAGGGTCTCCCTGGCTCTGCCTACCCATCTCACTCCCAGATGCTGCTCTCCGCCGGTCTCTGGCTGTGCACCCTGCCTGTGCACGCTGCCTCCAGCACACTGCCTCCAGGGCAGCCGGGACTGGGTCTGGCAGCAGTAGTCAGAAGGAGCCGCTGCCAGTGAGGCTGCCAGGAAATGAAGTTGGCCACCGCACCCCCACCAGCCACAGCCCCAGCCTTGCTGTGCACTTGGAGGTGGCAGGACTGGCTGCACTTGCCACGGCCTGCTCTGCACCCCCTGCAGGTCAGACAGAATTGCTCTGTGGGCTGAATCTGGCCCTTGGGCCATATTTTGCCCACCCCTGTTTTAGCTCCAGTTTTTAATCTTTCTCATTTTTTGTCTGTTTCCTTTTAATGGAATAAGAGAGTTGGAGTCGGAGTGCGTTGGGATTGGGTCCCGAGTTCTCATCTTGGCTTTTGCTCTAACTTACAAGTCTGAGTCCTGAGCAGGTCACTTTGCCATGCTCCTGCTTCTCATTTTGCAAGACAAGGTTGCTAATACTCATCTGCCTCAATAGTGAGGCAGGGGTGGATTGATGGAATTAATGTTTGTAAAGAGATTGGAAGCTATAAAATGATAATAATGATTTATGATTGTGATTCATTGGTATTGTTGTTGGTTATTATTACCGTTATTAGTGAGTTGTTATTGCTCTCATTAAGCAAATGAGAGCTGAATTTGAAACAGCTATTTTGCTAGATCCTCACAATAATGCAGTAGCTACCCCTGGGTACTTGTTTATAAGCTTGTAATACTAATGGTCTGTCCTGTTTCATTGGTACAAATTCAAATAGATACCATGCAAATATGACACATTAATGACTTCTTTGTAAGTAAATACTACAACTTCACTCCTGCTCAGTAGATTTACTTCTAATGTGAGCAGAATCAGGCCCGTAGCATTTTCCATATGACCATTGAGATAAAACATGAATTAATATTTTTCTGCAGGAGTATGATTTCCAGCCTGAGTAGAATAAATAGACCTTTCTAGCTGTTTACATAAATAGATTTTCAAGTGTATACTCCGGCTCCCTTGGGAAGTTAATTTTAAAACGTCACATCAATGCAAAACAGAGCTGGGTAAGTCGGGCGCCTCTTTTTGAGTCTGGAACCAAGTACAGGCTCCCATCTCACGGGGTCAGGTCACCCACTGTATAATGAATCTGTCTGCAAAATCAGCACAAACAGCTGAACTTTATTCTGTTAAAAAGACTATGAGCAGGAAGGCCTCTTCCATTAGGAAGCAGAGGGAGCACAGGCTCGCCATATCATATGCTCCAAATGGTTCATTAATGCACCTTATCCTGCAGTTAATAGGCCACCCAAATAACAGGTACTGTACACTTTGAACAGGATGTTGTGTAATTAATTGGGGCTGGGTAGAGAGGAATGTGATACCATTGGCTCCTGCTGGCTTTTTTCATTTGAAAGAAAGCAGCAGCAATGCTCTTCTCTACAACCCCATAGGCCCCACAGAGCAGTCTGGTTTGCACAGTGGTGGGGAGAGAGATCTTGGTCACATGGCTCAGTTAAAGTTTCATAATTAAACATGGAGGTTTGTAGACCATAGATAAGAGTGGAACCAATTTGACAATCTCTGGGGCCCCAAGCCCTGCACCATCAAGAGGGATCCCTGCCCAGAGAAGCCTTAATAAATGAGACAGGTGAGGGAGAGGAAACAGAAGCACAGAGGAGACTTGCCCCAACATACAGACTGAAATCCAACCTACTTCTCCGCGCAGCAAGGGAAAGCTCTAACCAGGTTGGGCTCCCCTGTACTATGCTGTTAGGAGTAGGCATTGGCAGCCTCTGGCTTATAGTCTGCCACTCCCTCTCAGACTGCTAGTTTGCTCAGCAGACATGGATACCTCTCTTTGCTCATGGATTTTCAAGATAAGGTAGTTAATAAGTTATAAATGTAATGCCCCATTGATCCCTAAAATAAGAAGAATGCCTTGATTTGAAAATCACATTGGATTCCTCTAACTAACATGAGGGGATGAGAGATTTTCCTATAGCACTTTATTGATATGACCTGATCTTGTTGAGGAATGAAACTGCTTTAGGGTGGAAGAATGGTGAGGGTATGTGTGTGTTTGCCCACATGCAAAGTGCTCCTACTATGCCTGTATTCAAAGTCTAATCCCATATTTTGGTAACAGAGAGATCACACTGAGAACCAAAAATAGCACAGCTGGAAAATATTCTCACAAGAACAATTGTTGCATGAATAAGAACAGCTTCTGTTTAACCCTTTCTCTTATCATCTTTGTTCACCGAAGTCTTCTGACCTTCTGATGGGACTTTAGCCATAGGTCAAGAATCTATTCATGAAAAGATGAAAAGTAGCAGCATGAGAGCAATAATATACTTCCAGTGGCAAGAGTATGCAGTTAATCTGGATAAACTACAGATAAATAAAATAAAATACATTTGCCTTGCTTTAACAAAACAAATATATTGCTGCAGTTATAGTTATTCACAGATCTACTTTACTGTGGTGCAAAGAAGGTTACCCATTTTGGTTGAATTCTTCCTCTGAACTTCTGTGTTGATTTGCAGCTTTGATGGTTTCATTCGAGTTGAACAGGATGTAAATCTGACCCAAGTTCCCCCAGTAGATTCAGATGTCTAGAATTATCTCAACTTCCTATACAAGAGTATTAAACATGGTCCATGTTCAAAATGGCTGTGTTGAAAGGAGAAGTGATGTGATGCTGATAATGATTAATTATTTTTATTACCATGGCACCTAAGATGCTCAGTCAGCGATCAGGATTCCTGGTGCTGTACAGACACCGAACAGAAAAGATGGTCCTTGTCCCCAAAAGGCGTATAATGAGATGAAGTGGATATAGGCAGAAAAGTCTGGTGTCCAAGGAAATAATGAAACAAATTGATCCGCAGTGGCCTTATTGTTGTCACTGGTTTTGTACGTACCACGTTAAAGCTGAGAGGAGTTGAAGGAGGATAACGAAATAGCCTTATGGATGTTTAGGGGAACTCCTCCCAAATGTGAGGACAGCGTGGAAGGAAAATGCATCCTTGGAATGGACAACGTGATGACCTGGACAGTGGACAATGGACAATGTGATGACCTGGGCAATGGACAATGGACAATGTGATGACCCAGCCTTGAGCAGGATTTTAGATTAGATGGTGTCTTAGATCCGTTCCAACCCTACTAGTCGCGGAGTCCATGATTCCAGGAGATGAATTAATATGTCAGTACTGATGATAGGGCACAGATAGGCCTTCAAACTCTAGTGGAGTGACCCAAAAAAGATGGGTGACATGCTTAAAGGAAGGAACTAGGAAGATCTTTGTAGTAGTATTAATAAGCAAGGCAAGCTTGTGTTTGCTACAGTAATCAGGGTGGAAGATGACTACAGCCTGGATAAGAATTTTAGCTGTGTAGATAATGATCAACTATTCTGTGTCTACAAGGGACAGGCAACAAGTAATGGGCTTAATTTGGAAGAAGAAAGATTTAGGTTGGCTATTAGGAGGAACTCTCTGTGATGGTGATTAACTATGGCAACAGATTACCTAGAGAGGCGGTGGAATTTCTTTCACTGAAAGTTCATTAAATGTAGGTTAGACAAACACTTGCCTGGAATGGTTTAGATGGGGATGATTCTACCTTGAGCAGGGGTGTTTGTCTAGATCGGGGGTGGCCAACCTGGTCACCATGTGCTTGTGCAAAAATTCAAGGAGAGGCATATTCACTTCTGAAGAGCCGCATGTGGCTCCGGAGCGGCAGGTTGGCTACCCTGGTCTAGATAACCTTCTGAGGTCCCTTTCAGTGCTATATTTGTGTGATTGTATGACTAGGCTGTATCTTAGACATGCAATGTAGAAAGAATTGGCAAAATTTAGAAGTAGCTTTAATATGAAGACCTAGACACAGCTCTAGATGATGTCCAGGTTATTGAACATCAATGTCACAGACAGGATAGAGATTTTGTGCAGACTGTGCGAAAGGAGCTAGAATTTGGAGATGAGAAAGCTCTGCTGTAGCCATGTTAAGCTGGACCTGACAGCTTCACATTGACAAGAGAAATAACAGGGACACTAGCCCAAATTTTAGTTAGGATAGGAGACAGGCCTAGGGACAAAAGGGAGAGCGCTGAGTTGCTTGTATATTGATGATAGTTAATTTTGTGTCTGTGGATGAGATTAACCCGGATACAAGGTGCAGAGGGAGACAATGAGGGGAACAAGAATCCCCATAGAAAGCTGGGGGAGCGAGCTGGGGGAGCGTCCTCCAAAAGACAGGCTGAGGGAACGATTAGAAATTTAGGAGAAGACCCAACAAGAGGACAGAATCACAGAAGCCGGGGAAGGACAAGGCTTCAAAAAGAAGTGCATGGTCAACAGGGTCAAAGGCATTTGATAGGGCAGAGAGGATGAGGATGGGGTTGGCTGGGAAGGGAGGAGGTCACTAGAGAATGGCTACAAAGGAAAGGGAGAGGGAAGAGTCCATTTCAAATTTACCACAGTGGAACTGTTCAGTTTTTAATGGCTATCATTTTTCCAACTGTCCTTGGCTTCATCTCCAATTATGTTTTTCCTAGGAAATGGAGTCCTCATCCCAGGGACATAAAGGGATGAATGTTAATCCCTGCCCAGCACTGCAAGTGGCTTGGTCTATGGCAAGCCCAACATCCTGCTCCAACTTGCATGCCTTTTGCAGAAAGGCATATAATCTTGGATATTTTTCCTGTCTCCTTCAGCCTGCCCTGCCATGTAACTTGCACTTGGAGTAGTCCTGGAGGTGGGAGTCACACGTATCCTTCTGACCCCTTTGCACAGACTCTGCTCATGCACAAATATGATTGGGAAACTGAAAATCTGAGCTATCAGACTCTTGCATAATGCTAGCCTTGTATCTTCTAGCAGGAGAGATCCTCCAGGAATGAGGGTGCCAGACTGATGCGGTGATGACAACCAGAGATATGATTTTGGGGGTCAGGGGTGATGTCAGGTAGACCTAAATGCTGGTCCTCAGATATGGACCAACTGGGCAAAAATTCTCAGGCCATCAACTAATGTCCCTCCAGATCAGTATAAGAATCACAGAAATGTAGTCCTGGAAGGGACCTGAAGAGATGATCTCATCCATTCCCCTTCTCTGTGGCAGAATAAAATATGCCTGACAGATGCAGATCTGACCTGCTCTAGCAACCTCCAGACAAGGGGATTTGTCAACTCCCCTAGGTGAATATTTCTGTGCTTAACCATCCTTGTAGGTTTTTCCTAATATATTACCTGTTTTGGTTTTGGGGGGGGTTTGCTGCAGTTTAAGCCAATTGGAATTTGCCCTGCCCCTACTGAACACAAGGGCCACCTGATTTAACATCATCATTATACCATTTGACATGTTTGAAGACTGTGTAAGTGGGTTGCTTAGCCTGCAGTTTCCTCTGGTGGGTTTTGCTTCCTGAGGAGCTTCTCAGCCAGTCCCTCCAGATGAAGAGCTGTCTTTGAGCAGCAAACAGATGAAGAAACAAACCCTTCTGCCCTGTTCCAGATACTTAGAGGGAAGCCCTTTCACTCCAACCCAGCACAGCAGCCCGATCCCTCCTTGGTAGCAAGTTTGTTCTGTTCACAGCTTGCCTTCTGCTTCCAAACTGTTTTCTCATCATTTGGACCCTTCTGCTCTCTGGGTTTTAAGCTCCTAGTGGGACTTAATTATCCAGTTATCCAAATGCCCTGCAGCTGGGCTCTCTCAAAAGGGCTGACTGTTCCTCCTTAAAGGGACAGACCATCCCCATTAGTCTTCCCTTATCTAAATGAAACAAACAACATTCTTCCAACCTTTTCTCATTAGCCATGTTGTCCAAACCTGTTTATCATTTTTGTTGCTGTCATCTGGATTCCC
The DNA here is from genome assembly GCF_000455745.1 of Alligator sinensis. NCBI lineage: Eukaryota > Metazoa > Chordata > Crocodylia > Alligatoridae > Alligator > Alligator sinensis. Next base: position 1,214,300 of record NW_005842386.1, on the reverse strand, counting down.
TTCAATGTAGCTGTATTTTTTTAAAGTCTAGTATTCAAAACTGGACGCAGTACTCCAGCTGAGGTCTCACCAATGCTGAATAGAAGGGAATTCTTCTCGCTTGGGTCTTAAATTCAGTGATCCTTTTGGTACATCTCTGAATCACATTTTCCTGTTTTTTTGCAACAGCATTGCAGACATGCAGTGTGAGATCCACTATAACCATCAGGTCCTTTTCTGCAGATCTGCTGTCTAGCCAGTTTTCCCCGCTGTGTATTTGTTTGTTTGAGTTCTCCTCCCTAAATGTAGTACTTTGTAGCTGTCTTTATGGGGTTTCATCTTGTTGATTTCAGACTGTTTCTCCAATTTATCAAAATCATTTTGAATTCTAATCCTGTCCTCCAAAGTGCTTGAAACCAATCCCAGTGTGATGGCGTTCACAAATTGTATAATGTATTCTCTATTCCATCATCCAAGCCGGTATTGAAAATACTGAATAGAACTGGGCTCAGGACAAACCCCTGCAGGATTCCACTTGATATGATCAGCTTAAGCCTAATGTGTGTATGAAACAAATTATTTTCCAGTGAAAACTTTCATTTTAATTTGGGAATAATAGGAAGTTAGATCCCCATTACCACGTAGCTCACAGATCCCTTTCAAGTACACAGAGTCTCGGCAATGAAAGTAAGGGGAGGAGAATAATACAAATGGGCATCTTTTGTGCAAAATATCTCCTGGCTTAAAGCTGCTGAGCATACAAATGCTACATATTGCCTCTGTGGTGTGAATCCAAACAGCTTCTAGATGGAGGTTATAAATATACATCCTCCCTCGGTTTGAAGGATAAGAAGGGGATGCAGATGGATAGGAACTGTTCCACTAAAACTAGTTTTCTCACCCAGTGCATAATGAGATCAGAATGCAAAAGGAATGTGTGGAGGAGTGGAGCTGGCAGGGATTCATCAGCTTGCATTATTTTAAGTCTATTCCAGCTCTAACAAATGGTTCTTTAGAAACTGCAGGTGACTCGTGCAGACGTTTGCGTTCAAGTATAAGACTCGGGCACTTTCTATGACATGAGCAAATGCCAGTTATCAGAACGCTGCTCTCATGACCGTTGCATGTTTTGTTGGTGTGCTGAGCTGTTATCATCGTTTCCTTGATTATGGTTATTTCAGAGTGCAAGGCGTTTCCTTGCTTTTGCAGCTACTTTGCTGAACGTCAGAAAGTCTGAAACTGGATCTTTAAAAAAGAACCCCAACCATTTCAGACACTAATAAAAATATTAAAAAAAACAATAAAAAAATAGAGACGGCAGGACAGATCACATGGCTTACCCAGGCTTGTTTACATCCTGATTCACAAAAGGTACAGTTTGACCCCAGCATAACCTTGCAATCTACACAGTAAGAGGAAATACTATGTAAATTAGAAGAGGCAAAACAAAACAGGCAGACAGACGCTGCAGAGTGCATAACAGACTAAAATAGAGGCTTTATGGCAGGGTTTGCATGTGCACAAAATGCATTTCATCCACCCAAAGTCAACTGCTGGGAAAACTGGGCACAAAGTCAACTGGGAACAAAGTCAACTGCTGGGAAAACCCACTAGCTCCACAGACCGGGCCCATTTTAGATATCATGGCAGCAGCACATCTTATCCAGTCATAACTCATCTTGTCTAGTCCATATATGACATCTGCAGAGGATGTGTAGAAGATGTTAGTCATCACTAAAGTCTTCAGTGGTGGTTTATGCAGGCTTCAGAGGTGGAGCTGATCTCTGTGAGCTCTTTGCACTAGATCAATGCAAGTCACATAGCTTAGGACAGTGATCAACAACCTTTTATGTAGGCCAGCTGATGTAATGTGCCTTGGCTCTAAAGTGGGCTGCTGCTTGCAATCCAATGTGTCCTCTTGCTTCCACGTGCCACCAAATGTCACCCTGGCTCAGCATTTCCCCAAACATGGTGAGCACTCTTGTACCCCCCTGAAACGGCTGCCACTCACACCCATTGCTGAATCACTGGTGGTGATGGACGATGGTGGCTTAGCCACAACAAGCGGAGCAGCTGCAGTACAGAGGCCCATATTTCCTGGGAAGGGCCTCCAGTCTGGTGTCCTGCTGCTGATCTCTCTCTGCCCCACGAGCTGCCATACCCTTCTGGTGCTGATCATGACCATGAGCCAGATCAGACCTTCACGGGCTGAATCACATGTCTTCACAGGCCACATCTGGCTGTAGGTTGTTGACTCCTGGCTTAGGAATGGTTTAAGTAAGAGGTTCATTATATTGGATGAACAGGTCTTATTCATCCAGTACTGGCTGCCGGCTAGATATTGAGCCATTGATTACTTACTCTTTCAACCTGACAATCCAGCCAGTTTTCTGTCCACCTTACAGTCCATTCATCCAGCTCGTGCTTCCTTAGCTTTCTTGCAAGAATGGTGTGGGAGACAGTTGCATGGGTTACATGTCACATTAGACAAGGAAAAGAGGGAACTTGGCAACATTTCCAAAACTGCTGAAGTGATTTAGGAACTTAAGGCCCTTAGACTTTGAATGGGATTTTGACTCCTTGCCTCATGTACTATTTAGAAACTTTTTTGAAAATTTTACTTTTGGTCTTTTTTTAGTTTGGAGTTACTGTTAAAAAAAAAAAAGGTGGATCAGGAGGGACATGTCCACAGTTTAAAATCTATGGACCTCTACTCTATAGAGGCAAAAATGCATTGAGGTTTCATGAGAATAAGTGAAAAAAGAACTGTTATGCCCATCATTTCTAACGCCCGCCACAAAAATTTGTTTTAAGCCATATTACTTTATTGAGCATAAGTGGGGAAATTCTTGATAATGTGGATGTTATAAGGTTCTAGATAAATACTTACCCAAGAGACAAACATAATGGTGTTTTTGAGTTCCTTAACTGACTTCTGCATAGTTTGCTAGGAAGTGAATTTTATCAGTTTTCACCGAAAGAAAGAAAAAGGTGATCTCTCAGGACTGAAGTTTGTTAAACTCCACTTGATTCCCTGATGTCTCTTGCTTGTTGGTGGTCTTTGCCGCTGTTTACAGCATCTTCATGTCTGTGTACATATTAAAGGACACCTGTGTAACTCAAACACATACACATACATACACAAAGATTTCCTAGAAAATACTTGCTACTTGTCGGGCCATAAGGCTCCTGCTTGAGGTGTGAGCTAACCCAGAAAGGATATTCAACTACTGAAATATTGCATGACTGTCTCCCACACCATTCTTGCAAGCAAACTAAGGAAGCACAGGCTGGATGAGTGGACTGTAAGGTGGACAAGAAACTGGCTGGATTGTCAGGCTGAAAAGGGAGTAATCAATGGCTCAATATCTAGCTGGCAGCCAGTATCAAGTGGAGCGCCCCAGGGGTTGGTCCTGAGGCTGATTTTGTTCAATATCTTCATCTATGACTTGTAAGATGGGATGGGGTGCACCCTCAGCAAGTTTGCAGGTGACAGCAAACTGGGGGATATCATAGATACTCTGGAGGGTAGGGCTAGGATTCAGAGAGACCTAGACACATTGGAAGATTGGGGCAAAAAAAATCTCATGACGTTCAGTAAGGACAAGTGCAAAGTCCTGCACTTCAGACAGAACAATCTCATGCACCAGTACAGGCTGGGGACCAACTGCAGAAAAGGACCTGGGGGGTACAGTGGACAATAAGATGACTATGAGCCAACAGTGTGCCCCTGTTGCGAAGAAGGCTAATGGTATACCAGGCTGCATTAGTAGAAGCATTGCCAGCAGGGACGTGATGATTCCCCTTTAATTCAGCACTGGTGAGGCCACATCTGGAGTACTGAGTCTAGTTTTGGACAAGGATGTGGTCAAATTGGATAGAGTCCAGTGGAGGGCATTGAGGATGCTTAGGGGACTGGGGTACATGACTTATGAGGAGAGGCTGAGGGAACTGGGCTGATTTATTCTAGAGAAGAGAAGGCTGAGGGAGGACTTCATAGCAGCCTTCAGCTGGCTGAAGAGTCGTTCCAAAGAGGATGGAGCTGGACTGTTCGCAGTGGGGGCAGATGACAGAACAAGGAACACTGGGCTCAAGTTGCAGCAAGGGAAGTTTAGGTTAGATATTAGGAAAAACTCTCACCAGGAGGGTTGTAAAGCACTGAAACAGGTTACCCAGAGAGGATGCTGAATCTCTATCCTTGGAGGTTTTTAAGACCCAGCTAGACAAAGCCTTGGCTGGAATGAACTGGTTGGGGCTGGTCCTGCTTTGAGCAGGAGGTTGGACTAGATGTGACCTCCTGAGGTCCCTTCCAACCCTAACTTACTATGATTCTATGATGGCATGAGAAGAACAAAGAAAAGGAAAAAGAAAGTGTCAAAAAGTGGAATGAGCTCCAGTCATGAATACTGTTCAAAGCTCAAGTACAGTGTCGGCAGTGAAGGAATATGTAGACAAACTGAGCCTTCATATGGATCTTTTGATGCTACAAAGGAGTGACCCTTATCAGCAGTCTCTTAGTTTTCTTTTTGCATTGAACATGAAAATGAATGCTGAGCTGGTTGTATTTCCTGATGTATTAGCATGAGTGAAGGAAGCTTAGGAACAAGGAAGATTTTGGTGATTTAGAACAGAAAGTAGGCCACCATTCTTATTAACGACACATTTATAGCTTTTTTTTTAAATGAAGGGTTCATAATTCATTAACAGATGTTATAAACATGTTACAGCCACTTAGGGAAAAGCAGTGGGGCTCAACCCTTTTGGCTGGCAAGTTGGATGGGCAGTGCCCAGATGGTCTGTAGGCCAGATCCAGCTGGTAGACGTAATCTGGAACAGGGCAGTTGCAGCAGAGTCCCTCCAGCTACGCAGAGCAGGGCAGGGGGCATCCTGGCTCCAACCTAGCTCCAACCGAGGCCCATGGGAAGCGGGGGGTGGCTGCTTGAGCTAGCCCCAATCCAGCCCCACAAGGTAAAGGGGGCATGACCCAGTCCCATCCAGCTGTTGGGGCGAGGGGAGGCCCTAACTTGCTGTGCGGGGCTTGGGATTTGGTAATTTGGCAGTGGGGGAGGGTGACCACATTTATTGCCACTGTTCCCTTGCTGCTAAATTTCCTGATCTGTGGGGACCCATGCAGGCCAAATATCTATGGCTCCATGGGCTATATTTGGCCTGCGGGCTGGAGGTTGAGCACCCCTGGGCTAACGCATTCTGCATTGTAGATGGTTTTAAGTCCATTGGTCTTCTTCTTGGCGGTTCTTTGCAGACGAAGATGTTAGGAAGGTAGCTGCCCACACTGGTTACAGGCCCACTGGTGACTAATCAGTCCAAATGCAGAGAGGCAAATCCTGCTGCAATGGTTACACATTTATGGCTGCTGGCTGCTAGATATGGGTGTATCTTTCTCCTCTTACTCCTCTTCTCCTCAACGCTGGCTCTGTGCTAATATTCAAAGACGGCTGTTGCCTTTTTGATTTGGAGCCGGCAGGCATCACGACCTGCAGCCTGTGTTTCCCACCACTTGTGGTCAATACCACAGGCGGAACAGGACCTCTTCAGAAGGTCCTTGAAGCGTTTGCGTGAGACCCCTCTGTTGCGTTTCCCCATCGTCAGCTCCCTGTACAGCACGGCCTTTTGTAGACAGTTGTCATCCATCTGGAAATACATTAGTAGGAAGTATAATTAATACACTGTGATGGGATGGGAATGGTTACTGTTACTATTATTATTCTTGTTGTATTGCACTGGACAACTTGTACAGGTAATCTATTGACTTGAGTATATAATAATTGATTATGAACTTAGTAAAACATCTGTTACTCATTTCTTAACCCTTTCTTAGCTATTTGTAAGTGCATTCATAATACAAAGTGTGATCAAAATGTGCATGTTTGGGCTGATTCTGATGTCTCACCCACCAGCGCTCATGCTGTTGATGTAGTAGCCTGGTTCACACTGGGATACATGAGATCAGACTAGTCCTGCCATTTGCAGTAATGGGAAAGACAAAACCTGGATGTCTGAGAAGCTTGCCCCAACTGGGGAAAGGGGACGAAGACTTCAATGTGTTCTGTTTTGGTCATGTAAGGCCTCCTCTTTCTGCTCAAGCAGCGGCCCCGCTGCTTACAGCTGACTGGTGGGGAAGCAAAAACGGCATCAGATTTAAACTGCAGTTGTTTCCTCCCTGCCAATCAGGAACAAGGCCATAAGGGGGCGAAGGGAGCTCCACCAATCAGAGGCGTGGAGGCACATGGGAGAACCTGCAACATTAAAGTAGCTGCAGCGTAGCCCACTTCTGCCTTGAATTCAGTAGGGCCCTATTCATAAGCACATCAGTTTGATGTCCTGTAATTAATTTGGTTGACATTAAAGACTTGTTCTCTTTTCATGCTAATCAGTTCACTGAAGCCAATGGAATAATAATACATGCCAAATGGGTCCAAGTGCAAATTTGGACCCAGGAGTAAGGAAAAGTACAATGATCCCCTTCCACCCCATGCCTATGAAAAGGCTGGTGTCTCTGGCTGAAAGTCTAGCTAGGAGAGACTGTGAATTGAGATGGTGTCAGTCAGAAATCTCTCTGAACCAAGGAATCTGCTGGAAGTTCACTTCATTTGGTAGCCTGAATCTGTCAAGCCCCATGCAACGCAAGCCTCCACATGAAACAGCCACTGATATTCACTGGCTCTTTCAAGAGCTCCTTGAAGCTAAAGAAGCAGTTTTTCACATCTTCATTTCCCAACCAAAATAACCTCCTTTCAAATTAAGAAACAATATTATCATAATCCAGTATTTCAAATATTTGTATCAATTAACTAAAATAGACCACAAACTTCAGTGCGTTTCTGAGACACCACAGTGTACGGACTTGTAGGTCTCCTAAGACATCAGCACCACCCTGGTTATGCCCTTATAAGTGCATTCATTCTGGTTGTGCATGTTCTGGGGCTGAAACACTTTGACCCACTGTGGTCATTGCCTGCACGGGCCTTCTCAGGAAAAACAGACAACTCCATGTCCCTTTTCCTCTTCAGAGATTTGCAAAAGATGTATCCTATTTCTCCACAGTTTTGGTGTGGTAAAAACCTCATAGAACCACTAGGTTACCTCTTATGGCACTACTGCTATAGGCAACCATTGTTGCTCATCATGGGTGAAAGGCTCCTGTATTGTAGCCTGGACCAGCTCTGTAAGGCTCAGGCAGGTTCCAGCCTTAAGGGCATTGACCCCGTTACTGCTAATCAAGACCAGCTGACCCCAGCCCCTTCCCTCTGATTGCTTCTGGAGCTGCAGTTAAGGAACTCCTCCAGCACCTGAGCCTTGTTGCACAAGATACTGGTCTCCAGTCCTTGAGCAGCTCTTGTTCCAGCAACATCTTTAACTTCCCTGGTTCCTGATGCTGTCTTTGGCTTGTTCCTGGATTTCAGCCTCTGGGTTCTTCTTGCGGATCTGGTTCCTGATTTCTGACCCAGGTTTGGCTTATTCTTTGACTTCACTCTGTGGATTTTCCTTTGGACTTGGTAACTCAGTTTCTGATTCCCAGTTCCTGACATGGCTTGGCATTTTGGTTCCTGAGTTGTGGCTTTTAACTCTTACCCCAGTTCCATGACTAGCTCTACTTGCTAGGCTGGCTGGTGTGGTGGACCATGACAGTGAGTAATCACAGCATGAAGTGCTGACAGCTGTCTTTCTCTATATCTGCAAGGACCTAATGGCTTTGACATCATTGCAGGCTTGTTTTCAGCTTTCTGATGAACAAGATGTCAGCAGGTAACAACTTGTGCTTTGTTCATGCCCTTCTGGAATTTAACAGTGCTAAATATCAATCGGATTCTCATTCTGAAGCTTTTCCACAGGGAGTGTTGTTATTAGTTTGAAGCTGTTTTCTACCAAGCTACTGGATCAGGAAGAATGTGGATTTGCAGTGTCCTATGTAAATCCGTAAGTCCTTTTAAATGGCCGAATGCACCAGTTTACTTGGTATGCATTCTCAGGTGTACCATGGATTGCAGATGCATGATGATCACCAGGGATCCTTGTTTTCTGTGGGTTTTTGTTTTTTTTTTTTTAAACTTGCAAATTCTTTTTAAAAAAAAACAACCCCAAATTCGTGTTTTTCCACAACTTTTAAAATGAAATGCTGCTGTATATGTAGCTATTGGGGGGCCAGCTGCTAGGGCTATGAGGCCATGGCTGTGGGTTCACAACCCCTAGATCCCTAGCGGCACCTGAGTCCCAACTGCTGCCCACGGGAGGTGGTGGCTGCTGCAGTGGAGTGGAGCCTAGCTCCCCCTCCCTGACAGCTGGTATGGGAGGGAGGCTGGATGCAGGCTGCAGGCTGCGGGCTTGGGGCTTCCGGCCCTTCTGCCTTCCCCTGGGTGCCTCTGTGGACCTGGCACGGCACGGCAGGGCAGAGTAGGGTGGGGAGGATCAGTGCTGCTGCTGAGAGCCCCACACTGCCATGGCAAGGTGCCCCCTGGCCACTCAGCAGCAGCGGGAGACACCACTCCATGCTGCCACACTTGCTGCAGCCGGGTGGCCTGGGAGCACCTTGCCATGGCAGTGTGGAGCTCCCGGTAGTGACACTGAGGCTCTCTGCCCTGCCACACTGGGTCTGGCTTGCTGGGCCACAGAGCCCCCAGGAAGAGGGCAGAGAGCCCTGAGCCTGTAGCTGCCAGCCTGCATCCATCCCTACCCTGCACACAGATCTGGAGGGCATGTGTCCCTCTTCTCCTTCCCTCCCTCCCCCAGGAGTGGTGGGGAACTAGCCCCCTGCCACCCCTTGGACGAGCTGCACAGGACAGACCCACGAGTCTCTCCTGCTCCCTGCCTGGGCCCTGCAGCTGTGCGTTCCAAGCCCCATGCACCACCCCGGCTGGGCAGCATCCCCAGCCCTGCCCAAGTCCCTCCCTCCCCATTTATGGGGGCCTCAATTCACCTCCCTCAACCTCCTCCCCCCTTCACATACTTGCAGGGAGCTGCTGGAGCTGTTCTCATGCTGCCTGGCTGGCATGTGGTGCCCCCTGCCTGATTCCCTGCTCCCCCCCCCCCGCAGCCCCTTGCAGGGTAGAAATCTGCCAGTCTGCAAGGGGAAACCTCTCTCCTTGGTTTTTCTTCTTACATTAAGGAAAAAATTGACTTTTCCATGGCTAACAGAACACCTGTATCCCTGATGATCACTTGCTTAGTTCTTCTAGTAAGGCAGCCTCAGGAGAGTGAGAGTGCTCACCTTTAAAAAGAGGTGCCTCTGAAGCAAAGCAGGCAAAGGAAGCTATGCGTTTGCCCTAAATTGACGAAGTGGGCTATTTAGCAACTTTTTTTGTGCTGCAGGTCTCCTCTTGTACCATATTGGATTCTCTAATATGTTAGCAGTGTCTGAGCACAGTCCACTGCTCCGTTACTTCAGTCTGGACTACGTGATTCCTTGTGCCTGTAGATCTTTTTTCTCTGCCCTGTCGAAGATCAGTTCAGGGCCTTCTGATGGATCCGATCACGAGGTCAGAATCCCACTCAAACCATCTCTAGAACTCATCCTTCTGCTTCACCCCTATCAAAAAAACAAAACAAAAAAAACTTGGACTGGCTTATTAGCCTGCAGCTATTTACAAATTATGGAATATGTTCATCTTATATTGATCATGTGTTTCATATTTACACAGTGATTCAATACTCATTAAATTTCTATATTGCAGTTTTATAGTTGGCCTCAACATGTTGTTACTTTCTCATCAACAGTTGCTTTTGCTCAAGCTAACTGAATACCATTAAAAATATCAAGTACATCTAATCGGCTATTGTCAGAAATAAGGTGAGCTTCTATTTCCTTTTTTGCTGGTACCCGCTGTTAGCAGATCAAAAGTTACAGCTATGGCGGATGCTTTTTTAACTGTCCCAATCTTCCTCTAGCTATTTTTTTTTTCTAGGGTTTATTTTGCTCCTGATATCATCTGCTGTTCAGAAAAAAACCTGTCAAACAGTCTGATAGAAGCTGCTTCATTTGGCATTTAAGCACGGTGCAACATGAACACATCTGCCCCACGCAGTCTCATAGATGGGTTTTTGTGACTTGTGCACTAAATGAACTTGAGAAAAAAGTGACTTTTGGAAAATGGGTGATGACTTTTCTTATGTTTTATGATGCCATGTTTTTTGTATCTTTGGATTCTGGTATCCCTCTCAAGTTGGGTAGCCCCTTATGTTGTGATCATCATTGAATAATATATCTTTGCTCTAAAGTCAACATGGGTAGAGGTGGTAGAATCCATTAAATAGCTATGTCAGTACTGTGTGTTTTTATTGTTCTGCAGCTGCATGACATTGCAGTTAGAATTCCCTTTCAAAGACTAACTTCGCAGAACTTCTTGCGGTTTCCACAATACTAGAGAGAGAAGTTTGAAAATTTAGTCTTGGAATTCCTTTTTTCCTTCCTTTGGTTTTTGGCCAAATGCAGAAGTCTTTGTGCCTGCCTGCAAAGAGATTCATGAAGTAACATGAGAAATGTAACTCCTGATGATTGAATTTGCTTGGTGGTTAAAAGAAATTTTAGCTCTGTCCACTGAGCACTTCAGCAGACTTGCTTTAATCTTGGCAAAGAAACGTTTGCCAGGCTTCTATCTATGAATCATTGTTAAAGGGAATCTGTTGACAAACCCTTTTCCAGCTGTATTTTTAATGAGGAAATATCTCTTGTGAATAATCAGAAATTAAATTCTAACAACATGTTGCTACATGAAATAGTCTGTAGATAGCAAGGAGACCATGGAGTTAAGATACTGATGAAATGACACTGTCTAGCAATAACTGGGTGGGGGGTAGGATTTCATGCCTGGATCTTAGTGTTACAATGCTGACCTCGTCTCCCACTTTGCAGGTGAGTGCTCCAATTAGTAGGCTTCTCCCTGCCTCCTCCATCTTGCAGCCTCTATTGAACCACAACTGCCAAGAGTACAAGATCCATGGGGCAAGAGGGAGTGTGGCCTAGTGAGGAGGGCGCTCCTTTGGAAGGGGAAGTCTTGAGTTGCTGTTCTTGTTGATGGGGAATGTTGTGTTGGACCAGGCAAGGGGTAGGAAACCTTTATTCTGGCTGTAGGCCAGAATGACCCACCCCAGGTTGGAGGCAGGCAGGTGCTAGGTGGTCTCCCTGCCTGTCTCCCACGGAAGGTTCCCCCCACTTTCGCCGCATGCCACTGAAGCCCCAAATCTGCCTGTAGACTGTAGGGTGCTGATCCTTACATGAGTCCCTGGTTTAAAAGAAAACATCAGGGGTCCTAACAGGCTGTCCAGCCAGGACTAAATTGCCCCAGGGGCCCAACCTGCCAGAGGATGTAAGCGGCAGCCAAACTGTGGCTGATGCACCAGCTGACCAGTGCTAGGGCCTCTTGGCTGCTGGGGATGGCAACCTCCTTATTTTAATCCACCTGTTGGCGGCAGGCCAGCCAACAGTTGTGCCTTGTCTGCCATGGTAAACTTCCCTGGATGCTCTGCTCTTGGCTTTCTGACCCCTGGCCCAGCTCAGCTCTGTTGATGGATTCTGGCTATCTGGAAATTGGCTTTAGTAGCTCATTCTCTGACTTGAGAGCCCTGATCTGGCCTGTGAAGTGGATTCTGCTCCTAGGATTCCCTTGGACTCCTTCTCTGGCTCCTGCCCTGATCTGGTGGTCTAACAACTAGGGCAGATTACTCACAACATAGTCCTTACAGAAAATAACTTGGTAACAGGCATGGGGCACCTGGGTGTCTGGACTGCTTCTAGTAATCAAAATGTAGATATCTGGGAATTTCTTCAGGACAAAATGGTGGTGAATTAATCCAGGTATCTACATGGTTTTGCAGCTTGGATTTGACTTGGACCCCTCTGACTTAGGCTGTATCTCCAGGATAAAATTACTATGCTGCAAGGCTGTGCTGCTCTGAGTAGGCTGTTTCACAAATTGGAAGCATTGTAGACAATGCCCATACAGCAGTGCAAGTGGGCTAATTACCATGGGATGGGCTAATTGGCAACGTTGCCTAACCTGCTTGAAGTCCTGCGGGACATGGCTACAGTTCTTCTGCTCTAGGCTGCCACTGGGGGCCTGGTGAGTTCACCAAGTGGACATGGCTTCAGGCACCTGAATTCCCCCCTCAATCCTTCCTAAGTATGTTGGAGGATGATTAAGACTTGCCTTTAAATACCTACACCTACCTTTAAAAATCCTTCAGGCTATCAGCAAAACAAAGCACTTGTTGCTTTCCCAGGGTTTCCAGACAACATCAAGTTAACTTGCAGTTTGATAACAGTGTCATTGCAGAACTGAACTTGGAAGCTCATTTCTTGTATAATGAAAGATGTTATGTTATCAAATACTGCATGCTTGATGGATCAATATTTACCCAATTGTTTTTTCAGACACCTCATAATAAATGAGACTTTCAGTATTACTGATGTAAGGCTTATATTAATCTTTTTCCATCTCGCCTCTCTACATAAAGCTCTCACTATTGCTTTTGTTTTCAGTAGACTGAAGTGTCTGTACAATCAGATCTTGGTTTTAATTTATGGTGAGGCATCGGGCCAGTTTAGCTTTAGAGGCTAAAAACAACATTTACTTATGACTGTGTTTCTATATGACTTTCACTGTTTGTCCACTGCTAAATTATCTGAACACATACCACCGTGGCTAATGGCTAAACTGGGGCTCTCAGAAATGGCTTAATACTTAAACATTTACTTGACTTAATAAGACGGCACAAGAGCTAGATAAATATAATTTGAAAAATGGAAGTAGGAAGAGAAAACAATTTGCTCTCCAGCTGGCGGTGAAAGCAGCATCGTTTTGTCAACTGCAGTACCTTTTACCCCAAATGTGTATTGAACATGCACGTGAACACTAAGCAACACTGGTCAGGCTGGTATGTACCATACAAAAAAAATACATTATATACATTTTATTTTATTTTGGTATAATATGGTAGTACTAAGAAATGACTACCAGAATTGGGACCCCATTCTGCTGAGGCATTGCCCAATAAAAGAGGATTTCTGCCCCAAAGAGCTTCCTATCTAAATGGAAGAGGTGGACAGAAGTTTTACAGCTGGAGGACTGATACTCAAATTCATTCGCACGGGAAGTGTTGGAAGAGCCAAGAGTCAAGTAGAATTCCAGATCCAGGTATTAGCTACTTGGCTGATCTGAACTGATCCTATTGATATATATTTCTTCTTCTTCCCTTGATTACCTACTTTAGCAGCCTTTCCTCCATATACACTTTTCCTTTCACTCCCTTCCTAGCATCTGACAAAGTAGGATGCTGTCTGCAAAAGCTAATGCCTCTCTGAACCGGTTAGTCTTCAAGGCTAGGGACTGACAACACGCACAAACCAGTTTAAGTGATCAGAAACTGGTTTAAACCTGTAACAGAACAGATGTTCAGTGCATATAGACCAGTTTGAAAATGGCTGAAAGGGGTTTGAGATGAATCTGGTGGAATGTAGTATCAGACTTAACTGATTTGGGTCAAACCAGTTTATGCAATGTCTGTCCCAGACCCTTGCTAGTTTAAGATGAACCAGACTCTCCCAGCATGCTCTCTGGGCTGGGCAGGGCTCTCGGCTCCACAGCAGGGCTGGTCCCTCCCCTCTGCTCCGTGGCTGCAGCTCTGGCAGAGACTGCAGGCATCTGCCTGGTTTTCCCCCTGCTCCTCCCACTCCTCATCACACTCTGCTAAGCAGGGATTTCCCCGTCCCCTCTGCCTTACAGAGCCACCTCTTGGCATTAGCTAGCAGACCATGCTGGCTAGGGTCCATGCTGTGGTAGATGGGACAAAGGCAGAATCAACAAGTAGCTGGTAATGTCCCTCTCTGTTTAATCACCACATTAAGGGAAAAAAAAAAAAGTTATCAATTCCCCACTGGGCTGGTCAGAAGGCAGGGATGAGACCCCTCCCTAATCGGAGTGTCTTGCTGGGGCCTGGCCAGGCCCCCCTCAGCTCAGCACTGTGAAAGGGAAAGGAAGGCTGATCTGGCACCGTCCGCTTCTAGCCTGAGCCACTGCAGTCATGTGCCTGTACTTTTGTTTTGGTTTTTTTTAGTTCAGAAGGAATGTCTTTACAGTTACAAATTACATGTTAGTCTAACCTGGCTAAACTAAACTAAAAATTGAATCAGTTCAGGATCAGGCTTTTTTGAATGTCTGTCCCTAACCCAAAGGTGCATTCAGACAAGCATGTGTGGGCAGTTTGCAGGGCCACCTGCCTGTGGTGCCACAAACTGCACATGCCACACATGTTGGTGTTTGCTGCACTGCTAATTTGCAGTACGGTGGTTGGTTTGTGGTTTGGTGTTTTTTACACTGGCAGATCCCAGTGTCAAAAAACCTGCACCAGAAAAAAAGCCATGTGTTGCATTTGCCGCCCAAAACTGGAGCCTGGCCTGCCAGAGTCCATGAGCCCTGGTGGCTCCCCAAGACCCCAGGTAAGGTTGCCTTCCCTACCCCACCTAGGGCAACTTGAGGAAAGGCTAGGTCACAAAGACTAAAGAAAATGTTATTTTGACTTAAGATGCTTCCGGCAAGGAGGGGAACCAAGATGGGAGTGAGTTACTAACATCACTTTTTTTTCTTGTAGATGGGAGCAAGTGTCATGTTGAATACCATACTGCACTTCTGTAAGGTCTCTGCAATGTCTAAAAACGAGGAGGAGGAGATGATGGCGGTGAGTGATCTCTGGATTTCCTTAGCCTGTTGGAATTTGGTTATCTGTTGATTTATAAGGCCATGAAAAATGGACACCGATTTAAAAATGTAGGTCCCTGTGGAGATGGGGTGCACTGAGTATTGATAGATCTATTCTGTAAAGCTCTTGTAGCTGCATATGGAGAAAGTGGAAGTGGAATATATGGAAAATGACGGTACCCAGTTCAGCAGAATGCTTAAGTACCTCTGCTTGCATCTATTCTCACTCTGCAAGGAATTTAGACATGCATGTGAATAGAAGTCTATCCTTCAATCCCATCAACAGGAGCAGATGCAGACTGCTGAGTCAAGGCGGTGTAGAAAAGCAGCAGTGGGTGCACCGTGGAAGTAGACCTGGTACAATGTGTGTTGGGTGGTGCACAAGACTACGGAGTTGAACACACCAAGGGGAATGCTCTGGTTGTCACATGCAGCATAAGGTGCTCTGTAGCAGGAGGCTGAGCAAGTCACTTAGTGCATACACAAAGCAAAGGCTATATCTATGTGCAGTTGTAGACATGGGTTGACTAGCTTTGAAAGAACTAACCTGAATTAGCAGTGTAGTCTTAGCAGCTTGGTGTGGGCTGAAAAATGCCTTAGCAACTCAGTAAAAACTTGGGCATTACCTGAGCAAGCTGGTATAAGGCTAATTCGCGTATGTCTGCATGAGCTGCAGTTACTGCAATGGAAAAAGAGAGAAGAAACCTGATGAGCCAGGCTATTTAAAAGTATTTCATACAATATTAAACTAACATAATCTGTCTCCCAGTTCAGGACCAATTTCAACTGTATTGAATGGGTGTATAGCGG
Organism: Alligator sinensis; assembly: GCF_000455745.1. Classification (NCBI taxonomy): domain Eukaryota; kingdom Metazoa; phylum Chordata; order Crocodylia; family Alligatoridae; genus Alligator; species Alligator sinensis. The sequence goes on along the minus strand of NW_005842386.1, from coordinate 1,198,803 downwards.
TCAGTGTGCTTGTAATGGTGGTATTCCATCCATAGCTTGCCCACCAGACCTTCTGACATTGCTCATGTACATTGGAAGTTTTAATAGGTTGAAAATGAGGTTGATGGAGAATGAAGAAAGATGTTACTTGCCACACATTACTTGCTCAGGGGCCCAGAAGAGGTTGTCTCCTGCTCTACAATATACCATCAAAAGCAGGGCCCTAACTTTTTTTTTTTTCTCCTGTTTTCAATCACTTAATCTACAGTCTCTTTCCTTTCTCCAACCATCCTGGCTTAGCTGTCCTAGTCTTTTTTGTTTTATTTTATAAAACACAAGGATGGTTATCTAGGTAGGGGAGGCTCACGCAATTGGCCACGCAACAAACTTCATGGTATGTTCTGTCTTCCGTTTTAACATTTGTTTTCCTTTTCTACATGAAACAAAGAGGCTTATCTGTTCTGTGATCATTGGACCTTGGCTCACATTTTTAGGTTAAGGGGTGGTCATAACCCGTAACCTCCATATATTAAAAAGTGATATTGCAATATATCTGGGTCTTTTTGAGCTGGGCCTCTTGATTAAATGACAAACTAAAACTCCTCTCTAACGAACGCTTGCTTCTTATTAAACACTGACTCATGAGTCATGGTTACAGAAAAGGGTGTGGCGCCCTGCTGGCTTTCAGGACTAAACATTTCAGCTCTGTGTGATGCAAGTTACTGTACAATACAGAGAGGAAAGTGCAGCCTTTGCTTGTTAGGGCGGGGGGTGTGTGTGTGTGTGGGGGGGGGGGAAATGAAGACTAACGGGTCAAAAGTAGAGATGATGATCTCTCTTTCAAGTAGAAATTTGTGTGCAAAAGAGTCGTGTGCGCAACTGTGCATGTATGTGTGTGAAATGAGGGAAGGGCTGACTTTCGCAACAGACTTTTTTTTATGAATCCAAACAATGGAAAACTTGGTTTGGGATGATTTTCAAATTATAATCATTGTTTTCATCCAGAAGGTGTAAAACGCACATACATTTCTTTTAAAAATAAACCATTAAATATTATTCCCAATTCAAGTGCTTTATAAATTTTTTTTTTCTCAAACTTCATACAAACTTTCCTGAAATACTTAAGAATTTTTCATTTGAAGACCATCTTCCATAATGCAAATTTTTTTTTAAAGGGGTTGTTTGTTTGGTATGTGTGGTGTATTTTAAATGATTTCATATTATGGTGTTAGTAATGCAAAAAATACAGCCATGCCAACTACACCCCAACCCCCCGCCCCTTTCCTCCCAAGGGAAAACCTTGCATTTTAAAGTTTTTTTTTTTTTTTTTTTTTTTTTTTTTTATCGTCTCTGTTACTGGCTTATTCTCTAGTGTTGGGAAATAAATTTCCACATGCATAACTCTTTTTTTTTTTTTTTTTTTTTTTTATGCTGCATATTAATATAGCAAGGTTTTTTTTTTTTTAAATAGCTTTAATTATAAAAGTGCTGGATGTGATCCCTCTCTTGAGCTTCCTTAACACTTTCCATTATAAGAGTTGCTTGTGAACTTTTCTTTTTTTCCCTCCAGGAAGCATTCATGTATCTTGTTGCTGGCAACAGGCCCTCTTTAATGAGCAAGAACCCCTGCCCCTGCTTTTTTTTGTCCCATGAAATTCCATTCAGATTTATCTGAGTAGTTATGTTTAAAAAAAAAAAATCACCATTTCCCTCCTCTTACTTGATTTCCTTGGGGAAATTTAGTCAGCCTGCTAAACTTGCTGAACCTGAAAGAGCCTGACCTGTGCTGCCAATAAAGCTGCAGCAGCCTCGGAGAAGGTTATCTGGAGAATTCCTGAGATCTGCTACCACCGCATCTATTGCAGTGGGAGGGAGAACAAGGCTGGCTGCTTCCCTAACCACTCCCAACCTGCTTCATCTACCCCCTGGCCCAGGATCTTATCCTCTGTCTTAAGGAGCACTGTATGGACCCAACTCCTGATGCCAGCCACTCCGCCCAGCCCACCTGGGTTACTGGCCTTTCACTGCTGCCACCTCTTTTTGTATAGAAATCTGAACTTCAGGGGTCCACCTTTTATTGTTACTGCATATTATTTGGGAAGGATTTTCTAGATATTGTACATAACAGCAGTATTAGATCTAGGGCAGGGCACCAGCACACCCCACTCCCCTCCAGGAGTCCTTGCCACAGCAGACACAATCCTGCACCGTATAGCATGTCTGGGGGGAAGCAAGTGGGGTTGAAGGGGTAGCTCCCAAGGAGCCCATGTCATTGGTTGCTGGGCTGCTGCTGTGCAGTACTAGCAGCTGCTTTCACTGTGTAGGGAGCTGAGGCAGGTAAGATTTTTTTTTTTTTTCTTTTTTATTTTTTTTTTCCCTTCACTTCCATCCCTACCACTTCTGCATAATAGAATCATTTTAACCTTGTCCTTAAAGAGAGGCTAGTAAATAATATTAAAAAGGGGCTAGATTGCAAGGCAAGGCTTGAGAGGCTAGCTGATGCCAAAGCTATGGTTGCTTATGCAAACTTAGTTCATTGTAATTGTTATAATTGTACACAGGTCAGATGCACCATCCAGGACCATATGAAGGTTGTGAGGACATCTGCAAATGGGGGATTTTTGGATGTTTGACTCTCCAACCAAAATGTGAATTCTTTTGCCGTAGCTTTCTGTGTGTATGGACATCAGTGTGTGGCTACCGTTCACCTCCCACAGATGGTGACAGCTTATTGAGCCCAGTGGTTCTGCAGTTGTCATCCTGAGAAATAGTTTTTAGGATGTGGCTTGGCCTGGGTAGAGTGCCCACTTTAATTTCTGTGTGTGCCAAGTCATGGCTCCCTTGCTCTTGTATAAGGCATGTTTTACTGTACGCTGTCTCGCTCTCATCACATTATTATTATTATTATTATTATTATTATTATTAGTGTCAGTCTGAAGGATACATTAGCACATCACAGGTCTGGAAAGACCAAAGTGGCTGATAGCACTTTGTGTAATGATCTCATTTTCCAGTTTAATTTTATTTCTCCTTATGTATATTGGACTCTGATATCAGTTTTATACAGCATGAGCATGGGGCCAAGTTTGTAAAATAAGCAATATGCTTCAGGAAGATGTCAGGTGGAAGCCAGGGTTTTATATTTAAGAAGTGCTCTTATAGATTTAAAAAGTCCAGTGCCAAAACTGTGAAGCACTACTTGTATGGGGTCTACAACCTCTAGGGTACATACAAGTTTTGCATGTGCAGTTTTGGGCATCTTGAGTACCAGTCGGGCTAAGTGGCATATACAAATGGTTCTGTTGACACCTAAATACCTTTTTTTGCCTGTGGGTGTTGCAGATGCTGAATGTCCAATGCTTATCAAACAATATATCCAAAACCTTTATGTGCACCATTTGGGGAGTACAAACATATGAACTGCTCTGGACAGTCTACCTCTACTTGTAAAAAGCCAGTATCCCGTGTCTTGAACAGAGAATGTAAAATTGGATCAGACCCTTGCATAGCTAATTATGGTCAGTCACTTAAAAAAAGACACTCATCCAGGACCCTGAAAAAAAACACATCATTATAAAAGATAACACCAGCATCTTTCCCTGTGTAACACCAGGTATTGGTCAGTACATGGCCACCTGCTGCCACTTTCTACTTCCAAAATCTCACTGCTGTGCGGGCCAGGAGCGGTCCGAGGCTTTCAGGGGCGCGCGGCGGGCTGTGGCCGGGAGCCCGCAACGGTAGGGCGGGTACTTTTGCATGACGGACTAGAACTAGGCACGGGCTCGTAGCGGTTAATTAAAGTTTTTTTTTACTTGCACCGTAGGTGGTCGCGGTGCAGGCAGGAAAACCTTTCTTGAGTTGCAGTTACAGACAAACACAAGCGGAGTTTGCTAGGCTCCGCTAAACAAACACGACAGAGCTCTGGATACCCTTGACGAGCGTGCAAAAACCGTAGATACGTCTTAAGAAGAATTTAACGAACGAGACAGGAAGAGGCTGGTGGTTGATCAGGCCACCGAACTCCTCTGAGACACACGCAAAGTTTCTATTACTCTGCCGCATGCTCAGAGTCCCCACGAGGTGGTTGTGGAGTCCTCTACAACTTGGGCGGAAACTGTTCTGACCTTTTTATACGGCTAGTGAGCCAATTGCTAGCCGCCACGTGGGAATAATTTAGAATCGGCCAATAATGGGGTACGAATTTGCATACGGGTGGCAGGAACTCCTTTGCACTGGGGTTTTCTCTCTGCAGCTGAGAATTGCACCGTGCAAAGAAAGCTCCATGTGGTGGGAAATAATTCTGCAGTGCCGAAGCGCGCACACAATCATTGGGTCATGACAACTGCGTGTTCTTCTCACTTTTTTTTTCTCCCTTTTTCACTTCATGGCAAATCAAATAATACAAATTAAATCAATTGGAACCCTGCACAACACCACAATCAATGAAATACATTACTGAAGTCTATGTTCGGAGGAATGTGTCAATTTTTGTATTACTTCTACTTTGTTAAAAACCTCCATCATAAAAAAGATACCAAATAATTTTGCTTTATCAGCTATGATGGCTCATGCCCTATTAGCTAATGATGGTACAAACTGCATTGTCCAATATGAGGAAAAGGAAGAGAGAGAACAAAACATTTTTCCGATCACATGCTGTTGCCTCCAGGAGAAGCAACATGCAGAAAGTTTAAAATGGTGTGAAACTGTTTCCTCTAAGATGTTATAAAAAGCAACAGCATTTAACCACAAAGTGCTGACTTTTTCTCTCGGAAGGTTGCTCTTTATGCCAGAGATAACATAAGCATGACATGATGTGGCAGTTTCCATGGTAACTAATTATTTTTTATTGAACAACAAGGATAAACACAATAGCAGCACAAAACCTAGCATATCTTGGCAAGCAAGTTAAAATATCCGAGGGCATTATCAACATATGCAGTCGTCATCTTATTTTATTTTATTTTTTTTTTCCTCGCTGCTTTTCCCACCCCCATACCTCCTTGCCCAGCCAAATTTGCATGAAAGAACACATTTAATTGCAGGTCAGAACCGGGTATTCGACCTTGTCTGACTACTACTTGTATTGAAAAACCCTTACTCATGCTACTGGGCTATCCATTCACAATGGTTACTTAGGTCATTGTGGCCAAATTCAGTCCCAGTTGCATGTGTACTTGTATCTGTTGGATTCCTGGTCCCAAATATTCAGACTAAATCAATTCTGAATGTACCCAATCCAGGTTGAAAGGGATCATAGGATATAGCAGTATGACTGTACACCATGATGGAGTACGGGAGTCAAGAGAACAGAAGATCACAATGTGAACTAGTAGAGTTTTACTCATGGACCTGGTACTCCTTACTCATGTGAATATAAGTTGTAAGGGAAGAGCCTACCTAAATACAGAGTAACAGTGAAGCGACTTGGAGGATCGGGGAATTCAGACAGCAGCAACTGATCCAGACTTCTATAAATTGCACTAGTAGGTCCATGCACATTTTTGTACATGTGGATACACCGTCACCGCCAATGGAATTCAGGCATCAAGTTTCTGAACAGCAGGCCCTGTGTTAGTAAACCTCGTGACCAAGATTTTCAAAGCTTCTCGTTTTACCAAGAAACTGGCTACCCAAATCCCAGAGGTAGGTGGTCTTGGAATTATCATTCCGTAGAAGTACAGAGAATCGATTTATTCCACAGAAATGGTACACTGAAGAATCCTGTTCTGAAGTTACAAAGCTGAGAGAAAAAGGGTTTGACCTTGATGTTCATCAATGGACTGTGAGTCACGTTACATTTTACTAATGGACAAAAGAAGATTTAAGGTCCTCTAGTGCTCATTGATGCCAAAGGGAAAATCTGTTTGGAGGCAGCAGGATCAAGCCCATACTGTTTAATTTGGAGTTCCTGCAGATCAGTGCAAATACTCATGTTGACTTTAATGGCTACTGGCTTGAATACTTTATCTAGACCATGACATCTTCACACCGCTGAAGTCAATGGAAGTTTTGCCATTAATCCTTCTCATGTGGAAGAGAAGGAAGAGCACAATAGGATACCCTCTTTGAAATTATGAAAATGCCTCGCCAAAAGCCAGCTCATAAATGACAAAAATTGTTCATTTTATATCCAGCCGTGTGTAGTACTGGATAGATTAAGTCACAGATACAGCTGCTTGTAATAGCAAATACCCCACTACTCGGGAGAGATTTCTCTGTTATATGATGGATTGCTTTTTCATAATTCAAATGCTGCCGAATTCATATTGTTAGCTATGGTAACTGCAGATTATTTTAAAGGTAGTGGCAATGCCAGCTTTGCTGCAGCTACTGCTGCTTGTATTTTCAGTTATGCATGAAGGCTCTTTGAGGACAAAATGGATACACTGCCAAAACCGAAATATTTAAAGATTTTTTTTCATTTCCAGTTGATGCACCAGACTGAATGGAGAAAAGATTTTTTTTCATTTCCAGTTGATGCACCAGAAAGAATGGAGAAACCCTGCCTCTCCTTTCTACAGTTATGATGCTCATAATAGCTGAATCTCATTGGTTTAATTCTAGCTTCATTAATGGAAGTAATTATCCCCCTGTCAAACGTACAACCTCAAAGTCAATATTTTGGTTTGGTTCACAGTGAGTTGAGCTAAACCAGTTAAGGTCAGGATTAGTCGGAAGAGGCTGGAGAATTACAGGATCAAATGACACATAATATGTGGCAAAACTGACTTGCATTAAGGATTGTATAAAGAGTATTAATACCACTTAACATTCCTCCCTCATTTGAAGCAATAAGAAGCCAGAACTTACATGACAGAAAATCTTTCTGGATAGTACAATTAGGTTGTATAATGTAGAAATTAGATGATAGAGATACGGGTAAAACTCAGGTCCCATAGGAAGTAATTCTTATGGTTTGGTATGTAATGTAATCTCCATTGAGCCATTACCAAACTGGTATCCCGAGGTGGTGACAGAAGGCTGTAGATGAAGAGTGGCGAGCCAAATGAGTCCATTCCATCTCTACTGCGGTCAGGTACATCAAGGATGTATTTCTCTCGCTGTCTTTTGGTGGAAGCACAAAATAGGAGATCTAAGTATACATTGCTATTAAAAATGTAATGGTTCTGTGTGCAAGAGTTGGGGCACTGGCTCGAGTGTCCTGAATGAATTGTGATTGGCATGATTAAATTCTTCATTCCTAAATCCTTCCTACAAGTTCAGTTGGGTATCTTATTCTTCAGTCTTTACTGTGCACATGTAGCTAGCTACTATATTCCCCTCCAGTCTTCATTTCTGGATATGAAAAGGCGAGGCTTTGTTTTGTGTGCACGCACGTGTGTGTGTCTGTATATAAGAGAAAGGGAGAGTGAGAGTACTTGGTGGTTGGAAAATTCCTTCCAAATGGAAATATTGATTCCTTACCCTCTCCCTGCACCCCAAAAAAAGGACTCTTTAAAATTTGCAGAAATGTTCCCGACACGAATATGTTGGAGGTATGTGAATTTTCTGCAAAAGAACTTTGGAAAGAAGGTTACTATAGAAAACTGGGGACTCATCGGGCTGAGGGAAGGTCGCTGAGCTCTT
>NW_005842386.1:1156607-1191224 GCF_000455745.1 Alligator sinensis | reverse complement strand
GGAAAGAGTAAGGTCAGAGGTAGCATGGGATGGGGCAACCAGAGGCTGGGTCTTCCAGAGAGACGCTCTGGCTGCCTGAGCATCTATATGGTTGGCCCTCACCCTGGTGCTGAAGCATGCTGCCTGCTCAAGCAGGGAGCTGGACCCGGGCTGCAGTGCTGGTAAGTAAGGGGTTGGGGGGCTGGAAGAAGGGGGAGAGGACCATGGGGGGAACCCCCCCTGAGCCCCCCTGCCCCCACCCCCAAGCCAGTGGGGGATGGGGCCAGGCAGGGCAGCAATCCAGGGGGCTGGGTGAGCAAGCAGGGGTGGGGCATGTAGGCCCTGCAGGGGGGATTGCTCCTGCGGGGGCCATTTGGCCCCTGAGGGGGGGCAGCAAAATATATAGGTATTTAGAATTCACTTTATTATGATGATAGACACACTGGTAGGCTTCCAAATTTGCTTTAACACTGTAGATATATCAATAAAACACTCTCTCTCTCTCTCTCTCTCTCTCTCTCTCTCTCTCTCTCTCTCTCTCTCTCTCTCTCTCTCTCTCTCTCTCTCTCTCTCTCTCTCTCTCTCTCTCTCTCTCTCTCTCTCTCTCTCTCTCTCTCTCTCTCTCTCTCATATATAGTCTTTTGTTTTAATTGTGGAGGAGCATGGATTTCAGGGTATTTAACAGAGTAACTTTGGGATTTTTTTTTATCGGGGATTTTTCAGTTTTCCAATAGGGAACACCAGAATTCCTGCTAGGGAGGCCAGTGGCAAGACCCTGCTTGCTCAGAGCTGGCACCTGGGACCCAGCTGGCTGTGGTAGACCTCCTGGCCAAATGAGGCCAGGAGAACATGCTTTGTCAGTTCAAAGCAGGCCATCACACCTAGAACATCTTCTGGGTGATAGCTGCCAGATGGCTGAGCAGGGGGCACACATGGCACTAGTACTGCACAAAGGCCAACCCTGCAGCCACTGGCAGCTGGCCCCGAGGGGGAGCGGGCTTCACCTAGGGGCAGATGCCTCTACTGGCTGTGCAGTCCCCATCTGGGTCTGGCAGGTGGCAGCAGGCCCCACTGCCAGACTGCTGCAGTGGGTAGAGGTTGCAGGGAAGTCTCAGGGCTGCTTCAGCAGTCCAGCTGGCACAAGGGGTAGTGTCCCCAGGTACCAACTGGCTGGGCCCCAGAAGCCCTGAGCTGCTTGCCAGGGCAGCTTTTTGTACTACTGGGGACAGGACAGGGCAGCTTTTTATACTGCTGGGGACAGCACAGGTGCTGGCCCCGGGCTCTAGCTCCCCTTGGCTGCAGATCTGGGAAGAGCCAGGCAGGGTTATTTTGCCCCAAGTAGCGCAATTTGCCCCATACCAAAGTGCATGTCCGGGCACATGTGCTGAGGCAAAAAGCCCTGGCTCAAATTTGCACTAGTTCTATTTGAGCTGCTGCAAGTGCACATGCCTGCATGTGTGGATGCGCCCATAAAGTGCTGATTAGGAAATGTTGTTTTTCCTAACATGCAGATACATGGTTATGTAATGTATGTGAATACACATTTAAATAAATATTAACTGTTTTAACACAACAGCCCCCTCTCCTCCCTTTAGTTTTGACAACTGATAGCATAGCTATGTGAGGGAGCATTGTTCTGACACATGTCAGAGCCATTAACGCAAGAATTATTTCTCCAATCAGAATTTGGCTGCAACAAACCCCAGAGAGAGATTGATTCCAAAAGATTGAAAAAAGAAAGGGAAAAAAAATCATCAATACTATTGACAATTTTAGAGGAGAAGATGGGAATTAGTGCCACAATCTCACTGAGCAGTAATTAAGATGGAACAAGATCATTTTAGGTTTTGATGGCACCCATCACATGACAGTGGAGCACATCTTCTACTCTCTGCAGTTCCTTCTTGATCTTTTTCCCCTCAGATTAACCCAGTAGCACAAAGCTAGGTCTCGCATCCTGCCACCTCTACCCCATCTTCTCCTTTTTGTCTGTGGTTGTGTGCCCCACCCTGGGTCTTTGTCCTTATACACCCATCCCTGCCAGTGCCTCTCCCTGTAGTGCCACATTCCTAACCTCGTGTCCATCCTCTTCCTCCTTTCTCCTTCACTCCTTCCCTCTTCATTCTGTCTCTGGACTGTCCCCTCCATCTCAGTCTTCCATGACCTCTTCCTGCATCCATCTAGACAGTTAAAACTGTCACCTAGGCTGTCATCCTCCCCCTTTGGTTATGGCAACATCCTTTTCTTGGGCCTTGACAAATGCAACCTGTCCTCATCATACTTATTCAGAACATTGCTGCAAAAATCAGTTTTGGTGCCCATTGCTTTGAGCACGACGCCTCTGTCTTTGTATCCCTCCCCTGCCCCCCTTTCTTTATTGCACAACCATGAGCTGCTTCTCTTCACTTTAAGGCCCTTTGCAGCCTCTTCTCCCTCCCACTACCATCCATCCTTCAGTATCAAGAGGTTGAATCCCACATCTAGTTGGAGTATGATGCCAGCCCTATGGGCTACTTGTTAGGTTTTCAAACGAGCACCTTTGATGCTTTCTCTCTAGGCTCTGTAAGCTCTCTCAATAGCATCCTTAAAATCCCTTCCTAGAGCTCTCTAGAGAGGGATGCTGCAGGTGAGTACAGACCTGAGAGGCACAGCCATGCCCACCTGCTTCTGCTTTGTGAGAGACAAATCCCATTAAAGCTGTCCTGAGCATACCCCTGCCACATTGCTCTCCACCACACCTAAACCAGATGGCTCCAGAGCAGAAGCAAGCAAGGGTGCTCCACAGTGGCTTTACTCTCTCACTTCCAGGTTTAGTACATGTGGCTCAGGAGCAATAGGCAGGAAATGGTATGAATGTAGTTCAGCGATTCTCGACCAGGGTGTGCTGGCACCGTGGGGTGCTGTGAGATCCTTTTGAGGGCAGTGGGGTTCCATGCAATATTCGCAGTGTTAGGGTGTGCAAACACTTGCACACAATTCATAAGGTAAACCCAGGCTTACAAGGTTCTTTTGGTAACTTTGATATCTTTTATTCGACCAACTCAAATAGTTGGAAAAATTCTTCTTTGCAAGCTTTCGAGTACAAATCACTTGTCATCAGCCTGACAAAGGTATTTGTACTCGAAAGTTTGCAAAGAAGAATTTTTCCAGCTATTTGAGTTGATCTAATAAAAGATATCAGATTTACTAAAAGAACCTTGTCTGCCTATGTCCTTAGACCAACACAGCTACAACCTATACCCCTGGAAGATAAACCCAGAGATTTCAAATAGAAATCCATCGTGCCAAACACATTTGGGCCTGCTGCGGCCTTTCTGAGTTCTCTGCAACGGAAGAATTGCTCTGTTCTTCTTCCATAGTCAGAAAAAGAGTGAAAGCTAAGAGCTCGCATTTTCCAAGGCTGGGAACCACTACTGTAGTCTCTCTTGCTGTGTTGCCTACACAATCCAGACAATGGTTAGGCTATTGATATGCTAACACGACTACATCTCTGACTGGCTATTATTATCTCATAGTTTCCTTGCATTCCCCTGTCTATCTCTAGCTATTTGCTGTGTCTTATTAGCTTGAAAGCGCTTTGGAGACGGGGGCCATCTTTTGTTGCTTGTTTGTGCAACAACCAACACAGTAAGGTCCATGACTAGGGCTTAGAAGTGCTGCAAATAATAAATGACAATGTTAAGCCAAATAAACTGGGGCTATTTGTGTAAGCATTACAGATTTACTGTAGTGAGCACAGAGTGCTGCTAGAATTTACATTAAATTAGCCTTTTAGAGGATTTTCTGGCCTTTTAGAGCCCTCTTAATATTGGCGGTGGCAGGAATAATGCATACATTCAAGGAATGTTAACATTCAGCAAGCTGACACAGAGCCCATGCCAAGGAGAGATATGTAGTTATATGATGACAGACTATGAAGATAAACAAGCTTTTGTGGGATCCACCATGAAAAGAGCTATTTATTAGAGACACATGCGCTCTCGAGACTTTTCATCTTGTGGCTGGCATTGTATATGAGGCACTGTGGACACCACTGATATAACAATACTTGGAGGATTTCTCGAGATAACACAAATTATGGCACGATGGGCCAGAGCATCAGTTGGTATATATTGGCAACAAAGTCAGTGCAGCTGCGATGATCTATTCCCACTGAAAAACGACCTCGGCATGTCATGGTAGCTTGTCAGGGCTTTCTTTGAAAAATGATTTTTTTACCATATAACTAAAAGCATGTAGCTGGTGGCCTCTATGAATTACTTGCAGATATCTATACCCAGTTCAAATCCTACAAAGCCAGAAGGTGAGAGAGTGCTATATTTACTTAACCGAGTAATCTTTATTCAAGCTTATAGACAATATGAAGTCAGGGAAGTCAATCCTCAGGTGAATAAGAATTGTAGGATCAGGCTATCATTAACTTCCCTTTCCCTGTATAACACGATTATATGACATCTCACAGGATGGCCTTTACATCCTGGCCTTAATATTTTTATTCCTGGAGGACAAGGACAAACCAGTTTACACAGCTAGAAGTTCAGGGCAACTCGGCTGTGATATGTTTAGGCATTTTAAAAATGGGAGTTAACATGGTCTTATGTTGTGAAGAAATGGAAGATCTGAGTCTCATTTACAGTAATGTCCTTTTAATGCCATTCTGGCAGTGTAGCGACCCCTTAAGTAGTATATTTATTCCTCCTCTAATGCTCCTTTACTCTAACCAAGTTGATTAAAGGTGGAGTGGGATAAATAGAAATCAGGCCTTGAGTCCTTGTTGTTGCTGATTTTGTTTGAGGGGTTGTCATTTTTCTTGAAATATAATATGGTGTTTTATACCTATCTATCTAGATCTATATACACCCCCCCCCATATGTCTGTCTCTCTTAAAACTCTAAATATGGTTTTGTATTAACCTTCAGGAATAATTGGCTATATTGTGGATTTTTGTTGAGAGATGCATTGGCTCTGTAAGAAATGATGTAGGCTATTTTCCTGGTGATTATTGTGTTACACTAATTGCCGTGGTGTGAGGACCTGTTCCTGCAACGGTGAAGTGATACCCAGTGAATGACAGCACTGTTCCTTTAAGGACAAAAAGATCATAATTTACCTGAAATTGCTCTTGGCAACCAGAAATTAATCTAAATAAGGCTGCAGCCTAAGAAATGGAGACCAGACTGGGTCCGTTAACTGTCACAGACATCACAGCATTCATGAAGTAGAAGGCTAATAAAGTAATCCTTAATAAAACAGTATATTGTTTATGGATAACATCTTCATTTACTCCCACTGTAGACATCCTCTTCTCTCAAAGATGTTACGTGGCACGTAGAGTTAGTTTATGTAAGTGAGATGTGACAATGAAATGCATCTTGATTCACATCCCACAATAAAGGTCTGGTTATACAGGAGTCTTAACTGCTGAGTACTGGAAGCTAGTCTTGCTCTGTATAAATCACATCTTGTGGTACATCTCCACTCGCAGTCACAGTGATACTGTCTAGATGGTAGCTAAAGGACAGGCTGCAAAACCCACCTGAGAAGCAGAATAATTGAGCTTGTGCTGAATTTTACCATCATGCCATGGTTGAACTTCCACTGGTACCTGGATGAACTAATTTAAAGCTATTTTTGGTATCTCTGCACTACCCTGCAATGACAGAAGTAACCCTTGATATGAAGACATTTTCTGTAGCAAACTCCCATCTGGATTGTAAGTAAGAAAACATCAGTAATAATCTATCCTGGAGGTACTTGTCAAAGAAAGGACTATTCATCCTCCCAGATGTCGAAAATGTCTCCTCTTCAAGTCCCCAATTTCCAATGGAGATTTGTAGTATGAACTGTATTGGCTCAGACTTGATGTGAAAACACACTTCAAGTTGTTGTCTCTGATAAAATGTAATGAGTGCCCTACAGGAAAATTTGAATTAGCAGACAAAATCTTATGGAGTCAGCATTTGCATTACTTTACAAGAATAATAATTAGGCACTCGGATACCATGGTGATGGATGTAGTATTTGAACCTAAATAGAATAGATGATGAATGATTTATCAGCATGTTTTAGAAGAGTAGTTTTCCTCCCTCTCCCTCCCCTCCTTCCCCCTTTTATTTAATCTCTTAATAAAAAATTGGTTAAAAAAGTCTGGGTTTCCTTCTGGAAGGGTGGAGCAAATATACATAGACACAAAAGAGAATTTAGCTTTATTGGCTATGGAACTAAATGAAAGGGTGGAGAGGGCATATGCAGATGTAGCTTGAAACCATCTCGGGATGCTGACAATGTTGCCCTGCACCTGCAGAACTCTGAACCGTAAGTGTAAGGGACTGGGGCCCAGGCAGTCTTCTCTAATGGTTAAACCATTGAGGAAAAGCAGGGGCTCAGGGCTGAGTCAGAGGATCGGAGCCATATTACCAAATGAGAGGGCAATCCAGGTGCAGAGTCCACAATACAGTCCAAAGATGAGATGCGAGTACCAATATGAGGGATAATCCACAGGGCAAAGTCCAAGAGCAGAGCTAAACTGGGGTCAGGAGCCAGGAAACCAACCCACAGGTATAGCCAGAGTCCAGAAAGAAGCCAAAACCAGGATCAGGAGTCAGGAAAACAAGACAGAAAACTTGCCACAGCGAACTGGGTGAGAACTGTTGCCTGGCCTGCAAACCCAGGGCCCCAGCTGGTGCTAAATGGATAGATGATGCTCCCAGTAGCCAATCAAGATGCTCGCCATTCCTAAACCGGAGCAGAGTTAATTAGCTGACTGCAGGTGTGGCTGTTGAGGTATTTGGTCTATGCAGACCTGCCTTATCGGAGCCTCTGACAATAAACCTATGAGGAATCCCGTTGGCAAATGTCCACTTTTGTTCCAATTTGTTAAAAAAAAACAAAACCCCATATGAGCCAGGAAACAAGCCTACAAATGGCTTCATTTTCACTCAGAAAGCCATCAGGTCTTGGCAAAAATCACCTTGGCTTATCAAGGCACCTGAGATGAGAACCTGTAGGATTGTGACTGTTGCATGGCACTGTGCCAGGCTTCGTTGTGCAAAGGAGCTCAAGTTGGTTGAGGAGCTATCCTAGTACCGTGAGAAGTTCATGCTCATCATTTCAGTGTCTTAGAAGCTCTGCAGGGATCTCCTGCTTTGCATGGTGATTGCTGCTGAAGAATTATGGATTCATAGATGCTGGGGTCAGAAGGGACCTCAAGAAGTCGAGTCTGACACCCACAGCAACATTGCACACATGCCTTTTTAAGAGGCAGCATTAGCATGATTCAGAAGATTGCTGTTGTCTCCCCTTATAGCTCACCTGCAACCTTGTTTTGAGACTGCCCAGATGGTACAAGGAGAGATGAGAATAGGATTTGTCCCGGTGAATTAGGGTTGATGTAGTCGCCACTTGGATTTAGTGTTTCATAGATTCATAGACTGTAGAGTCGGAAGGAACCCCAAAGGATCATCGTGTCCGACCCCCTGCCCCTGGCAGGAAAAGGACCGAGGTCAGCCGACCCCAGCCAGGTGACTATATAGCCTCCTCTTCAAGACCTCCAAGTTAGGTGATAGCACCACCTCTCTTGGCAGCCTGTTCCAGATTCTAGCCACCCTTACTGTGAAAAACTTCTTCCTAATGTCCAACCTGAATGTACTCTCCACTAGTTTGTACCCATTATTCCTAATTACTCCTAGGGGTGCCCTGGTAAATAGCACATCTCCAACTCTCTGTTGTCTTCCCTTGAAAAACTTATAGGCTGCTACAAGGTCTCCCCTCAGGTGTCTCTTGTGAAGGCTGAAGAGATCCAGATCCCTCAACCTCTCTTCTTAGGGTCTTGCATGGAGGCCACTAATCATACAAGTGGCCGTCCTCTGGACCCTCTCCAGATTGTCTGCATCCCTCCTGAAGTGTGGCGCCCAGAACTGGACACGGTACTCCAACTGTGGCCTGACCAATGCCGCGTAGAGGGGGGGGCTCCACCTCCCTTGATCTGTTGGTCATGCATCTGCTAATGCATGATAAAGTGCAATTGGCTTTGTTGATGGCTTCGTTACACTGCCGGCTCACGTTCATCTTGGAGTCAACTATGACTCTGAGATCCCTTTTAGCCGCTGAGCTGCTGAGGAGGTCGTCCCCCAACCTATAGGTGTGCTGGAGATTCCTCCTCCCCAGGTTGAGTATCTTGCATTTGTCTTTGTTGAATTGCATCCTGTTTTATTTTGCCCATTGCTCCAACCTGTCTAGATTGGCCTGTATCCACTCCCTGCCCTCCAGTGTGTTAACTTTGCCCCATAACTTGGTGTAATCTGTGAACTTGGACAGGGTGCTCTCCGTGCCCTCGTCCAAATCACTGATGAAGATATTAAATAATATGTGTCCAAGGACTAAACCCTGTGGGACACCCCTGCCCACCTCCTTCCAGGTTGAAAATGACCCATCCACCACCACTCTCTGGGTGCGCTCCCTAAGCCAGTTTGCCACCCACCTGACCGTGTAAGCATCCACTCCAAGCCGTGTAAGCATCCAAGCCTGCTAGCTTCTTTATTAGAATAGGATGCAAAACTGTATCAAAGGCCTTTGTCAAGTCCAGGTAGACGACATCTGCCTCAGCTCCAGTGTCAAGACAGTGAGTGACCTGGTCGTGTTGTGGTGGAACAAATCTGGAATACCATATTCAGAATCAGATTCTGCAGCCATTGAGTGGCATTGACTTATGCAAGGTTGTCCCACTGAAATATCGACTCATAGAAAATGAGGGTTGGAAGAGACCTCAGGAGGTCACTTAGTCCAACCGCCTGCTCAAAGCAGTACCAACCCCAACTACATCATCCCGGCCAAATAAGAGATGATGCTTCAGCACCTGGCATTGCCCTGTCCTCACATAGGCAAAATGGCCATTCAGGTCAGCGGTTCAACTCCTACAGTCCTTCCTCAGGACTAGGTTCTGGCCAGCTGCTCTGAGGGTAAATAAGGAGCATCTGAGGAGAAGCACAAGGAGTCTTCCTCATTCCTTGCACCCAGCCCTGAATGTAGACACAGTTGTAGTCTTTGACTTTCCTTCAGTGCTGGGACTAGTGCTCGCCTTGTCCTCACGCTCCAGCAGGGACGGCGAGGAGGCAGAGCCAGGAGCCTCTTTGTTCTCTGCACTGACCTTGGAGTTAAGCACCCTTAAAGATGCATCATAGCAGACAGGCGCTCTCTAATCCAGAGAGCTCCATAATGCAGATATGTCCCCGTGAGGTCCTGCATGTTTACTCCATCTTGCATGGCTCCGCAAGGGCTGAGGAAGAATTGAAGGATGTGGTTTGATGGCAGTGCTAGGCCAGAGGTGAAACACTTGCTGACTAACTGCTCTGGACTCACAATGCAGATTGCCCCATAGTAGCTGCAGTTGTTTCAGAGCAGGCAAAGGGAAAAAAAGTGTTTATTTAATTAGAGCGCTTCATGGGGTTCTTAAAGTGCTGGTTATTCCCCGCAGAGCACAGAAGAAAGTTATAAAAAGAAATGATTAATCCAGGTATTGAAAGCATTTCTTAGCATCTCCTATTTTGAGCATTACCAGGGTCAAGAGAAGCGCTCGGGATCAGCTGCATGTTTAGAATTTTTTTGGCAGGATGGACTTGACTGAGCACTTTGGCTAAGCAAAGAAGATAGAGGGGTCAGCATGAAAAATTCAGGATGACATATCTGGGCAGCCTTAATGAGCCACATGCAGGCAGGGGTCAATTCCTTTTACTATAAATCAAGCCAGGTTATCCCACGGATCCAACCTCCCGCATATATTGCTTCTGCATGGGAAGTGCTAGATGGAAGTTTAATTGGAGTTTATCAACTGTTGAGCGATGTTAATGAATCCAGCAGCCGTTGATGGTGCTTTCTGAACCTGGCAACTGACTGCATGGTGAGATAAGGTGTTACTTATTTTTATTAATACATGTGTGTGTGTGTGTGTGTGTGTGTGTGTGTGAATCAATGAACTGTCTTGAATATCTCAAAGAGTGGCTTTAGTTACGTATGATGCTCAGAACGTTACTTTTGTTAGTGCTCCTTTTCACTAAATTTCTTGCGTGGTACTTTACAGTAAAGAAATGTGGAAAAATCCAAGCATATAAGGAACATGACAGAAGCAATAGCATACTAAAAGAATAAATGTGGGTAATTTTTTTCCCTACCGCCTCCGCTCATACTGGACACAATTAAGAGGTGTAGCATGGCAGCTCTGTGCCCCAGGGAGCTGCAATGCAAGGGGCAGCGCTTCCTGCTGCCATGCTGCTTGCGGGCAGCAGTGCCTATTTTTGTGCCCCTTCACAAAGGTGGCAACTGGGGCTGCTGCCCTGGTAGCCTTCCCTCAGCTACGGTACTGAGAAACATAGGCAAGGATTGGAGCAGAGAGTAGAAATTCCAAATGTTGGATGTTGGAGCATAACTATTCTGAAGAATACCCTCAAATTCTCCTAATTGCAGTGTATTGGTAAAATCATAAAGGGATTTTTGTTATTTTTTTTATCATTCATGGATTTTATATGGCTTCTTAATAACAGATAAACACTGCACAAATGAGAAATAAAAAGCAATACACTGAAAACACTTTTGTAAACAATGCCACAGGCTGCTGTTTTGAGATTTTGCCTGATATTCAAATCGTTTTATGGATACATGCACTATCAAGGACTTTTTTGAGGTGGTTGGATATCACATTAGGTCAAAGATAACCTCTTCTGGAGATTAGCTTTACATACTGAATTTCAGCAATCAGAGACATCAATTTTTTGGCCGAGACTATTTTTAATAGAGCTGTATCAGTGATTGAAAGGTGCATTTGGTATTTGAAAGGCATGGTTTCGTTCTCCATATACTCAAACTGCCATCACTTGTACAATCTTTGGAATCAATATTTGAATAAACAGATGTCCCATTTGTCAATATTGCATTGAATAGTTGTTGGGCAGAAAGTCATTAGTTTTAAGGGGTTGCCTTGTCAGTGGGTAGTCAGTCAATATGATTTGATATGCTTTGTTGTATCTGTTTCCCAAATATGCTCTTGTTTTGGTCTACAAACAGATTTGCAACTTAAAATCTGTTCATTAATTTTTTTGAGTATACTCTGATGCCCTGTAGTTGCAAGTGGACTGTTACTGGCAAAATGAATACACATCAGCAAAGATGCAAGAAGCTGAGCAGAGAGAAACCTTGTGACATACCAGTTATTTCTTTTACTGCTAAGAATGAATTCCTCAGAGCACAAACAGATCTTACCTGACAGAATAAAAGTAATAAAGCAATTACTAGAAAGAGGATTTCTGTATAATTCAAGGAATATATCACAGCAGTTGAAAGATACCAATAAAGAAACTAATGCAGAGAGGAGTGTGATGTTTTGCAGACAAACCCAAATGCTTTCTTAGTGCTGTTTGCAAAAAAAAATAATAAAAAAATGTTTGATTCAAGTTGCTTGAAATGGTGGCTAAGGCAATAACTTTTGCCCAAAGACCCATACATTTATTCATAACCCTGGTGAGGTCAAGGGTGGTCTGTGTGGATAGAAGGGATCTGCCAACATGGAGCTCATTTCTGGTATGGTTGTCTCTATAGAAGGGACAGAGGTGTTAGGTATATGAGCATCTCAAGATCTCACACATTAATATGGACAACACCATCTACTGGCCATCATGACCTGTAGCATTGTTCATACATTTGTAATGCCAATAAAGCTGTAGCGGTTGTACAAACGGCTTCTATATTGCACAGCCCTTCATAAGCGTCATGGTTCAAGGATGGAGTTTGCAGTCATTTCGGGAGAGGTTTCCTAATAAAGCAACATTTTTATTAGTGAGAAGTGTAAGGTTATTGCTGTGTAGTTGGTCTTAACCTGATGTATCTTAACTCCTACCTTGCAGCACACATTAGTCTACAGTCGCGGAGGATTGCGTTATGCCCTTGGTGGGAAAAGCACATAGAAGGGCCAGGAAGGGCCAGTCCACTTCAACACGTGGGATTTAATTTGCATCTTGCAATACAGTGGAGGGGATTTCCTCCTAGCAAGGATGTGGCTCCATCCTGGGTTTAAGAGGCACATAAATGATAGACATGATCTACAGCCCAAGGCAGGTGACATTTTCCTTGTAGTACAAGGAGAGGAAGAGAAGAAAGATTTGGGACCTGTTTTATTGTGTGACGTGGTTGGAGGGACTCAGGGTTATAAGCTGTGGCTGGACTGATAACAAATGAACCCTGGAGCACTGGCCTGTATGCATGCTGAGGAAAAATCTCTTTTCTTCAACCCTGCCTACTTGACGCATCACAAAACAAGTCTTTGTTTCTGAGTCTCAGTGGTCTTCCTCCTGTCTGCTTGAGCGACTGAATCTGTAGAAATGTATATGTTTCTCTCTCATTCAGTGTCTGGTTTTGTCCAAGATGGCAGCTGCCATGCTGGCCCCTGTATAGCGGTGCTTCATATTTAGTGGAGGAGAGGGTGACTTGCCTTAAGCCAAGTGGAGAAGGCCAGACCAAACCTCTGGACATGTTCAAAGCACCCAGGATGGTGACTGAGCCTGATGGTTGAGATGATGCATGTCAAAATTGCTAGGTAATGGTATGATGGGACTGATGGAATAACATGTTCCCTAGCGACAGAAATTAAGCTATTTAACTCTGGCTCCAAGTCATTGTGTGTGGGTTTTTTGTTTGCTTGAACAAGACAGTATTCTGACTCAGACTTTAATTTGCAAATGAGTTTCCAATATCCCTCTTGTGATCATAACATGACATTTATAAATAGAAAGTTACTATGAAAGAGAATGTCAACGTGTAACCCAAATCTTTGTACTTATGTTTTACATTCCATCTTTAGCCTTTTCTCCTTACCAAACTGGGATTTCGTTTTAAGAGAAAAAAATGATAGTCTCTCTCAATAATTTTACACAGTGAACCAAGAGCAGATTTCCTGGAGAAGAATGGTAACTATTTGTATTTAAAAGCAGTGTGATGATACAGAACAATAAGAACTGGATAAAAACTCACATAAGTAAAAAACGTAGCTTTTTTAGAATGTAATTCAATAGTATAACAGTACAATGCCAATAACAAAAATTAGAATAAGAATAGGAAGTTTACCCGTAAGAATTGTATTCATTATATACGCTAATATAAATTTAGTCACAAAGAGATGGACCCACTGTAGATCTGGCTTGGATTGGATAGATATATATAGTTAGAGAAGTACTTTTGGAATGAAATGTGCAATAGGGCAGACTCAAAGCCCAATGAACTTGGACATTTTCCATTGACTGCAATGATTTTTAGATGATAAAGGTAAAATAATAATTTTGGTAATTTATTATAAAATACTGCAGATGAAAATTCTGAGAGCTTTTGGGCAGAATACGCTGGTTATGTCTGTGGGCAAGACCATAATTGCCCATAGTTCCTTGCCAATACCACAGAGGTGAGATGGCACTTGATCACGAGAAATACTCTGTCCTAGAAGGATGAAATAGAGGGGAAAGTATGCCAAAGGAAGAAAGGAAAGTCATAGTACGAAAAAAGAATTTTTCTCTCTCAAGTATTTGCATCCCATCCATTACAACGGTAATGATAACACTGCTGTAAATCAAGAAACCAGAAAACTCAAGGTAGGAATAAAGCCAAAGGGACCTCCCTCCTCTTTAACTGATGTAACTCCATTGACTGCAGTGGAGTTACTGATAGTTTACTCACTAGTGCAAGTGAGACCAAACTTAGGCCCAGGGGGATATAAAATAACAATTTGATTGATCTTTTCCTATCAGTGATGGCATGCCTTGGGTAAGTGTTAGAGATGCTTATTATCCAGGGCACCCTTCCTTGTGAGGAAGGTTGTAGGGTGGCACGTTTCAGATCAAAGGTGGGTGTCATACTCAAGTCTGCGTTTCTTGTTATACTGGAAGAGTTAGGAAAATTTTCCATGTGCGACGCTATGGATTTGGAAAATGGATTTGGAAATTGCTCGAAGAGAAGCAGCATTTTATTCTGAGAGGAAAACGAATTGGAGTGTCATCACTGGCTAAGCCAGCTGGAAGGCAGGAGGGAGCAAAGAGAAGCATCTCTGGGGGCACCTGGAGGGTAGAACTGTTCTAATGTGAAAACCTCGTTTTGGATTCCTAATATTAGGTTGGACGCTTGAACCCTTATTCCCTAGAGTACTGGCAACGTTACCAGCTCTCTTGCAAATTCACAGATTTCAAGAGGTTTGGTATTCTTCAAGTTCCAGTCTGTGAAGTCATGCAATGACCTGGGAATCTCAACTTTCACTTTGAAAAAGCCAGGGTTGAGACCTCATGGTAGAGGAGAGAAACTTGAAGTTATGGTAAGAGGATGCTCTAAAGGCAAAACAAAAAAAAAGAAAAGAAACAGCCCTCCAAATTATGTTCATGCTCTAGGTTTGTGGTTTGTGCCAGAGCATTACACAGCATGGCAAAAGACTTCTCCTATCACAATAGTTTGGAATGGTGTCTCTGTTTACAAGCTGACAGTCTTTTAACTTGCCCTGAGGACCAGCCAGATCCTTATTTTAATAGTTTCTAGGGTCAGAAGGGACCTGAACAGATCATCAAGTCCGACTGCCTGCCCTGGGCAGGAACAAGTGCTGGGATCATAATACCCCAGCCAGATATCTATCCAACCTCCTCTTGAAGACCCCCAAGGTATAGGAGAGCACCACCTCCCTTGGGAGCCCATTCCAGAGCCTGGCAGTCCTAACCGTAAAGTAATGCCTCCTGATATCAAACCTGAACCTGCTCTCAATCTATTTATGGCCATTATTCCATGTTATCCCAAGTGCCAGGGGGAACAGAGCCTTATCTATTTTCTGCTAGCCCCCCCTGGTGAGTTTATAGATGGCCACCAGATCCCCTCTCAGTCTTCTCTTGTGGAGGCTGAATAGATTCAGGCCCTTAGCAGTCAACGTGTTATCGCAACGTCAGACTATGGAAGATGTCGTTAAAATAGTATAAAACTTGGAAGCTGTGGGCAATGATGCAAGTGTCCAAGTCATTGAGGTGTTCTTTCAGGGAGCTGGGCAGAATTGCCAGTGCATCTACAGCAATTAATACTACTTCTGCTATTATAAAGATTATTTTTAGGATTTTTAGGATTATATTTAGGATCCCATGATTACTTGGGGCCCGACCTATGATTTTTCTTATGTTTGGGGGGTTGGCAATACTGTACTTGCGTGAGCAGTTGCATTGTACTCAAAGGAATCACTTGTTGAAAGCCTGCTGTCCACAGCTGTTGCAGAGCAGCTATTTCAGAATAGCTTCCTTGTATGGCTACTCTTATTCTGGAATAAGAGTGCCTTTTTCCTCATTTAAACTATCCATCTTACAAAGAAAAAGTGAACTGGTTTGGGCTTTTCAGGTGTTTTAATTTTTTTTTTTTTTTTTGGTCACTGGTTGTCACCTGCATCATTTAATGTGCATGGAAGATGGATGCTTAGCTTCTAACCATTTGTTATCCTTGTTAAACGCACATGCCACAAGTGGAACATTAAATACTTACTTCTAGCTATGGATTGTCAGGGAGGATTATAAAGAATAGCATTGTCCTACATGGGAGAAGCTATTCAACTATCTTGTGAAATTATTCGATTAGCTCAGAAAACTAATAGTTCATAAATACTTGAAGTGTAAACTCAACCCTTCAAGCTGAATAAGATTCAACATTGTGAGGGATTGTGTATGCTTCAGTTTTGTTGCTGAGGGCTTGAAAATGTACTGTGTAGATATCAAGGACCTGTCAGGCAAGATTTCTAGCAGGCTGAGTGCATTGAGAAAAGAGTTAGTTAAAGTCTAAGCATGAGTGATAGTGTTTGCATAGTAAAGCAGTGATTATAGCATTGCTGGACTGTAAGGATATGACTAATGCTATACTGAGCTGGTAATGCTTATGAAGCTTGAAAAAATGTATAACACAAATTATTTTTCTCCCCTGGAAATGACATTTAAAATCTAGGCAGTGAAACGGAATTTGCTCCTACATGAAGCCCTGCAGAAAAAAAAATGTGCCAAAGACAGATGAGAAGAAAGTACCATTGTTCAAAAACATTAGTGCGCAGTTGGGCCCTAAGTAAATACGAGAGGTGTGTGGGTAGTCAAGGATGAGAGCTGCCAAGCTAAAGCCTGCTGAATGTCTCCTGAAAGAGAGTCTATACCAAACAGAGCCTGGGAGTTGCTTTCCCTGCTCTGTCTCACCTCAGTGCGTAAGCAAAGGCTCTCGTTTCAAGGTGACTCTTCTTAATCCAGTAGACCCTGGTGACTCAACAGGAGAGGATGTTTTTTCAGAAGTGTCTGAAGGATTCAGGAACATGAGTCTTAATGAGAGTGAGTGAGACTTGTGTTCCTTATATCTTCAGGCACTTTAAAAAACATCTCTCTGGGGTTATCGGCATTATTATGTTATCCCAAGTCTAAGCACAGGTTAGGATTCCTAAATTTAGCTTTTGTTTTTGGAAACCTTTGAACTCACTTTTCACAGTCTAAAGACTGTGCTGTCATTAGCTGAAAAGAAATTAAATTCCATTGTCTTCTCTCCCTTCCCATCAACATATTACTGAGTTAAGACTTCATTAGGTGAAAATTTCCTAAATGAACCTTTGTGGGTGACCTCCTGGTAATGCTTCTCAAAAGCATGAGTACATTTTTCCCCTCTTGTTAGGGACCAGGGCATGGCAAGGTAGGGAAGGACAAGTGGTGATCTGTTGAAGTCCAGAAACTGGGTCTACAACAGTGGTCGCCAACCTTTTTAAGGTGAAGATCACTTTTTGAAGGAAAGGACAGGATCTACTGCACCTGACCCCTGCCCAGCAGGTCAGTTGGGGGGGTGGGGGGAGCCAGATCAAGGACCCTGCGGTGAGGTAGGGAGTGGGGCAGGGTTAGAGGTGAGTGGAGCCCCAGCCAGGCAAGGGTCGGAGCATGGGCAGCTCATCCAGGCATGCAGGAGGCTCCTGCTGCTGCACGCACCCCGGCAGAGGCCTGGGGGGCATGTGCCCCCCCTCGACCTGTGAACATGGTGAGGCGGCTGCTGCTGCCTGCTGGACTTTGTGCCCCAAGCCCTGCTGCAGATCGGGGGAGAAGGGTGGGGGGGGCTTGGGTACAAAGCCCAGCGTGCAGCAACAGCCTCCTCTCCCTGCACACAGATTGGGGGGGGGGGGGGGCACATGCCCCCTGGGCCTCCGTCGAGGTGCACTCAGTGGCGGGAGCCCCCCCACCCCCCGCGTGCCTAGATGAGCTGCCTGGGCTCTGACCCTCCCCAGCCCGGCTGGGCCCCCACTCACTCAGTGGCAGGAGGTGTGGAGGGGGATTGTCCCACTCACCCAGCCTGGCCCCAGCGGCAAGGGGCACAGCTCAGCTCAGCCACATGCATCCCACCGCTGCATCTGGGCTTCTCCCCATGTGCATCCAACTGCTCCTGATAACTGAGCCTTTGACAGCCGATCTCAGTAGGCTCCCCAATCAACCAGTCATGATTGACCGGCTGGTGACCACTGGTCTACAGGGAGCCAGGAATTGGAGCCAGGTTCCAATAAGCAAGGCAAGGAACAGTAGAAGGGTCAGGAGTAGGGCTGCCAACTCTGAATCTATGCCAGGAGGTTTCCAGAATGCCAGTGTGCCCACAACGCAAATGTGCCCATGTGCTTGCATATATCTATTACGGATTAAGGTGCATGGACTTTATGCACCTTACTATTACATTTTAAAAACTCACTGGACTACTGTATAAATCGGATTCAACATTTATTTTAATGAATACCCTATCATTTATCTCCCGTGTGACTCTCAGCAGTCACCTGGGAATTTATATCTAATTCCTGAAGATTCCAGGGCAATCCTGGAGGGTTGGCAACCCTAGTCAGGAGCAAGCACTAGTGTCTTTGCCCAGGCCACAGATTGATGTCTGGGACTGTTAAAAGGCTGGACTGGATAGGACCTGTCTTCTGTAGCTTCAGAGGACTGGTTGTCCCAATTGCCCAGTTAGAACCAGCTGAGCCCAGGGCACTAATGTGAGTTTGCTGCAGGTGGAGCTTGTTTCCCTGCAGCCTCAGGGAATGGATTGGGACCAGCTGGGCCCTGGGCACTGATCTGAGCTCATTACACCTCTAGTGCCTGTTATTCATAGGAACATGATGTGCTCTCCGTGACAACAACTGGTAGCAAAAATTGCAGACAGAAATTTAATATTTAAATTTATAGCATCTCTTTAAGAACTTATTTTTTGGAACCATAGTTTTTCCCCCTTCACATAATTGTGATTATAAGGCTTTGTAACAAACTTGGAGATCTTCCGATGAAAGATTAGCTCAAAAATACAAAATGCGCTGTGTTATAAATGATCATAACATTCTTCACAGTTGTGTCTGGTCAAGAACTATCTAGCATTACAGAAAAATGACTTGTCACTTTAGATCTCTGTTCTCCTTACCTTGATTTGCTGATGCTGTTTAGATTTACTGGGATCGTTAAGGAGCACCTGCAGTATAAACACCTCTGTTAGTGGAGGGGTGTGCACATGCATGTTTGTGTGCAGAAGAAGAGGATGTTTGAGGAACTGATATGCTGGAAAGTACATGGAGAGTACAGTGTGGTAGTTTATACAATATAGACCTCCTGAGAAGTTCAAAACCCACTGCTCTAGTGTAGAGATTTGGGGTGAAGAAGAGTGTGAGACATTCCCTTGGAAGCAGAGGATGTTTAGCTGCTTATTTAATATCTCCTGTGGGTTCTCTCTTTCCCTGGACATCTCATTAATGACAGACTTGACTGTTTTTATTATTGGCAGAGAGTTCTGTTAGGGGTCAGACTTTAAAACTCTAGGATTACTGGGGACGAGCGTGATGCATTTAGCCATCTTGGCGGTTTTAAGTTTATCTTTAATGATTGTTTGTCATTCAGTGGTGCCAAGGGCCGCAATCAAACTCGGGGCCCTGGTTTCCTGTTTACATATGATGTGGACCAGCGTAAAGCCTGAGCCTCCAAGATATTTCTAGTCTAATTATCTCTAATAATGCATATCTAAAATAATCTTGTTTACTTGTATGTGTAGGAGTTAAATCTTGGAGAAGAGAGAAGTATTTATGCAACTGACTTTCAAGTGGGTAGAGGCGTCTTTAAAGAAAACATTATCCGTGCAAAATTAAATGAGCGTTATTTAGTATTTCATTCTACATCCAACCATTTGAACCAAAGCCTTTTCCATGTTCCTTGTTGATGCTGATCTCTTGGATTAATTATGGCTAATGCCTTCATCCACCAGGTTACATGCCTGGGCCGCATCCATATTTTCTACTATAAATAAGGCTCAGCAAAGCAATTTTTCTGACGATTCCCATTATTACTGCAAACAGATTTATTCCAAACGGAGGTATCAGCACTCAGCACTGAGTCTAATGTAGAATTCCCAGTTAAAAAAGCGGTGCTGAAAATTTTCATTCCTGGTATCCTATCACCAATTCCCAGAATCACCCATGCTCTGAGCCCGCCACCTACTGCAGTGGGCTGTATGCCAGCACCTTTGCTTGGCACATGGGACGGTTGTGCGTATGTTGAGTGTCTATAACCTTAAACATGTTCTTAGTCTCAGGGTGCGTTTACACAAGATGCTGAGTGGTAGCCTAATAATACTGTGCAGTAGCATGCTGGTAAAAAACAATGCTAATAAGCTACTGCGCAGTGTTATTAGGCTACTGCGCAGTTACCGTCACGAAAAAACCATGCGGCAGTGCTACTGCGCAGGAACTATAGTTACTGCATGTTTTGTTAGTACTTTATTAAGCAAATCCTAAACTATACGCCCAGCAACTACTGCGCATTAATGAACACGTAGAAGTGCCCTCAGAGTGGCTGCTAATACGGTAACAAACCAGCTACCTGCCTCCATCTGTACAATTACTGTTCCATGCCTTAATTACCTTGCATAACATTTTGAAAATAAATATGCTGTCAAATAAGAACAAACATTCAGGAGTCACATGAAAAGGGGTGCACTTGTCTATATGCTTATTATTCTATCTGACATGAGACATCTGAAATAATACATATAATATATGAGTATGCATATACTGTTATTTATTTTACAATGCTTCCAACACTTGTTCACAGACAACTCTTAATTAAAATTGCTAGATCTTGATAGAAAATCAAGAGGAAAATCACCGGCATCTAGACGAAATTATATTGAATTTGTTTTCATACACATTCAGTGAGTGGGATGCTCTGTGTCTATATGCATTATGGATAAATTAATGAAAAAGCCAGGTTTAATGGATTCTTAAAAGAATGTATAGCCAATACAGAGACCATTTCACTATTATTTCCTCTGATGCAAAGCATTCTGTATCTAATCTCTTCTTCTGGAATTGGAAAAATCCATTCCTCATGCCCCTTATACGCTCTCAAATAAGCAACATACAGTCAAGGGAGGGGGAGTTATTACGTTTTTGCTGCTAAAAATGTCCATTTGCAACATAAGTACCTTTTAAAAATAATCATTTTGAAGAAAAATGGGAATGCTAGTGCCCATCAAAACATGCTAATAGAAATGTAACTCATATCTTGGGGCTAAATTTTCTTCTGCTGTTTTAGCTTGGTGGCTCACTTAAGAGCCACTATAGCCTTACACTTTCAGAATAGGTTACACATATGGAAATGTATGAGGATGATAATACGCACTCCTGTCGGGCATCATGTCCCAGGGTGAAATCTTCGTCCCATTTATGTTGCATGGAAGGCCATCACGGGAGATAGAGCTGGGAAAATATTTCTCCAGGACTGATGTTACAGAATACAGGTCTCAGCCGGCCTTCTGAGGACTTCCTTGCAATTGTTAAGATGTCTCGGAAGTGTCAGCGATGAGGCTAGAGCACTACAGAAGTGCCATGCATAGTTGGGCCTAGAGGGCAAGGTGAGGAGGTTGCCTTAATTTTTGCAAGCCCCCAGATCTTGGAATCATAGAAAATGAGGGTTGGAAGAGACTTCAGAAGGTCATTTAGTTCAATCCCATGCTCAAAGCAGGCTGTCCCCAGCTAGATCATTCCAGCCAAGAATTTGTCTAGCCAGGCCTTAAAAACCTCCGGGGATGGAGATCCCATAATTTCTTTTCGTAACCTGTTCCAGTGCTTTACTACGATCCTAGTGACAGAGTTTTTCCTAATATCTAACCTAAACTTCCCTTGCTGCAACTTGAGACCATTGCTCCTTGTCCTATTATCTGCTACCTCTGAGAACAGTCCAGCTCCATTCCCTTTTGAACCCCTCTTCAGGGAGTTGAAGGCTGCTATTAAATCCCCCCTCAGTCTTCCCTTCTCCAAACTAAATAAACCCAGTTCCCTCAGCCTCTTCTCACAAGTCATGTGCCCCAGCCTCCTAACCATTTTTGCTGCCATCTGCTGGACTCTGTCCAATTTGTCCACATCCTTTTTGTAGTGGGGGACCTAAAACTGGACCCTGTACTCCAGATGTGCCTCACCAGTGCTGAACAGAGGGGAAGAATCACTTCCCTTGACCTACTGGCAACACTCTTAATAATGCAGCATTGTATACTGTTAGCCTTTTTTTGCAACAAGGGCACACTGCTGGCTCATATTTAGCTTACTGTCCATTGTAGCCCCCAGGTCCCTTTCTGCAGGGCTGCTGCCCAGCCAGTCACCCCCAGCCTGTCCCGGTGCATGGGACTGTTCTGTACTAAGTGCAGGACGTTGCACTTGCCCTTGTTGAACCTCATGAGATTTCTTTTGGCCCAATCCTCCAATTTGTCTGTCTCTCTCTGAATCCTAGCTCTAATTTCCAGTGTATCTACTACTCCCCCCCCCCAGCTCAGTGTCATCTGAAAACTTGCTGAGGGTGTACCCTATCCCATCTTCCAGGTCGTTGATGAAGATATTGAACAAAACCAGGTCCAGAACTGACCCGTGGAACACCCCAGTTGATACCAGCTGCCAACTAGTCATTAAGCTATTGATTACTACCCTTGGTGCCAGATGATCCAGCCAGTTTTCTATCCACCATTCATCCAACCAACCCATACTTCCTCAGCTTGCTTGCAAATAGGAGGAAACAAAGTTGCCCCTTTCCCCCTTGGCTTGACTCCCACTTTAATTCTCACCTTTGATATTTTCTGCTTAATGTCTTTAATTTTGGTTTTGAGTGAATTGGGATGTATGTAGGCTCTGAGGAGCTGCCTTGGCAATCAGTGAGGTACCTTCATGGAGTCCCATTGAAGCCAGCACTCCACCTGTATGTTCTCATTGGCAGCATCAGGAACACGAATAATATCATCTGTTGTCACTTATTTGTACCCTGCCCTTTGATGCCAGCTTTCTGCAAGAGATGGTTTCCAAGGTATGGGAAATAGTGTTCTCCAGAGTCTCACCATGGATCTGGATTACCAGAGCTGGGGACCATTCATTAGGAGCTTGTTGGTGGAGGACCTTAGTCTTCTCAATGTTAAGCATCGCTCTCATTTTCTTATATGCGTTGGTAAAGCCGCTGATGATTGACTGAAGGCCTGCTTCCAAGTGAGCACACGCCACAGCATCATCAGTGTACCGGAGCTCAGTGATTGAGACCAGGGTGGTCTTCGTTTTGGCTGAGGTTAAACAGCTTACCATCCGTTCAGTAGTTTAGCTATGTTCTGGCTGGATGGTCAGATGTAGCCTTCCAGCTTGGTGGCCCGATGTAACGTTGCGGCAAGGAATACTGAGAAGAGTTTTGGAGCAATGATGCAGCCTTGCTTAACTCCTTTTTTTAAACTCAAAGGGCACCTATACTACACAAGTGCAGACTTGATTACTCGAGTCTGCTGGAGCATGGTAATTGCCACACTCCGGCAGACTCCAGCATCTCATATATCAGCGTACCTGCACTGAAAAATGGTGGTGGGAGTGCTTTAACTAAAGCTTGTTCAAGGAGCTTTATTTAAAGCACCCCTGCCACCACTTTTCAGTGCGGGGATGCAGAAATACAAGATGCTCTAGGTGCGTTGATAAGAACAGCTCTTGGAGCTGCTCTAATTAAAGCGCACCCCTCTCCTCCCACTCCTGGAGCATGTGTATAAACGCCCAAAGAAATCAATGATAGATCCATTGCTGAGAAATACCATTTGTATACCGCATGGAGCAGGCAGAGGATGATGACAAATTTTTGTGGGCATCCATACTTCAGAAGGATCCTCCACAACTTTCTCGGCTAATAGAGACCTAAAACTTATGTGAGATTAAAGAAGGCCATGTAGAGAGGCTTATGTTGTTTCCAGCATTTCTCCTGCAGCTGGTGAGCTGTGAAGATCATGTCAACTGGATCTCTTGATGCCCTAAACCCACACTGAAGTTCTGGGAGGAGCTCTTCTGCAAGTGGAAGGATATGGTTCAGGAGGGTTTTTACAATGGTCTTTCCTGTGGTGCACAGCAATGCAATCCCTCTGTAGTTTTGGACTTGTTGGACTTGTCTCTTTTCTTGAAGACGGTCACAGTCATGGCATCTCTGAGGTTGTCTGGGTCTTCCTCATCTTTCCAGATCCTTAAGATGAGGGCATGAAGCTGTGATGTCAGCTCTTCTCCCCTCTGCTTGAAGATTTTCAGTGGGGATTTTATCCACTCCAGGGGTGTCTTTACACATGCTGTAGGGGTGGGAAGGGCGACCACTTTAGTTAGAGCAGCTCTGAGAGCCACTCTAAAGTGCCTTCAGCGTCTCATGCATTCAACATCCTGTGCTTCAAAATGGTGGCGTCGGTATTTTAACTAAAGCTTGTTCGATGAGCTTTAGTTAAAGCGCCCCCTCCACCATTTTGAAGCATGGGGGTGCTGAATACATGAAAGTATGCTAATTGGCTCGATTCATTGTAATTACAGTACGTCGGAGTAGTGTCCCCACACATTGGATTGCGGATAGCTTCTCACAGACAGCTGATGTCGATGGAGAAATCCAACATCGCTTCAAATGTGCAAGTGCAGTGTTTGGATGCCTGAAGAAATGGGTGTTTGAAGATCACAACGTCAGATCCAAAACCAAGCTCGTAGTTTATCAAGAAGTCATGATCCCCACCTTGCTGTACAGAGCTGAGACATGAGCAGCTACAGGAGATATCTAAAGTTGTTGGAGAATTATCATCAACGCTGCCTGTGGAAGATCCTCCAAATCCAGGGGGAAGACAACATTAGCATCCTCTTGCAAGCAAACACTATGAGTACTGAGGTGATGATCATTTGACGTCAACTTTGCTGGGTCAGCCACGTTATCCAGGTGTCCGACTCCAGACTCTCAAAGCAAGTTTTATTCTCCCAGCTCAGCCAAGGCATACACTCAAGAGGAGGGCAGAGAAAGCACGTCAGTGATGTCCTCAAGGCCAACTTAAAAAAATGTGACACTGATGTCAACTTGTAGCAGACTATCACTCAGGACCACCCCAGATGGAGGGAGAGTCTGCTGCAGGGATCTCGGGACTTTGAAACCTCACAACAACAGGAGATGGAAAAGTAGGATAAAGTGGCAGAAACAGTGGGTTGTGGACCAAAACAAGAATCCAGCACCACCCACCCCACATGGAAACACGTGTCTGAGCTGCAGTAGAGTCTCTTGATCTTGGATAGTCCACATCAGCCATCTTCAGACACAGATAAGACAATCGTGGAAGACAATCGTCCTTGACAGGGAGAGATTGCCGAAGACTATGACCCTGCACTTCAGGGGGGCTTTACTTAGGCATCTGGGTTTGCCCATGTAGGCCTTGTTTGTAGGATCAGAGCCTTTTTAGATCAGGCAAATAAGCATGATAGATTAGCATTAATGTTCCCACATAAGGGATCATAGATACCTCAAGCTACACTATTTTAAAAGGCCAGTTAAAAAATAAAATCCTAACCGGTTTCAGTTCACAAAGCACAGCCTTCTGTCACTTTTCCTCAGATTTAATCCAATGAGCCTAATAAAAAGGGAAAATATTAAGGGCCCAGTTCTCATTGTTCCTAAAACCCTTTCTTCATTCCCCCAGCACGTTAAAAAGCTCCAAAGTGTAATTTACTTCCCCTTAAAGGCCTCTTCATTCTTCCAGAGTGGTGTGGGTCTCAGTACAAGTGGGAATCGGGAGCTAATGGATGCGTCATTCCTGGGTAGAGAATCAAGGACAGATGAAGCCAAATAAAAAGCTAATGCTTCACATGCTGCCACTGAGGGATTCACACGCAGCACACAGACAACAGCAAAGGTGGTGTGGTCCAGGCAAGCAAAAAGACACCCTGCAGCAATAGTGGCAGCAGGTTTGGGTTGAATTGAACCATCGCTTAAGAGACAGGAAGCCAACGTTGCTTTATCGTTTGTTGCTGTTTGCTGCTCAACTCCATTCCAGTTTATCAGCTTGCTCTCTTAATGTGGTGCCTAGATATAAAGGCAAGATGCAACTCACTGAATTCACTGGAGAGTCTGCCATCAACTGTAATGGGAGGTGGATTAGGCCCTAACTGATGCATTACTGGTGCAGTAGCTGTAGCGTCAACTATGAAGAAAGATTATTTACCCCTCTAGTCTATGATACTACGCAGCACAAAATTGCAATGGTTCTTTCTATGGCTGCCATGTAACATTTCTATCTTCCTCTTTGTTCGCCTGTTCTAGGGTCCTTGGGTTGTCTTAATAGCAACACTCCTAAATAAGAAAAAAAATCCCCAATATATTTGTGACAAAGAACAGAGCTATGGCCCAGCAGAATGGGTCAAAATGCAATTGAGTTCTACTTACCTTTAATCTGTGGGTTTAGTGCTATGTGGGGAGTGGAGAATATTTATCTTGACGGTCCAGACTGAAAGTGGTTGCAGCAGAGTTGAAAGAGGGGAGGTTGGGTGTAGCCCAGTCACTTTGGCTGTCCAGTCTACCTGCTCTGAGGAGTTTATGGGAGATGCCATCACTCTAGCTTTCTAAGTAATGTGCTTTCTAATAACCACCTTGCAGAACATGGTTGACACTTCAGTTCCTTGCAAGTTGATGTCTCGTCATTTCTCTACTGTGCTCCATAATTTCTAATATTAAATATGGAGATTGTCACAAAAGTGTCAATCATGTAATCCAGTCTGGATTTATCTCCTGTGCTGTAACACCCTCAAATGGAACTGTAATTTTGTGTTCATGCCTGCTAGAAGAGAGCTCACTTACATGTCTGGAAAATTTCTACTTGCATCCTATGTAATACTTTCTTCACTTCCTGATGCCAGGCACCTGAGACGCAGAGCTCTGCAGAGGATGCTTCCATTGAGGTTGAGAGCGGGTTTGGTATGTGAAAGGAAAGCAAAAACCACTAAGCCTTTTTACTGTAGTTCTTGAATGGTGCAATGATTGCAACAGTTATTAAAAATAGATACTTGATAACTTTCCCCTCATTTTTCACAAAAAGAAAGAAAAAAGAAAAATCAGCAGACTTCCAAAGTGCTAGGAGCAAAAGTTGGTTTCTATCCCATGAATAGTGTGGAAATAAACCAAGCACATACTGCTGCTGCACATATTGCTGCTGGTCACATGTTGCGGCTGGGCATTGTATATTTAAATTATTTATATACTAGATATTTTTACAAAAATCATAAAACCACTCAGTGTTTTATATAGTCACTTTTCCCAATGAGAGCTGGGCAAGAGCCATCCAAATATCTTTGAATATTGATTCAGAGGTGTTAATTCATTTTCGTAGCCCATGCTTATGCCTCGCTTCTGCTTTTTTCCTCACTGTTCATGCACAGTCTATCAAGATGTATGCAGAAAGAGCTCACACACAAAAGTGTTGAAGTGACAAGTGAATTATAAGCTTGCAGACACTCAAACAACAGTGGGAAAGGAGGACTTAATTTGCATAGTTGGACGCTTGCGAAAATATAACACCCCCTTGCAAATTTTAAGCTTAAACCCTTAAACTTGTGGAGAATTAATTTTAAATGTGCTTTCTGTGAATATTTGCACTGGAAAACTGATTAGAAAGCTCCGAGTAAGGTATTTTATGGAGTCCTCCACAGCTGAGTGGCATATTAGTTATGCTCTTTTAATGCACGTAGTTAATAATGAGCGAGCATGCATGCATGCATGCATGCGTGTGCGCCACGTGTGCACGTATGTCTTATTATTGGTTTTTTATTTTTACGGATTTACTGAACAATATCTACCAATCCCCTTAGATTTCTTGGTATTTAGTTATCTCATTAAAATAAATAAATGCCATTGAAATAAACCTTGATTATTTGTAGAGTTCTAATATGTCACAGTTCAAGATCAGATTGGGGTCAATTTACACTGCATTGACACTATTATGTAACTGAGCCAGAGGTGGGTCAATATATCGTGCTTTGTGTACGTAAGGCCCTAGGTAGGGAGGGACACGGAGCCTTTCTGTTGATGAATCAAGATAAAGCAAAATTAGACAAGAAGCTTGAGCTAATAATGGGAGACTCCTGTTGAATGGCCTTATTTACTTCTCTGCACACTGCCATTTTGTGACATAAGGTAGCAGGGCAAAATACTGCAGGTTCCTTTCATAGCAGAAAGACTCTGTTATCTTAACTTAGGGCAGAGATGGCAGGAAGAGCTCATTCCCTCACCTGAATACAATTTACTGTGGGAGGGAAAAAGAGATCATATGGGTATGCATTCAACTCTGTCCGTTAGTGAAATGATTGGTTTTAATGCAGCCTGGTCTGGCTTGGGAACTCGGGCATTTAACCCAGTGCAGAGGGTCTGGGGGGCTTATGCCATGAATGCAGCAGGGTTTGTCTTGGAGTAGAAACTATGTTGTTCATTGGAATTTTTTTTCAAAGTCATTTATAAGCAGCCCTTGGGATCAGGGGTTGGAAATCACATCCTTCTCCCCCCTTCCACATGGGTACCCTCTCCCCCTGGATTACAGAGTTTACTCTTGCTCTCCTTTTTCTGGCTCAGTGAATCTTGAATTCTTCCTTGTCCAGTGGCACAGCTTCAGTAGGTGGGAATGAAGAATGGCCTCCAGCCCTGTAACTAGGACACTCTCTAGGGAGCAGTTGTAGGTTTGATGCCCTCCAGCTAAAGAGAGAATCGGCAGGTTAGATCAATGGTCTTCCAGCAGCATGCCAGGGGGTGTGAGGAATGAAGCAGATCAGGAGATAAGCACAGGCTTGGGCATGTCCCTGCCTGGTCAATCACCCCTGCCCGCTGCCCAGCCCCTCTGCAAGGAGGCAAGCACTGTAATATATAAATTAATTTCTGCCACTCAGTTCATAAAAAGGTGTGGAGGGGGTGCCTCGAGTCCAGTGAGGGGTGCCTCAGATCCCAAAAGGTTGAGAGCCACTTGTCACATGGGTAAGTGCTCTGACTGGAGACGCACTGAAGCCAGTCCAGATCAGCAGGGCCAGATGCCAATCTTGACTGGAGTGGGGTGGATTAAATGATCAATTAAGTCTTCCGTTAAGAATTCTTTATTAGTGAAGGGTCATAGCAGTTTTATGCATATGCCACAGAGGGGTATTAGCACCCAGTGAACAACAATCACATTTTCTGTAAGAAAGAACATAGGAAATTGTTAGTTTTCCCCTGTTCCCCGGTGGCATACTCAGAACCATTACCTCTGATTATGGCCCTGTCTTTTACTTAGGCCTGAGGAAGTGAATTCTCCTTACCTGCTCTTAGCATTGAGTCATCTACTATAATGATCCTAATCTGTGGGACATGGTATGCTACTGAGTCATATATTTCATACTCTGCAATGTTCTCTAAAGATACCGTTATGAACAAATCATCTAGAAATATTAGAGCGTTCATTTTGGATAGTCATTGCCCAGGGTCATAAATGCTGCTGGCGCAGCTGGATTTTACAGTATATTTTCCTTATGTGAGCGTTTAGGGTGAGAGCTGATCTGTCTGCAGGCTGGAGTGCGGGCACCATGGGAAAGAAGGGGAGCAGTTGGCTGGGTTTTTTTGCATTCCGGATTTGCTTTCCTTCCTCGCCTGCCTTAGCATGTTCTCCGAGTTTACACATCAAGATAAAGTTTTCATAGCTGCCAGTCATACAAGCTTACCCTGGAATTGGATAATTATGCTGTATTCTGCTTCATACTTCACCAACCACCAGAGTCAATAATGAAATTCTGGAATAGGGACTTAGCTGGCAGTTTTGTAAATGGCGCTCAAGGCAAAAGAGAACAGCTGTATTAGCTCAAGCTGCTCGAGCCTTTTTGTAACTGTGAAGCTTCTCGGAGGGTGCAAATTCTGATAGCACCATTGACTTTGGTGGAAGATCTATTTCTCTTGTTGCTTGTACACGCCACAGGGGGTTAATTCGGTTTAGTTCCCCCTAAATTGAAACGGCGGGTTTTTAAAAACACTGCTTCAATTTAGGGAGAATGACACTGAACTAAACCCCTGTGGCCTGTACATAAAGGTAGGGGCCCAATCCTTACCTGTCTCTTCAGCAGGGGGGAGGCAGGGAAGAAGCCGCCGGTGGACCGAGCGGTCCCTGAGCTGCACAGGGGCACTGCAGCCGTGGAGGGAAGCATTGGCCCCCCTGCATCCATGGAGGGAAGCACCGGGCCCCCACACAGCTCAGGCAGGCAGGCAGGCTCCAGGGAGCAAAAAAAAGAAAAAGAAAAGATCAGGCTTGCCATTTATTTTTCTTCAGTGGAGCCTGCCTGCGCGGGCTGCTGCTGGGTCCCACAACCCCCAAGCTGTGCAGCCCCGACATGTTGGCTTCCAGCACCCCGTGCATTGTTGCACTTTGTTAGGTAGCAAATGAAAACATCTCAGAGGTGTTTTATCTTGCTACATACCAAAGTCATTTAAAGCAGAATATGCTGCTGAGCGTGCAAACAGCAACGCCATTAAAGTGGAATATGCCACTGAGCGTGCAAACAGCAACGCCGTTAAAGCGGTGCAAAAGGGCATTTAAGCTGTTTTAAAGGCCGATTTTGTGGCGTGTACAAATGCCCTCTGTTACTACTTTACACCCCTCCCATGATTTCAAGGGTATTTGCACACTCTTTTCTTTGTCTTCTAGCAGTTACATAGGCATGTAAAAATATGTGCAGTTTTGAAATGGGTCTTTTGCATTTAAGGTTCAAAAAGATTTGTACAGACTGCGCTCTTCTCTTCTCAAATCCCTGCAAAAGGTACATTTTCCTCCTCTGTTTCTAACAGGCTTCAACCGTGGCGGATAATGATACCGCCACTGTTCTTCTCAAAACTGTTTAAATCGACACTTTCAATAGCACAAGCAAATCAAACATGGCCTCCAGTTCCACACCTTGTTACATCCACCCACTGTAATTTTAAACTAAGCACTGTCGTTTAAATCAACATAAGGGAACTCCTAGGCACCTTCATACCTCTCCAACCCTAGACAGTGAGAATAATTAGAGCAGCAAGGAGGCTGCTTTAACTAATGCTGCCTGGATGCTGGAGGGGCTAGGGGAGGGGGCTTTCTGCTGTTGTAAGATTAGAGGAATAGTATTGCTGAGTTGCAAGGAGGAATCATAATTTCATATTAAGTAGCACTACAGCTGGAAAGATACAAACAGCACGGCTGTAAATGGGACCACAAGCAGTTTCCTGGATAACAGCACATACTGTTGCTACCAAGCAATAAGAGCAGGAAACAGATAGATGAGACAGAGATACCTTCTGCAGTGGGACTCATGCTGCACTCCCCCTAGGGTCTCATGGAATCTTGTTGGGGCTTTCTATTCCCCCAAAGCACAAATTCTTGCCTCTTGAACTACAGAGGAATCTCTTCGGCTATGGCAGGTGATATACTAGTTAGCAAGATTATATTTTTCCAGTGAAGGGCAGTGATAACACACCCTGATCCTACTGAAGGCAATAGACTATATAATGCAGTAGCTGACGTTATACTGGTCATATACTGGTTATACACACCTCTTTCTATGGTGGGGGAAAAGCTCTTGCCCCCTCAAACATTGCTGAGAAGTCACCGGTTCAAAAACACTAGCTTCCCTGCATTCATTTAGGGTTTACAGTCATGCAACTGAGATCAGAACCTGGCTCACTGAATCCTAGCATCCCCTGGGAAGGTCAAAGCCTGCCTGCATAAACACAGTCCACATCTGAAATGAGCCTCCTTTCACCAAGTTAGCTTGGTCTCTTCCCAGGGTCTTAAAATCTGGCATCTCAGCTTTTTAAATGCCAGCTGACAATTTCTCTTTCAATAGCTTGGTTGACTTTGTTGCCCGAGAGGGTGAGATTCAACCAGAATGGGGCATAGCTGGCTTGGTACTGGCACTGCTGAGAAGGATCTGGGAGTTATGGCAGAACACAGTCAGTACGAGTCAGACCTGCGATGCTGTCACACACAAAACAAATGTCATTTTGGGTTACATTAACAGAAATGTTGTATGCAAGGCAGACTGGGGTTGAGAGTACTGCTGGATATTGGTTAGGCTTCAGCTTGAGTACTTCATCTTTTTTTGTACACCACATTATAAGAGCATAGAAGAACTGGAGAGGGTCCCGAGGCAAGCAGCATTGCTAAATGAGTTGGAAAGCAAGCAGAATGAGACAGGTTTGAAGTAGGTCTATCTGAGTTTGGAGAAAAGGAGGTTAAGTGTGTGTGAGGGGGAGCATGATAGCAATTTTAAAAATATTTGAAAAGCTGTCATAAAGAAGATGGAGAATCTTTGCTCTCTCTTGCCAGCGAGGACAGGACGCATGCTAGTGGGTCTAAATTAGAGCCACGTAGACTTGGGACAAAAGAAAACTCAGGAAAAACTGTCAGAACATCAGGACAAAGGAACAAGCATCTGGGAAAAGCCATGAAATCTCCTTCATTGGAGGCTTTCAAGAAGAGGCTGAACAGGCATTTCTCGTCACTTAATTGTTCATATTCCAAAGCTGTTGCTTGTGGAGTTAACAGATCACAATGTTATTTCTGTGTCATCTTTGCCATCAGCCTTCAGTCTATTGCTCTCTTTGAAGAAGATCATCTTTGTTTTTGTTTTTTTTATCCATATAGAGATTAGAAGGGTTTTGATCCGTGGAAGGGAACACAATTAGTTAATGTTTAATGAATGCATTTAGTAGTTAACTGGTTAAATTTAAAAGCGCCTCCTCAGCACCGAGAAAAGTGAAAATTCAGGTATACGCTTATCAGACTATACTATGTGGACAATTTGCATGCCCTGCTTGCTGATCTGTGCATGATAACTGCATATGGTTTGACCAAGTGTCCAATTCAAGTCCTCCATATATTAAATACTAAACTTCTGCAACAAACTGCACGCACACAGCAACTACAGAGCAGGAACTAGGACAGGAATCATTTGGTGACTGATGTGAGAAGATCACGGTCTGTTTGCAGACCGCTTCCAAATAGGAAAAAGGCAACCCTGGGGGGCATAGAAGAATTGCTCTAAACTTTTCAGCCAGTTTTAATCTGAATGATAGTGTCATTTTCCTAGAATAACAAGATCTATACGATGAAGTATGAGACACAGCTAATAAAGATGCAGTTCAGTACTGCTCCATTTGGGTGATGATACGCCTTGGATTCAGATCAGTGAATAAAATGACATGCAAAATCTCCGAGAGCCCACAGACCCTCTTTTAAAGTACTTGCTCCGTGTGTTTACTGACAGCGACTCGATGCTGGTTGTTTACTGCAATTTACTTAGTAGCAGCATAAGTTACACATGATTATCTTCTCAATAGGATGCTAAGCTGACATCTGTCAAGTTTAAAAGTCAGCGTAGCTGCTATTAGTCAGCGAGATGATCCAAATGCATTTTCACTGGCACAGCAGCAAACTGTGGTGGTTTTTTCTTTAAAAAAAAAAAAAAAAAAAAAAAAGCCGGTGGAAACATTTAAACAGATTATTTGGGTGACTAAAAGCTCAGTAATGAGATGGTTTTAATCATTAAATGCTGGCGTGTGGAGCAAGAGAGTGGAAGGCCACGGAGAAATGTACAATTGGTGGTCATGGTAACGTTTATCAGAGTAATGTCAATTAACCAAGGGAAACGTCCTATGTTTGTACCTTCTTGTTTGTTTGCTGTGGCTGAGCTGCTGGAGTTTAAAGCTTCTCCCGTTTGCATTAAAAACGTCATTCCCAAGGGTTCAGAATATAGCCTTTCCAGGCTAAATCAAGCTGCAGCTGCCTTACACGTCCTCAGCTGTTTAATATTCCTTTAAGCAGGGCTCTCCACTTCCTATGCAGAGCTGCTCACCACACAAACTACTGGGGTGCTTCAGAGGCACGTTTGCATTTTTAGTGCGGCTCTGAAGGAATAAGCAGGAAGAACCTGACAACCACTTTTCAAGCTGCTTGCGGTCTGAGGCTGCTCCTGCTAGAGCCTGTGGCCAAACTCCCTTTGACTTCAGAGAGAACCTGAGTGGTCTCCTGTCCTACCTACAAGTTCTTAGTGGCTCTGACAGTTGCGAAGAGGGAAAAGAGAGTCAGTAGTGGGATTACTTAGTTTCATAGCTGCGTGGCCATTCCTGGAATTTGGAAGTCTGTCCTGATGTCCTTATTATGCAGGATTTTTGCACAGGAAACACAATGTGCAAACTATCACTGCTTTTAGTTTGCCTGGAAGGATCGTTTCATAACCGCTCTAGTGGTGCCATCACTTTCCTGGAGTATTATCGATTCAAAGCACACGCTGGTTATTAGCTATTCACATTCTGCAAGGGAGCCTGGCTAGAGAGCTCTTGAATTTTTTTATTTTTTTATTTTTTTTTACTTTTCTGGTCTTAATATTTAAAAAAAAATGTGTCTGAAAGCATTTT
The DNA here is from genome assembly GCF_000455745.1 of Alligator sinensis. NCBI lineage: Eukaryota > Metazoa > Chordata > Crocodylia > Alligatoridae > Alligator > Alligator sinensis. The sequence continues at coordinate 1,157,487 of NW_005842386.1, read as the reverse complement.
GTGTTGCACTTCAGAGGAAAGCACAGGGGCCTCGGCAAGGCTAGCTCGGGTGAAAAACGTTACACAATGTAACTGCATCATGGTCCCTACTCATGGAGAAAAGTACTACGCAGTTGTAAAATGGATGGTATCAGACTTCTAAGCCCAAAACCTCAGAGAGTTGATTAACCATCTAAGTCCCACTGACGGCAATCTAGCTTTTATGGCTAGGGACACAAATTACATCTAATCTGGTATAAGTGATCAGAAACTGGTTCAAATCTGTAACACGACAGAAGTTCAGTGCATGTGAACCACTTTCAAAATGGCCAAAACCGGTTTAACATAAACCTAGATGGATGTAGTATCACACTCAACTGATTTAGGTTAAATCAGTTTATTGAACTTATGCCCTGGATCTTTTCCAGGTTCAAGTTAACCCTCAGTCCCCCAGGTTCAAGTTAACCCTTAGTCCCCTAGGTTCAAGTTAACTCTCAGGATGCTTTGCACCGCCCCCCCCCTCCCCTTGCAGGGTGGGTGGGCTAGGCTTGGCCCAACCTGTCTGCTTCAGCCAAATAGAAGGTATGCCCTAATGTCCCCCAGCTTCTGGCCTGGGCCACTGCAGGCATGTGGCTGCATTTCTAGAATCAAAAGTGAATGTCTGGTCACTTGGTCATTGGTTCAGTCTACACAGTTTAGACTAATCTTCAAAGATTGAATCAATTCATCCTCAGGCTTTTTGACTGTCTGTACTTGGCCAGTGACTGATTCTGACCACTTATACTGGGTAACCCCTTACTTCACACATAGTCTTAATGACTCAGTCCAATATCAGCTTGTAGCATTGCAACCTTGTAGCTTGAAATATTGTAACCTTGTGGGGTTGGGGATTTTGCATTCC
>NW_005842386.1:1140010-1156576 GCF_000455745.1 Alligator sinensis | reverse complement strand
TAAAAGTGACAGTCACAGATACTATGTTGCAGAGGGTGCATCTACATGTGTGTTTAATGTGCAGTAGCCTATTCTACTATGCATTAAAACGGCACATAAAAAAACTGTGCCGATACTTTAATGCACAGTAGAATAGGCTACTGTGCATTAAGCATCGCTTAAAAAGTGTGCGCTTGCACTACTGCACATTTATTTTAGTACCTCATCCTGGAGGTAGTAAATTTAATGCTCATTATGCATTTATGAACATGTAGACACACCCAGAGTGCAATAATCCTTTGATTACATCACTATTTAGGGTTTTGCTTGTAAGGAGAGATTGCCGAAAAGAATTTAGTTTGTGGCCTCAGAATTACCTGTCCTACTTTTACCTTGTCTACCTGAGTGATTCCTTTTTCTTATTCTCTGCCACTCTGCAGTCAGACCAGGACTGTAAATAGGTAAACAGCCAAACCCTGTAAAGCAGACAGGAGGGAGAGTCTGAAGCACACTGGAGGGGCACAAAGAAGTGAGCATGTTAATGAGGACAGAGTGTATGTGAGCCTACTGCCTTGGTTTTGAAAGTAGAAATGAGATCAGCAGCCTAGACAGAATCACTAATAGGAAGTGAGAGTAGACTAGCGAGAGACAGAGGAACATGAGGCTGTAGGAAGGGAAGCCGTGAAATGAGCATTCGCATCAGAACGATAACATCTAATTTAACGGTAGGGGAAAAAAATGGAGACAGGAGAAAACCCTGCAACTATAGCCTGTGTTTGTATGTGGCTGAGATATAAGGGCTTTCCTCCTTGACTCATCCCGAATCATTCGGGTATGCTCTAGACTTGGGAATGATGGCTGCAAATTGATTTTTCACTCTATTCACAGATTGGAAAGAGATCAGCCAAACTATTTAATGTACAGAGATCGTTTGTAGTGACAGGCCAGTGCAAGCGGTCCCCAGCAGAGGCTGGTTGAGACTGTGAAAATAATTGAACACAAATATGCAGCCAGGCTCATTTGAGCTAATGCAAACAGGCACGAAAGCAAACCGTTCTGTAACACATGGGAATAACATATGCACGGAAACACATCGGAGTATACCTTAGACAGCTGATTGGCAGGTGCAGTCCTACACTTGCATATTCTTGCTCACAGATTGCAAGCTCCAGACAGGCCTTAAAGCCATATTTTTATCAGGTCCCAATCATGAATTTTCTGCCCACTTGCTCCTGCTCACAGGCTCCCAACCTGGAACTATGCTGGCGAAACCATTTGAAAGCAACTGATAGGGATGTGTCTGGAGCAACTTTACTAGCATGTTCCCGAGCTGGGAGAAGATGGGCAGGACAATGCAGGAATACTTGTAGGCTACTCCATCCCATTTCAGAAGACTTAGGCTCCTAAGCCAGGCGAAGTATTGCTCACCAAACTTTTGAGCACCTGACTCCAGATGTGGAATTCACAAACTGGAGTTACACACATCTCGCATTTCCCAGCCAAATGTCCTTACCACCAGGCTAGAGGCTACAATGGGATGGGAGGTTAGTGCTCCACACCTGTCTTGTTGAAGTTGGACTGCTGTGCAGCCTGATTCCTAGGGCCAGAGAGAGAGTATACAAGAGGGAGCATGACTCCAGATCTGCAGGGGTAGCCCTGTGTTCTGGATCAGATCACCTGGCCCGCCTTAACATCTACTTGACTTTTGATGCTTGTTACCCTTGTTAGCGCCGATTTGGTTTGGAGAAATTACGTGACGTTGGGTAGTGCAAGGTCTTTAAGTGATCACATATGCCCAGGCTGATAGGCCCATGTTTAGTCTTTTCATGCTAAACCAATACCCTCCATTGTCTTGCTATGAGGTAACATAAAAGGACAGCCATGTCAGTGCATATTCTTGGACTTGTAGCATTAGTTGGCTTTATACGGTAGTCATGGGAACTCTGATTCATTCTTCCAGCATTGTCTGTAATGAATAATGCATTACAAACCTATTCACTCAAATTTTTTTGCGTGCTGTAATATTAACAACGTCCTAAGCATAGGATTCCTATGTATTCTTTTTTATATTTAAGGTTAAGTAGATGTTGTCCATTGCACAAGAAACACGTGCACTTTGGTGTAGCATCTGATATGTAATGTTGGAGAGTCCTTAGAAAACTTTCTAATCTGTTAAAAATTATTTATGCAGTAAAGTATATTATGCTTCTTCCCAAGAGAAGAATTTTAAACAAAAGCACCACATTTTAAACAGCAAATTCCATAATTGCAATACATAAAACTGTATATTCAGAGACTGGTGGGAACACTACTCAGAAATACTTTCATGTGGAGTTTTGAAGAATATGGGCGTAAAAGTTTTCTAACTCTGATTAGGTCCCAAAATATCACACATCATATTAATACAGATGCGTGCTGGGTTTTTGTTGTTTCGTCCTTGGAGGTCATTAAGGCCTGACTTGACAAAGCCGTGGCTGGAATGATGTAGTTGGGGCTGGTCCTGGTTTGAGCAGGGGGTTGGACTAGATGTGACCTCCTGCTGTCCCCCCCAACCCTCTTTTTTATAATTCTAAAAAGTCAAACCTTGGCATGCCACAGAATCAACTCCAGATCAAGATAATGTAGTGTCTGGCTCTTGAGCTTAATATGCAGAAGTAATTGTTTTTACAGCAGATGAATAAATTGCCAGCTAATTGATTTAGTGGGTGTGCAAGTGGGCAAGGTTTATGGTTTGTGCAGTTCAAAGTGTTGAATGAATTACTAAGTCTTGGGCTAGGTACAGACATTCAAAAAGCCCGAGGCAGAATTGATCTAAATTACGTGGTTTTCTGTAAATGGTGTAGTTTAGATCGGCAGCGAAAAGAACACACATGCACCCTTTGGTGGTGGTTGCGGGGCAGCAGCACATCTTAGACTGGGTTCCTCCACTTTTGAGCCAGTCTGTGCGCCAAACTTCTGTTCTTTTATGGGTATAGACTGATTTTGATCACTTATTGGTAAAAGCGTAATGTCTGGACCTGGCCGTGGATGGTTCATTTCAAGTGCATACTCACAAAGTATTGAATCCTGTATCATACCTATTGATTGCAGGTCTCATTGTGCCCTGAATAAGAGAGAAACACAGCTAAAGTTAAAACAAATCTTTCCAGATGTCGATATGAAACAAGTGGTGCAAGATCTGGCTCAGATTTTGTACCACTGGAAAGCAGCCATAACCCCACTGACAATGGGCTGAATACAAGTCACCAAACAATTATGATCATGCTAGAACGCTGTATTTCATGTCTTAATCTATTACTTCAAAAGGCTTGAATTGGTGACTTTGTCTGAAATCTCAGCAGAGGCAACAGAGACCAAATTGGCATGGAAAGAGAAGAATCCATGCACGTGCACAGAAGTGATGCCAGCTGGTCTGCAGGCCAGTATGGAGAAGCAGGTACTCCTACTGTCTTTACTGAACCTGGTGTACAAGCAAAGGAGGAATCCTCATGGTCTGTGGCTGTCAGTCTGGTGCCTTTCATTAATAACAGAATACTTGAAAAGCAAATTGTGAAGTGTGAGAATTAGCTTGAAGAAATAGGCTTATGCTGATCCAAGTGAGAACAGGTGTCATATTAGTCTTGACCTCTTGTAGTAAATAAAGACTTTCAGAAGTGACTCGTGCAACAACGTGCTACAGGGGTGCATGTTTGTGTGTATGATGCCTTCTACCACAAATATGGACTAAGAGTCTGATGCAGAGCTCACTGAAGTCAATGGAAAGGCTTCTGTTGACTGAAATCAGTTCCCCCTTTCTTAAATCTGAATAGTCATTATTCAGACAGAATATATATTGCATTAAATCAGACATGGCCATCCATATTTTTAAATTACCCAAATTTCATTCCTTCTGTTTGCTCCCCAGTGACCTGCTTATCTCCGGTTGTGGCATTTGTGCAACAGGATGCATGGCAGATACGGGTGACTGCAAATATGAAAGCAGGACACTTGCAATGTTTGAGCATCTCCACTTCAGATAGCGTGTGATAGCTTTCTGTGTATTAGGATATACCCAAAGCAGCTTCCCCTTTTGTTCAGAAGACAATGCATAGATCTGACATCATCCTTTGTAGCTATAATCTCAGGTAGCAGGACTTCCATTTAGTCATTTCTGGTGGAAGAATGAGTAACATTGGCACCAGAAGGAAGTGAGACTGTCTCTGCACTTGCTAAGTCACAAGCTATTTATGCCAGACCTGGTCCATAGCTAACAGAAGTATATGAAGCAAACTCCTGCCATAATTGTTGTTCCATAATTGACTGCTCATGCTATTGATGCATGTGTGTATTGTTCTCTTCAGTTGGGTACCCATTACTTGCCATCAGTCATACTTTACTCATGCTATGATGCATAAGAATTTGTCATCATTAATGTGACAGAAGGAAGCATTTGCAAGTTAACCTTTTGGCTTTTTTGTAAAGGTTAACAATGCAAGTACATTTAGGAGCAGATTTCTAACTGTCTCTAAACCACAGAATAGGACACAGTCACAAGATGACATGTTTGCATGCCCAGTGCCTTACCTTGCTCATATGCATTCATGAGTTGTAAATGTGCTCATTAAGTAGGCAGTGGTGTGTAGGAACCCACATTGGCATGCACAAGGGCACAGTCTGTTGGCCACCAAGAGATACATTTGCAAATGTTGTGGTGCCCATTTGAAAGCAGGCTGGTGAATGTGCAGTTGTTGTCCTGCTCTGATTAGCTTCATTAATCACACCAGTTTTATTTCGTGCACTGCTTTCTATTGTGCCTGGGGCAGGTGACAGGAGATGCATGGATTTCCATACCACGGTTAGCAAGGAGAGGGTTAAACCCCTACCATTTAGCAGGAAAACCACCTTTGGCATTTTCTCTTGCTGCTAAGAAAGCTGACCATGGGGAACTCTGCCTTCATTCAGCTGAGACCAATTATCTTAATGCAGAGGCAACTGGGACTGCAGGAGTGGTGGGGACAGGAGGTTCTGGAGAAGCTTTCTGTCTAAGGTTGAACATACCCGTAATTGCTGGTATGTCTTGTGTCGGGGGATTTGAATTGTTGTGATGTATGGTCTGGGAGTAGAGCGACCAAGAGACACTTAAAGAGGCCTCAGGGAAGTCGAATATTTCATCGTTAGTGGATGTGAAACCCAAGAGTTTCTAGAGCATAATCATTTTCAGGCTTATTCGGTCAACAAACAGATGCATTGCCCGGCGATGGCCGTCTTGTTGTTTGCCACTTAATAGCCAGGAAAGTGGACCAAATAGACAAGGGCCCATTTGTGTCTTGCAACAATTTTCAGTTATTTAAATTTGTGTTGTTTTCTGCCAAAAAACCCCAAACCAAAACAAAAAAAAAGTCACATCGTCTTCATGTTAATAAAACCTGATGTTTCTTCTAAAAACGGGGATTATTTCTTGAGTAAAACAGAAACAAGAACCCCCCCCCCCCCCCCCCGATTCCTTTCTGTACTCCCTTCCTCTCTTACACTGGATTATAATAAGCAGAAATATAGGTCTTCCACAGGCAGTCGGAGGTCTGCTCGTACCTCAGTCTCTTCCAGCTGGGCAGACCACAGTGCCATCTGCAATAACTGACACCAGATCCACAGCGTTGAGAAAATACTTGAATCTTTGCTAGAATTAGAGATGTGAAGAGATTCCGGTTTAATATCCGCTCTGTCTTTCTTATCTATATTAGAAATGTCTATCAGTAAGAAGGCCTCGGTAGAGCTAGAATTATGAAGCACAGCACCCTCGAGGGCTCTTTTATTTTCTGAAGCCACTGTAAGTGATAGGAGTCATAAAGGATGCTGGTTCAAGAAAGACCAGGGCTCAGCTATTCTAGTGCCGGCAACTTACAGTTTCACACCGTGGCTTGATCTTAATTCCTCTGCTTTATGAAAATAACCACTCTTTGTGAGGCTTTGAACCTGGAGGTAGCAATCATGTTTGCCCACAGACACTTTCATTTGAATATGCTCATGGTATTAAGCATTCGGTTATCTGGTTTGCACATGACATTTGCTCGTGTGCGCATTCTGGCTTGTGAAACCATTGTTTCCACAATCAAACAAATCTGAGCTTTCACGTACAAGCAAGAAAGAAACCTAAAGGAGAAACCTTTCCATGAAGAAACTTTGGTTCCTTTAATTTGGATACCCCACACTTTCCCATTTCCTTCAAAAGGATTTCATAGGTATCCTTTACCTCCATTCAAGCCCTTGGGAATTCAGTTAAGTTGACATTTGTAATCAATATATTACTTGATAACAACAATTTCTGCCTTTTTGTACCCTCACAATAATAGCTATGAATGCCAGCATCATCTCACCACTTTTCACCTACTAACCGTAATTTAAAATTCAATGCCAGAGGGCCAAAGCCTCAACTGACAGAAAGCCATTGAATGTAGTAGCACCATGCAGCTTTACACCAGCAGAAGGCCTGGCCCATAGATTTAACACAGCAGACCTTGAATATCTCATCAGGGCCATGCTGTGCGATTGCTCTGGCCCTGTGTTACTGCACCTTCTCTGTGTCGGACTACAAATTACAGTACAAAGCTACAGATAATAGGAGGAGTGGAGTGCAGACATGACTTCTATCCCCTTCGCCAAAAAGCCCACACACACATTGTAGCAGCATTAATTTAAATACAACATCTGCAGCAAGGAAATGGTTCAACAGGAAATGATTATCAACAGAGCACTTAAAAGTGGGCGTCTCGGTTAATGAGATTATGACCTGAGGACAGATCATACTTTTTATCTTTTCAAAAATCAGCTAGTGGAATTAAAAAATGACAGACTTTAACTTGCTTTGTAAATTCCTGGAAATAAGGTTGGGTATTCCTAAAACATCAAACAGACCAGAATACGTGGTAAAAGCCTTTATTTGTAAACAGGGTGTTTCTGAGGGGCCTGTGCGAGAGAGACAATAAAAACCCACTAAAAGGAACCTCTGTTGTAAGAACAAACCTATCAGTGGGCCAAAATCCCTGCACAAATCGGTAGATCATTGCTTTCTAGTCTTTTTTTTTCCCGGATCAACCAGTAGCTTCCTCACTTTGCTTCCTAGGAAAAATGTGACTGCTGCCACCCCCTGACTTAACCAGCAGTGAGCTCTGAGTAAGCATTTGTGGGTTTAGCATAAGGCAACCAATAAAACATCCATTAGCTCAGGAAGAGCTTTATAGGTCTTACTGAAAGTTTGTAGTGCTGCACACGAGCGCAGAATTAGGCTCAGTGACTCTTAAGTCCCTGCTTCCTCCAAAGGAAAAGGGCATAACTGGGTGCAAAATGAATTGGTACTGAAAGATGCTGGCTTTCCCTAGATTTTGGTGCATCTCCACTGCTTCATACCCTCTGTCCTATTTACATTATTGAAATCCTTCTACAGGAAGTAGACTAGAGACGTAGAGCTGGTGTCAATGCACGGTAACTTCACTGAAGACACCGTTGGCAAACTGGTGTAAAGGAAGATCCTGTAAAGGATGGCCCTTTGCTTGTTAGATTTTCAGGCTAAGGACCGTGAATTCCCCTGAGCATTAGACAGTTCTTAGCACACTGGATGGTGCTGGAGTAACCACAAAGCCAAATACAAGGCCCAGGAGATCTTCCAGAGTTGCCTGTCTTGTGCTCCGTGGTCTCCTGGGTTTTTACAGAAGTAATATCCCCAGTGTGGCACCATAGGTCGTTATCCAAAAATTCAGGACCGGAGGGATTCAGATCCAATGTATCCTCTCAGTGGATGGCCCTCTCACTTCCACTTTCCTGCCTGCTTAATGACGGCTGTTATAGGTCTTCTCTTAACCACATCCTGCTCCTGTTCTCTGTAGGCCACTATGAAAATCCCACAACTGAACTTGTTGTTGTGACCTAAATCTCTCTAGTAACCAGTACAACGGGTGCGTTAATTTGTCAAGACACAAAGAAAAGGGAACACACACAAACTACTGCAATTCTCTCGATTCCTCTAATTGACTGCTTGAGATTTGGAAAATCCACGTGGGATTTATTTTTTAGGCCAGGTAATAACAGTTTCCAGACAACAACATGGTAACGAGAACATAAAGGCACAGCATCAGTCTATCGCAGACTGTTGTTGCTTTCCATGGGGCCAATCCAGCAACTCTTCCTCATGTTAATTTGGGACTGTGGAGGCAGGGCTGTCCCCAGTATTAAGGAAAGCTTTCTACCACTGAGTCAAAATGCTGCTGTTGCTTTTTTACACTGAAACCAGTTGCATAACTCCTAGATGTAATAATAATGATGTTTAATTGCATGTTCAGCTATTTTATTAAGCTGGCCTTTTCAAGTTCATTATCATTAATATTCATGATGCGACAATATCCCTTCAGGGAGCCTGGTGTGGACCAAATAGCTTGTCTTGTTAGGTGAAATGTACAGTAAGATGTTCGTCTATGGGAACAGCCTGTGCATCTTATGTTAAATACAAGCTGTCGGAAGAAGTCTGAACAATTTGTGCGCTCAGAGAGAGATGCCGCTGTCAGCAGACCCCCAAAACTTTTCATTGGGATGTAGTCTGGATGGGGTTATTAACAAGACATAATATGAAAGCCTGAACACTTGGCCACTGACAGTAAACTATGTTTGAGTTAGAGGATTTCAGATGTAAGTTTTTGGTGCTTTCCATACGAACTCACTGAATTCTGTTAATGTGGGCCATTTCACTGTGCTTTGTCTGAATTTAATTCCATCTTTTACACAAATAGCACTTTCTCTGAAACTCTTCTGCAGCATAAGGATGCAGTTTCGGCAAAAGCATGATATGTTAATTCCTACAGATCCGAGGAGGTGACAAATCAGTTGATGATCAATTACACTAGGTATTTTTTGTTGCTTACAGAATTTGTAAATCATTTTCAGTGGTGCCTGAAGCAAAAATCTAAGAGTGTTTTTTACTCAGGTTTAAAGCACAAAACTATGTAAATTTGAGAACGAGCTGAGCTGAAAGTATATTTAAAGAATGCACGACTTGAATACCTCTGTATGCATTGCATTATACACGTTAACCAAGTGCCTCAGCATTACATTACACATGCATGCAACCCACTTGATTGCAAACAACAATAGGAAAATGCACTGAACAAAAAAGAGCATCCGTCGCCTGCATTAAATTGAGAATTTAAATTCTGGCTAGGTGACAGATAAGCAAAACTTCAGAACAAATGACTGTGGAATGATATGTTACTGTAAATGAAATGGAAGATTGGCATTGGAAGGTGTCTCGTGAGAGGTTATGCATTTATCAGATATACATGTTGAGGCAAAGCCAAGATATTTACTAATTTTTTTTTTGAAGTGGAAGGATGATTTTGGGACAGCTTTCTGTTGCCACTACTGTAGGCTAGTTTTACAGCCCCAAACATGCGATGGTGTCATCATGGGGATTTATCTTTGCCAGAATGCTAGTATGATTCTTGCTCGCTTGAAAAGTAGCATTTGATTCACTCAGAACAGTGGTGCTCAGCCTCCAGCCTGCAGGCCAGATCCAGCCCATGGAGTTATGTCATCTGGCCAATGGGCTCCCTATAGGTCTGGGCAGTTGATGGCAGGGGTGTGGTAGGAGCATTAACTGCTTCTGGAGTCATGGCAGTTAGCTGCCACCACATTTCTAGACCCCTGGAGAGCCATGGTCTGGATGACGTGGCCCCGGACACTAGACCACACTGGTATGTGGTTGATCCATGGCCAGATCCAGGGTTGGACTGGTGTGTGGGGTCACGTTGCAGCCAGATCTGCTGTGCCAGATTGCACTGATCCCATGCAGGATCCAGCCCGTGGACCGACTCTGTGCATGGGATCTGGCCCATGGACCGGTCCCATTTTGCTGATCTGGCCTGTGAAGCTGGAGAGGTTTCAGAACATCAGCCACAGACAAACTTATCCCTAGCGTTACAGTCTTAGAAGGAATATTCTGATTTTTCTCACTGTAATTATTTTTTGTTCTGGGTAACTGACATCAGTATTGTGAATCTAAATTGCTGGTAGGGATTCCTCTGGCTGTTATTTCTCTTAAATGCCAACTTTACCTTAGCGGGAATAGACTGTGCAGTGGAAACTTATTAAACAAGTCATGTCAAAATTACTTCCTCATTCTTTCCTTCCGCTATTCCAGCACTATCTGCCATTGTTGAGATGAATCTGGCTGACTGCAGGTTTCCACTTGGCTTGCTGGGATTATTTCACTTCTCTTTTCTATTACCACCCCCAAGCCTGAAACTGAAAATGTAAACAGCTATTCAGTTGCTTTCCTGATAGACAGTAACTAACTACCCTATTTACTCGCATATCACGTCTCCAAATAATATATGCACTTGGAAAGGCAGAATGAAGAACAAAAACCAAATCTTAACTGCTACAGCACAGCTTACCACGGCTGCGCACAGGAGGGGTGAAGCCCACTCCTCAGCATCGCTCACCCTTGCAGCTCCACAGCTACGGGTTTAACCCTGGCACGGCTACTTCCAAATTGGGAGCAGCTTTTGGCTGATTCCTCCAAAAGCATGCATGTATTTTATGAAAAGAGTTTAAATGATATTTAACAATGACTGGCTTGCTTTTGGAAATCTTTACTAGAAGAGGTGGCAACTAGGAAACGTAATATTGATGCAGCAAAGCAGTGTTTGCCAACCCTGTACATTAAATGAATCACTTCTTTAATTTGTAACCAACAATCCAGAAGAATGCCCATGAAAGCAGGAAGTGTCTTCCAGTACAGCACTACCCTGAACTGGTGTCCCTCTGACTTCTGCTTATAACCTGGAGTGAAAGTCCTGAACAGTTGGGTGGTAACCAGACTCCCACGTGGGGCCCATATACTCAAAAGCTTTTCCTCGATCTGAATACGGTGTAGTACTGGCTCTGTCCATTACTTCATCACAGAAATGTGATCATCGCTCCAACACTACCATATTTTTAAAATGTTTATAACTGATTGGTAGCTATGAAGGTTATAATAACCCTCCATTGTTTCTAGTTTGGGAAACGCATGGCACCATATGGCCAGCTTTGTCGCTATGGAGGCATTTGATGATATAGCAATTTCATAACCTCAACCACAGTGTACAAGTTATACTACAGATTCCCAGGGAATGGCCAATTGCCTTTATGTTTACCTTTGATATTTTGAGTCAAAATGACTTCTACCCCGCTCACTTTTTTTCCAGTCATCCCCGCTCCCTAAAATACGCGTTGAAACTTTAAGATAAAATATCTAGAATAATTTGTAAAGTGATAATGTACATGAACCTTTAACACTTGATTTTAAACAAATGCTTTCACACGCTTGGAATTTTGGAGACAACTGCAAGATTACTGGTTGTGTGGTTTCAAAGTGTGTTGGAATGAAGTGTTCACTGTGTGTTATATCTAAAGGTGATAAATCAGGGATCCTGGTTTTCTCCGATTAAAAAAAAAATCCCCAATTTTCAGTTAAAAAAAGTAACCCCAAATCCACATTTCCCCATGATTTAAATGAAACGCCACTAATATGTAGATGTCTATATAGTGGTGTTTCATTTAAATCACAGAAAAATGTGGATTTGGGGTTACTTTTTTAACTGAAAATTGGGGATTTTTTTTTTTTTTTAAACTGAAAATTGGGGATTTTTTTAAATCAGAGAAAACACCCAGTAAATATCATCACCAGGAATCCTGGTTATAATGAGAGTTCTGAGTTTAGGGGGCCTATGTAAAATTTCTAGCAAACAAATTAATTATAGTTTTGCATTAATTCAAGGTCATTTTATGTATTTGATTCTTTAATATTTGAAAGACCATTCTAAGTGAAGCTGCAATTCAGCTGTTAAGGAGAAACTTAGGAGCTGTCAATTAGATTGTTTTACTTCTGCCTTATTTCCTTAGAATAATCAACAGCAGAAGGTAGAGATGGAAAACTACCCCAAAAACTACCCACTTTACCACAATGATAGTGACATGAGTAACACTGTTTAATTCTATACGCTTTTGTTTCTGAATACAATTACATGTACACAAACTACTAGTTTCCATGATTCCCAACATCTGCTCAAATATACATCAAAAGTTAGATCCAGGTGGGCAAAGTCTGGCCCATGGCTGACTCCATTTCCCAGCAGCCCCTGTCCACATCACTGTGGCTAGTTTTGATGGAGACCCCAGTAGCCGCGACGCCATGACACCGCAGCCCCAGCAGCACTGGCAGGGCATGTGGCAGGGTAGGGAGCTGCTCAGGGGCTGGGATCTTGTGGTGGTGACCATGTGGTCCAGAGCTGGAGCAGAGCTGTGATCCACTGCCCACATGCCCCAGGCAGAGCGTGCAGGCAGCAGATCATGGCTCTGCTCCAGCTCTGGACCACGCTGTCACCACTGTGAGATCCCTGCCCTGCTGCAGAGCAGCTCTCTGCTGTGCTGCGCACCCTGCCAGCGCTGCTGGGGCTGGTCTCCAAGGAAACCCTGGCTCCACACTGTCACAACACCGCTACTGCTGGGGTCTCCATGGAAACTGGCTGCAGTGACACAGGCAGGGATTGCTGGGAAATAGTTTGGCTGCTGGCTGGATCTGCCATTTTGCCCACCCCTGATTTGGATGCTTTAAGAGAACTGCAAGAGTCATAAAAAAAATTAGCCAGAAAATCCATTAGCAAGTGTTATGCATTTTGTTTTATTGTTCTGCGTACTAAGATATACATAGTGTTTTCTTGCTCAAAAACAAGTTAATATACAGTTACCAGCTGGAAATGTTAACTCGGCAAAGTATTAGTTACGAGAGGTTATGTATATTAAGTAAAGTAACCCATTAGTATGTTGAACATTAAATATCAGAGAATTAATCTTAGTTTAGAAAGTACAGCTACTTTAGTCTCCCAAAATCTTCTTGTGGTGTGTCTACTCGCATGGGTTCTGAATAACAATCAGAAGATATTCCTTATCTGTGGGGAAAAATATAAAAACATTTAATTGAAATGACCACATATGTTGGCAGTTCATATACTTATTTACTAGCAGCTTTATTTATTGCCATCTGATCATACAATTTCCTGTACTGATACCAGTGTGAATAAAAAGCAGTGATTTCTTAAATTAAGCTAAATAAATTGTAAAACGAAACACATTTCTTTTAAAATTAAATGTCAAACTGACAACATAGACTAAGGTTTAAACTCACTTTGGCCTACTAAAAGATTTTAATTAAAAAATATTCGAGTAGTACATTTGCTGTCAGTTTAAGAAAATCAAACCAACGAAGAGGAATGGGGGAAAGTTACTGCCCAAGCACCTGGAAACTTCTGTTGCAACAATAAGCCAACTAATTGCTAAGCATCAAGATGCTAATGCACTGTCTGCACAGGTCAGCGTAGTGAACAACATGTCTTGCACGCCATTTATGTGTAAAGGAGCTGCAGTTCCCTTTATATGGTTTTGTTTTCATCTATTCAATATATGTTATATATCATCTTTATTCCTGAAGGCATGAAAAGAAACCTACCGGACGCACAAAGTACCAGCAATAATTTTTTCAAAAGAATTGTTATGTTACCTGGGGCTACCATGATTTCATGTTTCTTTGATCTTATCCTAAGAAAGGTTAGATCATTCTGAGGATCAATATCTCTTACTGTGCTTCTAGCTTTCATTGTGAGTTGATGAAGCAGGCCTGCATATTGGACAGTTGTAGAGTTATCTAGAGTTGTCCTGATGGGAATTCCTGCAAACAAACAATTTTACCAATTCATACTTCAGTTTCTTAATTCTTAATACAAGAGACACAATAACACAACAAAGAAAAAAAAAAAAAAAAGAACAAGATATTACCACTATAGTTATGATTGTTGTTTTATAGCAAACAGAAACACAAAATTATGCCATGACAGTAATATACATAAGGACAGATTTTTAAAGGAATTACTTGCCTGAAATCCATAAGAATTAAGGATTTTGGAAAACCTTCCTAGTTGACTAGGCACATCTATCTGTAGCTTTATGTATCTAACCCTTTAAAAATCCTTGTCTTATAGTGCTTAGCATTTCTAATAGTTCATCTGTTTCAAGTTAAAATAACTGTTATTTTCAATTTTTTTCTCATCATGCATATTTTAAATACTGTCATCTAACAGCAGCATTTGGGTTGACTGAATATATTAAACATTTGGAACATGCAATGATGGAATTGCAAATTTATAAACTATCCAGTAACAAAAACAGCACAAGCACCCCTCCCCTAACCACCCAGAAGGTATAATTTTTTTGTAAAATGATGCATTTGGCGAGTAAAAATTTTAAAAACTCCCCAAAAGCTCTCTCTTAAAGTTCCAATTCAAGATGCTGATAATGAACATCTATCGTCTGTGGCCACAAGGTATTACAAAATTTTGACAACATAACGTTTACATTCTTTTTGTTGAATTAATTCATTAACCATCGTCTTCTGTCAAATCCATTCCCATATTAATAGATTATGAAGTTAGAGTAATAAGTGCTATCACAGTTATAGTGCAACTGCAAAACTCATTGTGCTTCATAAACTTGTTTAAGTTAGAGATAATTTACATTCCTTCTGATTTAGACAGTGTTACAAAACAGCAAGGCTATTTTTCCTTTATACAGAGTGATGGTAGAGAGCCTAACTCATGGATAGACTTTATAATACAGCATAACCTCATAAATCTGGCATGCTCAGGACCGAGCACCTTCTGGAAATTTGAAAATTCCAGATCTTTGAAGCGGTGGCCGGTCACGGAGCAGGGACGGTGGGTAGCGGCGGTCGGTCCTGAAGCAGCAGCCACACGTAGAGCGCGGCCCTAAAGCACCAGCCACACGTAGAGCGGCAGTGTAGGGTGGTGGATGGCGGTGATAGCTGCCGCGTGTAAGCTTCTCCTTCCGCTGCTCTGGGACTGGCCACCGCTATTCCCCGATGAAGTGTATTTTTAAAAAGTGCCGGATTTTTGAGAATTCCCAGATTTCTGATATCCAGATTTCTGAGGTTATACTGTATTCCAATACCAGGTAAATTAACATTTAGGAAAGATTCTAGAAATGGAGAACTAGCCTGATTTGAGATGGAAGGGACCGACTGGGGTTAAGGAAAGATTAAAAATAATGTACGTCTTTTCTACACAATTCTTGAAGCAAAAGAATAGAACAAGCTGCAAATACCTTTGAAGGGTGACATAGTTGTGGGGGGGGGGAGAGGGGAAGAGAACCTGAAGAGAGTTCATCTGAAGGTGATTACAAGCAACGCTGGGGACAGGGAACGTTTCCTAATTCTGCTTATTAGATTCTTAAGATCTGTTGCCTGTTTATGGTCTCCCTTGACAGACGATACTTGAATAATCATAATCTAAAACCAAAGTGGTGTCAACACTTGACTGTCTTGCAAAGACTGTAACTCTACAGTGGGCAGGGCATGCAACACTTCTGTCTAACATATTCGAACAGTCTGTAACGTGCGTCTCCATAGGAAATGTTAGGGTGTCAAAACAGAGCAAATACGGACACTGGGATTTAATGGGGACAATGGGAGGGGCTCTGCATGTGGTTCAGCTCTACTGAGAAGATCTGTGTAATCATCACTTTGTGTTAAAATGGCAACCACAGTTTAAAAAGAAATGGGGGGGGGGTAGTGTGTGTGTGTAAGTAACATTTATTCACCAGTTTTTCTTTATCTAATAGTTATTTATAATACAATTGTGATTAAGATAAAAGTTCATTTATTTTACTGAAAACTAGAGGATCTAGTTCCCTTAGAGAAATCTGGATAGTTGTGACACTGAGGGGTGGAGAGAAACAGGCTTGGACAAAATACTGTTGGATTTTTAATACCAAAAAAAAAAAAAATTCTTTAAAATATATACATATTTGTCTTTTGTGTTCCTGGATAGCTTTTCAAACAAATTGGTCACATAGAGACATTTTAAATTTGCATTACTATGATTTCCAATCACTGTCTATGCACAGAGTAATTCTGGCCATCTTGGGATTCACTTAAACCCATCGAGCCCGTGACTGGACACGATCTAATTGTCTGAAGAGGCAGCTTGCAAACTGCAGCCGTCTTGCACGGCCCCCTGGGGGGAGAGAGAAGTTGTCAGAGACGCGGACGCTAGAGACGAACCCAGCCTCTCTATGGGAAGGGCGAAGCCTAACGAACGGCGGTCCCCGATTGCCATTTCAGACGCTTGGTTTCCGCCCAGAGGCTGCGCCGGGGGGGCGAGGAGGTGGCTGCTGGGACAGGAAAAGCGGGACGGTCTCGGGCCCGTTAAAAATTGGAGGCGGGTGGTTTATATTTGTGTTCAGCGAGCCCCCGAGGGGCAATGCAGTGGGGCTGGGGTTGAGCAGGAGGGTTATAGCCACAGACCGCGGAGGGGGGGGGGCCTTTGTTGTCGAGGACAGGATTGGGGCCAAGCGACGGGAGGTCACGCATTGGATTATGTGTGTACACATGCATTTCCTAGTGTGTGTGTGTGTGTCTATATATATATACATATATATATATATATATATATGACACACACACGTATATTGGGGGGGGGGGGGGTTTATATTTTTTTTTTATAAAAACCA
>NW_005842386.1:1113447-1139820 GCF_000455745.1 Alligator sinensis | reverse complement strand
GACGGCTGAGGGCAGTGTTCGACAGGCGAGGCCACGCCCCCCCCGGCTGGCCACGCCCCCTCCGCGCCCCACGCTGCGCTGCGCTGAGCTGGGGTTCGTTTCGCGCGGAGGGGTGCGTGTGCGGCTCGTCCGCCCTTGCACGGGTGTGTGCACGCTCAGATAATACTCCGTGTGTGTGTGTGTGTTCCTGTTTTATTACACAGGCACACACGTGTGTACACGCGTGCACACACGTGTCCCATTGTGCATCTATTCCTACTACACACAGATGCACACATATATATACACACATGCATACACACACGCACATATATATATATACATAAACACACAAGCACGCACACACTTCCAATTCTGTATATATTCCTGTTCTATTACACGCACATGTACGTATACACACGCATACATGCATAGATATATACACGCATGCAGCCATTTCCTATTGTATATATACCTATTTTATTACATGCACATACACGCACATATATACATGCGTACACACTTCCTATTGTATATATTTGTATTTTATTACACATATATACATGGGCACACTCACTATTGTATATATTCCTGTTTTATTGCACACGCATATATATGCACACACACACTGCCTATTGTATATATATTCATATTTTATTACATACACACATATGCACACACATACACACGCACATATTTGTTCTGTGTGGAGTGGTTTCTTCAGACAGCTCCATGCCAGGGATGCGGGATGATCACAAAAAGCTCATCGAGTCCCAGTGACACATCATTACGCGTGTATTTGTATGCGTGTGTGCTGGGGTCGCACTCGATGATCTAATGAGGTCCCTTCTGACCCTAACATCTCTGAAATGCGCGCGCACACACACACACACATATTTCCTATTATATATATATTCCCATTTTATTACGCGTGTGTGTGTGTGTGTGTGTGTGTGTGTGTACACACGGACACATGGTGTGCGAGTAGAGTCATAGAGAATTCATAGAGTTCATAGACATTAGGGCTGGAAGGGACCTTGGAAGATCATGGAGTCCAGCCCCCTGCCCAAAGGGCAGGAAGTCAGCTGGGGTCATAGGATCCCAGCAAGATAAGCATCCAAATTTCTCGTTCAATGAAGGCGCTTGACCCACCTCCGGTGGCAGGCTGTTCCAGACCTTGGGGGCTCGGACAGTAAAGAAATTCTTCCTTATGTCCAGCCTGAAACGATCTTGAAGTAGTTTGTGACCATTCGACCTCGTCATCCCTTGGGGCGCTCTGGTGAACAAACGTTCCCCCAGATGCTGGTGGTCACCCCTGATAAACTTGTAGGTGGCCATCGGATCACCCCTGAGCCTGCGCTTTTCCAGGCTAAAGAGCCCCAGGGCTCTCAGCCTGTCATCGTAGGGTCTGCTTCCCTGACCTCTGATCATGCGCGTGGCTCCTCTCTGGACTCTGTCAAGCTTCTCAACCTCCGTTTTGAACGGTGGGGCCCAAAACTGGACGCAGTACTCCAGCTGCGGCCTCACCAAGGCCGAGTACAATGGGAGAATGATGTCCCGGGATTTGCTTGAGAAGCATCTATCCACGCAAGCCAGCGTTTTGCCCACTTTACTAGCCACAGCATCACAGAAGTCGGGCTAGAGGGACCTCCTGAAGCACAATCATCCCTGTCCAAAGCATCCCATACAAACCGTAATCTAAACCCTACATAAAAGACGACCATGGACCTGGACACAATGCAGACCTATCACACCCGAACCTGCCACAGGTAAAGCAGGGGAACCACAGAAGCTAAATGTCCTGCTTCTGTGAAGTGTTGTCAAGATGTACTCAAGATCCTGGGTAGAAGGCAGAAACCCCCACAGTCCATATGAGTATATTCCATATGTATATAAAAATCTTACTTATATATACACACATATACCTATGTATGCGTGTGTGTGTGTGTGTGTGTGTGTGTGTACACACACACACACATATACACACACAATAGGCATAGCGCATGTGTGTGTATGTTTGTGTGTGTATGTATGTATGTGTATATATATATGTATGTGTATCTATCTATCTATCTATCTATCTATAATACGTACTATAGGTAGACAAGGATCTTTGGATAAATGTGATATCTTTTATAAGACCAACTGAAACAAAACTAACTATAAATCAACTAAAATAATTCCTAATTATGATATTAAAAATTATCTATCTATATATAGATATAGATAGATATAGACATATATATAATTTTGCAGTCAGAGGGCTGGGTAGAGGTGCACCTTTATAAACTAACAGAATAACTAATAGGACTTCCTGGCACGTCCAGACGTGACATGAGAACGGCAGCAGTCAGTGGCGTTTCCCTGGCAGGCCCTGCAGGCAGGGGGTGCAGTTGAGTTCAGGACCTGGCCCATGTTGCAGGGATCAGAAATAGCAGCACTTGCTTACATCACTGATTTAAAAAGCTACCAAAACAGGATGCCCAAGGTCCCTGCAAGGTGCTAGCGAAGAGAGGTGAAGATCTCTAGTGATGCTGCTCTGCACAGGTGCTGGGAGTTGAAGCTTGTTGAACAAATTGCAGTTTTTTTGGACAAACAGACCATTTCTTTGTATTGCCAACTTTGAAATCTGCACAGACACCCCTGTGCTTCTCATACAGCAGGAAGCATGGTGCTGTGAATCCTTGGCATTGAGGGAGCCCTTCAGGTATGCCACTATTCTAAACAATTGCAAGCACTGGGGCAGGATTGTTGGGACCGACTGGAAGATCTGCTCGGCAGCTTTTCATAACATGACTACTGTAAACATTTGGAAATAAAGAAGTAGGATATGGGCCCAGTCCTGCAACACATTATTCATAGGATAGAGCCTTAGTGTCAGTCTATTGACTGGGATGCTGTACACCCCTAGAAAATAGAGCTGGAATCCTATGCTTGGTGCTCAGTCCCGGGGACAGTTTTGAAAACGTCAGACATGTCTTAATAGGTATTTCTGAACTGGATTTCAAGTGGCAGCCAGCAACATGAAGATTTAGCCCTGCACACGTTATTTGTGCCCAGCTTGAAGGGTTAAAATTATACACCCTCGTAGACAGAACACTTTCCAAAACAACGGTCAAAGAGTTTTAATCTCAAAATTTAGGGGAAAAAACACACTAAAAGAACCAGATTCCCGGTTCCTGGTGAAATGTCATTGAAAAGTTTTTTAAACGTGTAAACACAGAAAAACACCAAATAACCACATTCCTGTTAACCCCGTGTCCAGCCAACCCCATGTTGTTTCTGCAGTGTGGGTTGTTTCTTTCTCTGAATGTTTTGTAGTGTCCCTTTTTTATTTGGAAATCTCTTGTTCTTTCTGAGAGTTTTGAAACTATTTTCCCGTATCCCTTATATATGAACACGTTGCTTTAAAGCTGTGGACAAAAGTAACTTTTCATGGCTTCAGGGGGGAAGGGGGAGATCAGGAAGGGGCATGAGCTGTCTTGGTGTAACTGTTACCGCTGCAGGTCTACAAATAAGCTAAGCCCTGTACATTTAAACTTGAATGAAACAAAATTAAAGTCACAAGGGTTTTGCTATGCTTGCAGTACTACAGGAACAGACAGTTACATGACATGGTCATGGATCAATGCACGTGTTCGTAACTCCGCAGGGATCAGTCCTGGCTAGTGCGATTGGCGTTCTGCGTATCCCCTCATTATACATCAGCAAATAGATCATTCAGCAGCATGATGAGGATGTCTGAGAACTAGAAATCTTCTGTAGACCGCCTCAATTTACATTTTAACTGGCTGGCTTTCTTGCATCTGTACCGACCCCTGGCTGCTTTACCACTCTGTCCAGGAAGAGCGCAGATCATTTGCAGACGCTTCCTCAGCCAGATGAAGGGTGTTTGTGCCCAAATGTTAAGAAGAATTTTTCCAACCATTTGAATTGGTCAAATAAAAGATATCGGATTTACCCAAAGAACCTTGTCTGTCTATAAGCTAGGACGTTGCTCCTGAAAATGCTCCCCCATGTGAGTGACTTTCAGTACTGCCAGCCCTATACATCCAGAAATCTTGAGATGGATGTAAAGGTCCCGTCCATGTGTATTCCCCATCGTGAATCACTCCCTGGATTGAAATCTTGGCCTCATGGAAGTGACTTCAGTGGCACCAGGAGTTGATTCAGCCCCAGGGCTTCTGTCTTTTGCAGCCTCACTTGGATAGCAGAATTTGGAGGAAACGCTCAAGCACCCTTATACCAGGCATGAGGGTGACCCTCCTACCTCAGCTCACCAGCTACAGGCTCCCCTGCTGCACCGCACAACAGACTCCTCAGTGCTGCGGACTGGCCTGCACCCTGCTACCCCCCTGGGGCAAGCACAAGAAACAGAAGCCAGAGGGAGCTTGGAGCACCTGGTGCAGCCAGTGATAAGAGAAGCAGGAGCTGGGTGGGAGTCTGGGGGATGCAGATCAATCCCTTGTGGGCTGCATGCGACCCATAGTTCGCTAGGTGGACAGCCCTAGACTAACTAACTAACTAGCCTCTGAGTAAGTGAGCTCTGCCTCATGAAAGCTCATGCATCTCCTCCCTAGTTTGCTCCAAGGGCCTTGTGGCTAAGGGCAAGCAAAACTCGGGGGCATCTGAAACCCAAGCCTCCGGGCTTGGGCCTGCAAGTAGGATGCTCACCAAAGGTTTTGGAAACATCTGAAGCCCCAGGTGTGGGTGGAGGATGTTTGCCAGTAGTAGGGCCTCTTATGGTTCCGGACACTTGGATTTGGAATAAGTTTTGGCTAATTTGGCTGTGGATACACATTAAAAAAAAAATCTCCATATTAGTCCATCAATAAGGTGCATCTCTACCTGGCTTCTGTCTGACTTCAGACTGAAATGGCTAACTACCTCTCTCCTTTCAATAGAGTTACCCTGGCATGAATTTCTAGATACCCATTTATATTTATTTCGAGGTGGGGACAGGGGAGGAGTTTGGTAACAGCCATCAGATACCCGAAGGCTGGTTACAAAGAGGACAGGAATAGACTCTTGGTGGGTACAGTGGACAGGACAAGAAGCCAGGGAAATTTGGTTTGGATATTAGGAAGAAGTGTCTCACTGTGAGGGTGGTTCAGCATTGTAACAGGTACCCAAGCAAGGTGTGGAATCTCCATCCCTGAAAGCTTATAAGAGCAGATTAGACAGACATTTAGCTGGGACCATTTGGCTAGGGATGATCCTTGGCTTTATCAGGGGGCTGTTTTAGATGACATCTTGAGGTCCATATTTTCCTATAATTTTACGAGGACAATTGCTACCATGGCCGAGAACAGAAATGGCAACTGTAACATGATAGCTATGCATTTGTTTGCAAAGAATAAATAGTGCTATTTTCAGACAGTTTTGATATTGTGCATTCTAGCCCATATTGTCTTTTCTGCCAGATAAAAGCAGCATTGTGCCTAACTGACACTAGAGCTCTGGAGGTACAAGGAAAGCAAAGGAGAATCCCACAAAAGCACGAAACACAATCAAGTTGCAGGTTTATGTAAGAAGGAAAGAATCTTTTTATATTTCAGATTGCTAGTATACTGGAAGGTCTGAAAAGGATTTGCACAGGTGGGAGGGAGACACTGCAAAAATATAACAAAAGCATGAAATGGAGTGAATTACTTTAGGTATAAGAAACAGCAAAAACACATTCATTGTCCTGTGTGTCATGACATGTGCAGGAGATGTGGGGACATACTATAGAAACCATGCGTTGGCCCAAGTCTGCCTTAGGATCCAAAAGAAAGAAAGAAAGAAAGAAAAAATTCTCTCTCCAAGTTAGGATGAAATCTGTCTTTTGATTCGTGCCTTTTAGATGTATTCATATGACTAGTTTGCTGTTAAGAAGAAAGTGTGAAGCTTGTTGCTGTGCCTGCATAGCGCAGTACAACGAATTACATGCAAATAAATTAGACCTCAAGGCTATGAGACTAATGTATTATAGCTCCACATGCCAAAAGGACTTAGGTGCCTAAAATAGGACAGAGACAGCTATTAGGTACTTATGTCCAAAAGTGTGATCCAAAAAACCTGCTCTTTAATGGCTGTCTGATCCTGAAGGCACCTGAAATATCCTAACGTTCCTGCAGTCCTGCATATATCCAGTCCGAGCAACTTGGAGCTACTTCCTGCCGAAGACCTGTTCACCTGCTGAAGACCTGTTCAGTCCCAGAAATGGGGTGGAGTGGCACATACATTTCCTAAGGAGCTCAGTCCCATAGATTTGCTCAGAACATGCTTAGCACACATCAACAGGATCCCCACCCCCCCATCACAAAACGCAGGCACAGCTGTTGTCTTTTAAAAAAGTGGTGTGTGGATTGAGAACAGAGTCATCACACTTGTTCAGATTTCAATCATTCTAAAGATTTATTAAGTACATTTTAGAATAATTTGTTATCCATTCTCACTGCATATCTCCACTCCTTTCTTTCTCTCCCCACTGACAGAGCAGGATAGGCTTCCAGCAGCTACCTAGTTCTGGGTGTGGGTGGGCCATCTCCTTCATTTCTAAGTCCATTGTTCAGCTTGCTTGTGTGGGTCCTGGGTTGCTGTGTTTACCTATTTTGCTCCATCTGCCATTAGCAGTTTGCATCTTTTATATACTCATATGCTTAGAAAAGCTATCCACTGTACTCAGGCAAGCTTAATCTCATTTACATAATGTTATTACCCATGCTTTTAAAACAGCATTATAATTTATCATATTTTGTTTCTGTTGGTACGTTGGTACTAGTCATACACATGATCACCATGTCAGAATGACCAGCCAAGCCATTTTCCTGTTATTCTCTACAAGATCATGTCAAAGTGTACCAGCCAACTTGAATTGCATTCCTGTTTTTCACAGGGCATCTGATTTTTGGCCGTGTCTTCTCTCATGCAGGCAGGTGTTCCTGGATTTATCTCGCGCATATCGATTAGTTATGTTTACTATCCAAAAGGTTTCCAGAGGAAGAGGTGCTAGTTGTGCCACTGCCTACCTTATTATATAACAGCCTTGTATTTAGAGACGTTGTCTAGGAAATGAGAGGCCCAAATGCTATTCCTTCCTCAGCCTGAGAGGGTACAAGCCCATGTCTCCTAACCCTTAGGATGTGCCCTGCTGGGAGTACTCCCCACCTTTCCTGCTGCAGTTGTGCCACTGTGCAAATAGGAGCACAAGAACATGGAGCTAGAAAAAAAGATTTATTATAAAAGTGTCTCATGGTTAGGGCACTCATGGAAAGGGTGGGGGTGTTGCATTGTGGTCCCTGATTTTTTTTTTTTCTGATTATTGCACTTTTGGACCTTGGTGTGTTAATCCTATTTTGGACCTGGACCCCTATCCTTAGTTATTTCCATTTGGATTTTTTTTTGTTTTTTTGTTTGGTTAGGTTTTTTTGTACCATCATCAGAAAGAGATATAGGAACCCTGTAATAAAAGGATAATTAGAAGATGAACAATGTTTATCTCTTGTTTGCAAATACACAAAGGGATCAATCCCTGCTTCCCCAATGCCCTGTGGAAATCAGAACAGTTTTGTTTAGCCGCAAGGGTTGAGGCTATTAGATCTGATTGCAGGATTGGGGCTTACACAAGATATCATTTTAATTACGTACAAGTGGCAGAATGGGCACACATGAAGGATGGGGCTTGTTAAATCTTGGTTTGACTTGTCTAGTCTGGTGTGAGAGCCATTGCTGAAGTGCAGCACACAGTCTTCTATTTCTTTGGTCATACATCCTATATAAAGTAGCTTCCCTATCCATTAATACAGCAAAAACTAAATTCCTTTTATAAAAGCATTAACCTCTTAATCTCAAAGAAATGATAAATTGTCACCATTTGTAACTCAAGTTTCCTTTCGTTTTCCCTGTTCTTTTTTGAACACAGCATGCTCAAACAAAAAATATTTCTAGCAATCTGTGAATTCTGGCCTCTAAAATGAAATGAGATCATGTGGAGATATTGGCTCTTAAACAGTTGCTTCTTTCATTGCGTTTTGTCATCTCGTGGTTTCTTACCTAAATATTCACTAGGGGATTGTGGTGGAATGAGATGGACCCAATATGGATACAAGGGCCTGTGCAGGCAGAGCTGGTTCCAGGAACAGCACAAGACAGGGTGAAACCTTCAGAAAGCTGAACGTGATTTTACATTTGGATTTTAAAATCAATTTTCTTTGATTGTGTATATGCCAACTTTCTATTCTCTTCCCTTGGTTTTCAGATCTCTCGCTAGCTGGTGAAGAAATTCACAGATACTTTTGACTAAGAAATACATATGAGAATTTCACAATCTGCTGATGAGCAATTTGCAAGGGTTGAAATCCATCAAATAAATTATTCATTGCAAATTATTTGCCCTGGTCTAGCACAGCTGATTTTAGTCATTATTACTATCAGCTGGATTAGAACCAGTGGCCTATGGCTGAGACTCTTCTATCCTATTATCTGTCTCCTGAGTCATAACTGGGGTGTTAAAAGTGCCTCTGCTATGTAAAACTGTATGTGAAAAACCAATGCCTTGAAAAGTTCTACAGGAGTGATCTGGAAAAAACTGTTGCAATATTAGGTAAAAATACCACATTATTAATACATTGCACGGATTTGCCGTATATATAAACTTCAGCGAAGAACTGAGCTCATGTGTTTTAGCTCACTATAAGACTGAAATTAGATGGGGGTCTAATCAATGAATATGTTTATGCTAATCAGGTGAAGCGGCCGAGTGATCTGATAAACCAGATGCTAAAACATAAAAGCAAGATTGTATAAAAATTATTGGCACATGAAAACAGGCAGAATATAGTGTAGAATATAAAACAAACATAGGCTTGCTGGCTAGCCATGTTTCTCCTTCAAGCTTTTCTTCCTTGGGATATTCAGAGTACAATATTAACATCAAAATAAGCCACCGTGGCCAGAAATACTCAATAATTAAAGAAAAAAACTTCTATCTGAGCTATATTTGGCTTTGGATTCCTTACTTCAAACCCACCTTCTTCTGTCTCTTGGAGAGAAAAGTTCATTATCCTCTGGTCTATGAGCCACTGAGTAGCTACATGGTGCATCTGTTTAACACCCCTAGCTTGAGACCCTAGGTGAGAGGCATCGAGATGGGGGATGTCAGCTCTCCATGTCCATTGGGTGTTGGAGGAGAATAAATCAGCTTAATTTGCAGAAAGAAAAATTAGGTTAGATATTAGGCAAAATGCTCTAAGGGTAGCGGAGCACTGAAACAGGCTCTCCAGGTTGGTTTGGGAATCTCCTTTCTTGGAGGCCCTGTAATAATAACAGGTCAGACAAATGCCTCTCGATAATTGTCCAGAATGCGTATTAGATCTTGCTTCACTGCAGGGAGATGGACTAGATGATCTACTGAGGTCCCTTCCAGCCCTACCGTTTTATGATTCCTGGACAGGATCCTCCTGGAGAATCTGATTGGCCTGCAAGTCTGCAGACCTGTCCAGAGCTGTAATGACAATAGTTAGCTCATATAAAGCTGAGAGAGAAGATGAGCTGGAATTTCCATGCAGTGACTCCTCACAGTTATCAGTTCCCAGATGTCGTCCAGGCAAGAAATCACATGTCTAGAAAACAAGAGCAAGAACCCACAGTTTATCCATGGGGAGAACAAATGCAAACTTATAGTTAAGTACTGGAGATCTGAATGCATGCGAACTTTGTGGCCTAGTTAATGACTCGCGGTTTCCTGAGAGTTAAACTGCTGTGAAACTTGCACTCTGAAAACTTTAGACAGACCGAGCCATCAGAAACTTTGGAGACAGAATGATGGATGGTAAAAAAAGAAAAAAAAAAGAGATAATAAAGGTATTTTTTAAGGGGGTTTCCCATTTATTTTCTGTTAGCAGTTTTACTGGCTGGTAATTAGTTGTTATCGCTGTTACCTTCTTTTATCAGTAAAATAACCATAAAATATCAACTTTTTTATATTTATTTTGATATCCAACTAGAGGTATTACCTGCTTGTTGAATCATTGTTTTGGCTGCATTTCCAGTAAAGTGTATGGCTTTTAAAAGGTGACATCCAGGAAAACGTCATGCAGTCAGGGGTTCTGCAAAGAAATAAAACTGCTTCTGAGGGAGAGCCGTGGTATTCTGCATACGAAAGTCATACCAGCATGTGGCCCAGTAGGGACATAAGTACAGACTATTTCCTAACCCTGCTTGCTATCACTAAAGATTTATCCAGCATCTAGCTACTCTAATCTCATCTGTTGTCTCAATAATCCCCCAAATTGGAAACTGTAGTGAGATGTCTTTAAGTATGTGACCATGTATGCCATCAATTACCAAAGGTATGAAATGAATGAATGAATGAATGAAGGGACTTCTAAAGTTTATGCAGAACAGGAAGAGAGATATTTTATCACAACTTTGAAAGTAGAAGTTGGTTGGACTTCATGTTTTACCCTCAAGAAATGAATGGTGGGGAATTTGAGTTTCTCACACAATTTCCTCTAGATGGTGCTACAGTTATATCCTATTGTAAAAAAAGAAGCTTAAGAAGCTGCTGCAGAGCAAATGTTTAACTTGGTAAATGCCAAATAACTTTGATCAGGTATTGTACTATGGGATTAATGATTTCTGCTACAGTATTGTTTACAGGTCTATACAAGGAGGAATCGGCATGCATGCATCATGCACCTAACTGAAAAGCTGGAGTGCTTTTATATATAAAATCTTGTAGCAAACAGTTGTCTGGCCAAATTGTTCCCTTGTCCCTTGAAACTTTCTATAAAAGCAGAGCATCCATACCTAGAGTGCTGATGAGGGCAGAGGTGACCAACTGTAGCCTGTGCTGCTGATTAAGTGAAGGCAATAAGCTTCTTAAGACTCCCAGCAGATGTTGCTGCTTTTGTATGCTAATGGGAACTTTATGAACCATTTTCTCTTCCTTCTGAGAGCAGATGTAAGTACATGAAAATCACTACTTTATATCGAGAGCAAATTGATAATAACCTTGGTTCAGTTGTAAGGCCGAAACTGTGCAGGCGCTTTATTTGATAATTGCAGTAAGCTTATGCAGAGCTTCATCAAAATTAATATTTGATATTCTGCTAACTTTTCTTCTGTTAAAGCCCTAAAACAAACTCTGAATAGCGAGCACATTCTTCTCTGGCTTTGTAAATATGACCCCCACTAGCCTGGCACTTTTCCAGAGGACTGGGATATGGATTCTCTCCAGCACATTTTTCTATAATCCAACGGGTAAGAACATGGAAAGCACCTGACCCTTTTGCACCCTGCCTCCTTCAGATGGTGGAAGGGTTAGTCAGACATAAGCAAATCAAATGTACAGGTAGACTCATTTCAGTGAAACTTAGGAGGTTACCAAGTTTTCAGAGATCTGAGCCAGCTTGGAAGAAAGCTGCTTTGTGTGGTCTGCAGAGAATATAGAAATACAAGATGGTTTATGTCTCAGAAGGAGGGGCCTATGCAGTGCCGCACATTCATGGTTTCCTAATTCTGCCTTTTCCAGGAAAGGTCCACCGAAACCAATAGGAGTTTTAAGCATAGATCAGTGGTTGGATCACATTAATGTTATTAATATTATCGGTTTCCTAATTCTGCCTTTCCTAGGAAGGGTCCACTGAAGCCAATAGGAGTTTTAAGCATAGATCAGTGGCTGGATCACATTAATGTTATGACTGTTATTGGCCTTCAAACAAATGGCTATGACTGCAGCCAGCTAGTAAGGGACGAATTAGGGGCCCCACATCCTCTGTTCACAAATGACTGAGTCATAGGATTAAACTCACTATCACCCATTGCATTCTTTATGATGAAGGGAAGACTTAACTATCTGTGTAAAACATCTGTGTGCAAGGAAACACCAGCAAACAAACAAACAAAGCTCTTTTGGAGAACAATAAAGAAACAGGTGATCCATGAAGTTGCATTTTAAAAACTTCAGCTCAAATGGATAATTGCATCCTTGCTGATGGAAGTTGACATCTTGCATTTTAGATTCTTGTGAGGTTGGAAAAAAATTGGTAAATGTTTTATTACTAAATAATTTAAAATGCTTTGTATTTCTTTTATATGAGAGAGAAAACTAAATTCTTGCCCACTCAAGGTCATTAAAAAGCCTGTCTCATTCTTCAGAAGAGTTGGGGTTTTAGCTCCTGGCTGGATTCCCGTTTGGATAGCAGCAGTGTGTTCAGAGTCCTTCTATAGTTTCTGTTAGGCTGGAGACAGAAGTTACACATGAACTGATTTAAGTGATCAGAAACTGGTTTAAACCTGTAACAAAACAGAAGTTCAGTGCACATAAACCAGTTTCAAAATGGCCGGAACCAGTCTGAGATAAACTGGTTGAATGTAGTATCAGACTTAACTAATTGAGGTCAAACCAATTAATGGAACTTCTGTCCCAGACCCCTTCCTGGTTTAAGTTAAATCAGAGTCCCCCAGCATCCCAGCATGCTTTTCAGCTCTGGGCTGGGCCGTGCTGTCTGCTCCAGAGAGCGGGGCTGGCCCCGCCCCTCTGCTTTCTAGCTGGAGCAGGGGTGGGGGCGTGGCCAGATGCCACCCCCCCTCAAGGTGAAGGGGGAAGGGGAGGGGTTTGTTCCCCCCTCCCTCCCCTGTCCCACCAGCATGGACACCAGCTGGGGTCTGCCAGGCAGGGTGGGGAGCAGCCACTGTCAGGCATTTTGCCCCACTTGGTGCTCGAGTGGCGGGGGTGTGGCTAGCTCTGGCAGCAGCCTCAAGCGAATGGGGGACAGAAGGGGTTTAATTCCTCCCTCCCCTGTCCCAATGGTGTGCTTGGCTGGGGTGGAGCAGCCTGTGTCAGGGCTGCCTCCCTCCCCCTTTCTGCTGCAGCAGCAGGGGTGGGGGCATGGTCAGATGCCAGCCGGCATGGCCTCCTGAGGTGAAGGGAGCAGGGATGGGGTTTATTTCCTCCTTCTGGGGAACCGTAGTTGGGGTCTGCCAGCCCCGGCTTCCCCCTCTGCTGTTCACCCTGGGCCAGGCAGACTGTGGCTGGGGTTCCCCAGGGGGAGAGAAGAGGGAGGGGACCATAGTGACTGGCATCATCCATGACCCTGCCCCTGCTCCTCTAGCAGTGAGTGGGGAGCAATCCTGACAGGGACTGCTGCTCCTCTGCCTGGCAGGCCCCACTGGGATCAGAGCCAGTGGGACAGGGGAGGGAGGGGAGAATTAAAGCTCTCTCCATCCCCCATTTGCTTGAGGCTGCTGCCAGGGCTGCCACTTGAGTGGCGAGGGTGGGAAATGCCTGGCAGGGGCTGCTTCCAGGCACACCCCGACTGGGGGCCCTGCAGGCCAGAGTGGGGGTTCAAACTGCTCCCCAGTCATACGCAGTCTGCCGGGGCCTGGCTACACACCTGCCCCCCGGAACCGCTCAGTTTCCCTCCAGCTGAGGGCTCGCTCCCGTACCCTCCGTCTTCTGGCCTGAGCCACTGCAGGCAAATGCCTGCATTTACAGAATCAAAAGTGAATGTCTGTTCAGTTGTAAATTGGTTCAATCTATGCAGGTTAGAGTAACCTGCAAGGATTGAATTGATTCAGGCTCAGGCTTTTTTAACATCTGCTCTTAGCCTTAGAGCAATGGGAATGATGTTCAGCCGAGGCAGCGACCCAGCTGAAGATCAGGTCTAAAAGTCTTGCTTTCTGTCTAAAAATGTCATGGAGTGTTACCCTTTCCAGTAAGAACAGAGCTGTATTTCACCCCAGGATTTGCTACAGCTAAAGGAATGAAGAATGTCTGTTGTAAAACTCAGTCATCTTTCAGGTTTACAAGGTTTAGAGTGCCTTCAGGATGACGGCTGTTTAATGCAAGATCGCAGACCACTTAATTATTTTTCTATGTCCACTCACAGTGACATGTCATTGACACAGAATATTAGTGCAATAGGTTCAGATGTTAAAAACTAGCAAAAAGAGACAATTTGTTCTGAGCACCATCAATGGGACCCTGTCAACATTAAAAAGCCAAAGCAAAGTTGCCTCGCTCAGGCTCTTTAGAGTAGCGGACCTCAGGATTCAGACAGGAGGTGATAGTGAAAGAAAGAGGTTGGGCCCCTCAAGCAGCAACAGCCTCCGTCCTACCTTGTGGAATTCAAATCTGTGAATAGCAGGTCCCAGCCCCAGCTGGTGGTAATTGCCACTCTGGGAGAGAACGGATTGAGACAGCTGGGCTCCAGGCAATCTGTGACTTTATACATCTTAATCAGGAGCTTGGAGCACAACCATGAATAAATAGGAAGTTAGTTCAGAGTTTAGAGTAGTGCGGGACTTTCTTGGACAACTGAGCTTCTGAATGGTCTTCCAGGATAGTCTCAAATATAATGTCATGTAGTACTCCAGCGCAGTTTAGCAATATTGGCTCCCAATCTCAGGTTGGATTGGAAGTAGAAATAGTAAAATAAAATAAGAGAACGTAACACAGTTTGTAAATATCCAAACTCTTGGATGCGTACTAAACTGAACATTTGGGAGGTTTTTTCATTGGCAACAAACAGCCTTGGAGTCATTCATTTATTAGTAAAACATACTTAGATCTGATTTGTCATTGGGAACTTTGGTAATGAGTGTTTTTTTTCCTAATAAAGAGAATCTGTAGGGCCATTGATAAGAAGTAGCAGAAACATCATTGGTAGAACTGGGAATGAAAGAAGTAGTTATGAGCAGGTAAGTATGGAGAGGAACAGAGAAGGAGTTGCGCTGTATGTAAAAGAGCCATATAATTGCTCAGAGATCCAGTATGAAACTGGAGACAGGCCTGTTGAAAATTTCTGGTCTATGGTCAGAGGGGAGAGCAACAAGGGTGATGTGGTGGTGGGGGTCTGCTGTAGACCACCAGACCAGGAGGAAGTGGTGGACGAGGCTTTTTTCAAACAGCTAGTGGAAGCTTCCTGATCACAAGCCCTGGTTCTCATGGGGGACTTCAGTCACCCTGATGTCTGCTGGGAGGGCAATACAGCAGTGCACAGGCAATCCAGGAAGTTTTTGGAGAGTGTTGGGTACAAGTGCTGGAGCATCCAACTACAGGCCATGCTCTTCTTGATCTGCTGCTCACAAAAAGGGAAGAATTGGTGGGGAATGCAATAGTGGATGGCAACTTGGCAGCAGTGACCACGAGATGGTTGAGTTCAGGATCCTGAGAAAAGGAAGGAGGAAGAGCAGCGGAGTAAGGACCATGGACTTCAGAAAAGCAGACTTGGACTCGCTCGGGGGACTCTTGGGCAGGATCCCCTGGGAAACCAGTCTGAGGGGGAAAGGAGTCCAGGAGAGCTGGCTGTACTTTAAAGAAGCCTTACTGAGAGTGCAGGAACAAACCATCCCGATGCGCAGGAAGGCTAGCAAGTATGGCAGAAGACCATCTTGGCTTATCAGGAAACTCTTCTGTAAACTAAATCACAAAAAGGAAGCTTATAAGAAGTGGAAACTTGGACAAATAACTAGGGAAGAATATAAGAACATTGCTCAGGCATGCAGGGATGAAGCTAACAAGAAGGGTTTCTACAAGTATGTTGGTAGCAAGAGGAGGATCAGGGAAAGTGAATCCTTTACTGAATGGCTTAGGCAACCTTGTGCCAGAGGATGCAGAAGAGGCTGATGTACTCAGCGCTTACTTCACCTCAGTCTTCACAGGCAAGGTCAGCTTCCAGACTACTGTAGCTGGCAGCACAGCTTGGGGAGGAGGTGAGCAGCCAACAGTGGCAAAAGAACAGGTTAGGGACTATTTAGAAAACCTGGACATATAAAAGTCAGATGGGATGCATCCGAGGGTGATGACAGAGTTGGTTGATTCAGAGCCAGTGGCCATCATCTTTGAAAACTCAGGCGAGGTCCCAGATGATTGGAAAAGGCCAAATATAGTGCCCATATTTAAGAAAGGGAAAAAGGAGGATCCAGGAAACTACAGACCAGTCGGCCTCACCTCAATCCCTGGAAAAATCATGGGGCAAATCCTCAAGGAATCCATCTTGAAGCACTTGGAGGAGGAGAAGGTGATTAGGACCAGTCAGCGCAGATTCACCAGGGGCAAGTCATGCCTGACCAACCTGATTGCCTTCTGTGATGAGATGATTGGCTCTGTGGGGAGACCAGTGGATGTGGTGTACCTTGATTTTAGCAGGGATTTTGATATGGTCTCCACAACATTCTTGCAAGCAAGCTAAGGAAGTACAGGTTGGATGAATGGACTGGAAGGTGGATAGAAAACTGGGTGGAGCATCAGGCTCAGAGGGTAATAATGGCTCAACATCTAGTTGGCAGCCGGTATTAAGTGGAGTCCCCCAGGGTCAGTCCTGGGGCGCTACTCTTGTTCAATGTCTTCATTAGTGACCTGAAAGATGGCATAGAGTGCACCCTCAGCAAGTTTGCAGATGATACAAAGCTGGCGGGAATAGTAGACAGGCTGGAGGGTAGAACCAGGATTCAGAGAGACCTAGACAAATTGGTGGATTGGGCCAAAAGAAATCTCAGGAGGTTCAATGAGGACAAGTGCAAAGTCCTGCGCTAGGATAGAACAATCCCATGCACCAGTACAGGCTGGGGGCTGACTGGCTGGGCAGCAGCTCTGTATAAAAGGACCTGGGGGTTATAGTGGACAATCAGCTGAATATGAGTGTGCCCCTGTTGCCCAGAAGGCTAATGACATACTGGGTTAGCAGGAGCATTAGTAGGAGTGTTGCCAGTAGGTCCAGGGAAGTGATTATTTCCCTCTATTCAGCACTGGTGAGGTCACATCTGGAGTACTGGGTTCAGTTTTGGGCCCCCCACTACAGAAAGTGGATACATTGGAGAGAGTCCAGCGGAGGGCAGTGAAAATGGTGGGGGGGCCTGTGAGACATGACTTCTGAGGAGAGACTAAGGGAACTGGGCTCATTTAGTCTGGAGAAGAGAAGACTGGGGGGGATTTAATAGATGCCTTCAGCTACCTGAAGAGGGGTTCAAAAGAGGATGGAGCTGGACTGTTCTCAGTGGTGGCAGATGCAAGAACAAGGAGCAATGGGCTCAAGTAAGGGAAGTCTAGGTTAGATATTAGGAAGCATTGTCTCACTAGGAGGGTAGTAAAACACTGGAACGGGTTACCCAGAGAGGTAGTGGGATCTCCATCCTTGGAGGTTTTTAAGACCTGGCTAGACAAAGCCTTGACTGGGATGATCTAGTTGGGGCTGGTCCTGCTTTGAACAAGGGGTTGGACTAGATGACCTCCTGATTTCCCTTCCAACCCTAATTTTCTATGGTTCTATGATTCTGTGATCTATGTGGATTCATTTGCCAATCTGTTTTTCTTTATAGAGCTGGTGAAAGTTGACCTCTCTGGTTTCCAATGAAAGCAAACGCAACTGTATAATTTCTTCCTCATCACTGACGGGGAAAAACCCCCAAATTATCAGTAAAAGACACTACCATAAATACTGCCACTTTATCTTAGCAGAGGGGTGCTTGTGCTAACAGTTCCTAACTTGTAATGTTTGTAATTTTTTGGGCTCTTAAAGGAATTATTGACACAGGGTGCCTATACATGTGCAGAGAGGCTGCTCAATTAATTGAGTCTGCTGGAGCCTGGTAATTACTGTGCTCCAGCAGACTCCAGAGTCACATGTATCAATGTCCCCGCACTAAAAAATGGCAGTGAGGGCATTTTAACTAAAGCTCATCTGCTGAGCTTTAGTTAAAGCGCCCCCGCTGCCATTTTTCAGTGTGGGGACATTGATACACATGACGTTTTGGGTGCTTTAATTAAAGTGTCCCCCTCCACCTTCCAGAACATGTCTATAAATGCCCACTCTTATCAAAGTTGCAGGTATCTATTTTACTATTGGATAATGAATGGTACGTGGTGGTTTAGCCATTTTCTAGTAGCTCTCTGGGACTATCTGGCTTTGATATTCCCTACATCAAAAACACAGAAGTAAATCCAGCTCTAAAACCAGAAAGCTTATAGTAGTGATATGTGGCCAGTGAGAAACTTTGTGAAGACAAGGAAGATGTACACTAGATTGAGTTGTCCTGTAACTAGGCAATGCAACCTTGCCAGCCAAATTCCTCCCTCCTATGTCATTGTAACTTAGTGAATCCTTAAATGTTTTGGTCACCTTATTTGACTCCTTTCCTAGCGTTATTCAGTGCAATCTCTCTGTAGCTAGTAGGCCAACCCTGCCCCCAGCAGACTAACAGTGAATGATTCATTGATATCCTTGGAGATGGTGTCAGGATAGCATCCCTTTGATCCTGCCCTTACTTTGTGCTTTCAAAACTATGAGGACTGCACTGGCAGGCAAGTTAATAAGCATAAACATCCAACTTCGGCATCATTAGAGCAGAGCTACAAGCCACAGCCATGCACCATCGTTTGAATAAAGTATTTGCCGCTTTTTTATGTGGTAGAAGTGTTTCCATGGATTTTTGCATGTAAATTAAACAAATAATGGCTATTGGCGCTAAGTAACCAAAATATAAACAAGGTTGCATAGTTTCCACCCACCGCTCACGTAAGCCTGTCGATTGTGACTCATGGGATTCCTCGTGCTGTTGCAAATGAATTGTTTGCTGTTGCGTTGTCCGTAGCACAATGAGCCGTGATGTGCAGTGCTGCAGCTGTCTCCAAGTGCCATGAGCTGACGAGCACTCCTGAAGGAACTGATCTCTCAGGCTAGCCCGGACATCTTTCCACATTTTATCTTACCAGGGTCCTCTCAAAGCAGGACATTTTTAACTTGTTCCATTTCCCTAATGAAACTCTTGTTTGCTCCTGCAGCCTGCGTCTGGTTTTTCTTTTTTTGCTCTAGTCTCCTCTTTTCCTTTTAGCAACGTATTATTTATTAATAGGCCTTTTAATGGTGCCCAGCAGCCTAGTGCCTGAGCATTTTACAAACACTAATGAATGTATCCTCATAACAATCCAGGAGATTAGGAAAATAATATGAAAGGGAATTGTGGCATGTTGAAAATGTTGCTTGATAAATCCTTTTGCCAGACCCATGTTGCTTGTAGTGGATTTAGGTTCTTACGTCCGAAAGCTGTAATCCTGACAACTGTTCGGTTGCTGCCTAGACGTGGAGGTCCCTGATCCCCACAAAGGCCGCCGTTTTGGACTCGGAGATTCCCACGGCACTTAAAAAGGCTGCTTCTGCGTATGCATAAACGTGCCTCAGTCTTGCCAGGGTTGATTGGCTTGACTCCTACCTGACCTTTTTTTGCCGGCTCACAATCCAGGAACAAAATCCTGAAAAACTCAGTCTGGTAGGCATTTTCTTATATAATCTAATGTTTTATCTGACATCAGAATATTCTTAAATCTGCTCCCTTGCCCACTAAAATGGCAAACTGCGAAGATCAGAGACTGGCAGTGCATGGATGACTAAAAACCTCTTTAGTGGACCTGCCCTTCTTCATCTGGCCGTGCAGGTTTTCCTGACTCCTCAGGCCTCCTAGCCTGCCATTCCTCTGCTGTGCTGATTCTTTCTCTAAAATAGTGTACTAGTTGCTCTGAAATATCCATGTGATGCTACGAAGTGCTCCTCTTTCTGTATCTTTTCTGTATGTTTAGCTCTCTGCAAAATAACCCCTCTGATGATGATTCCTAGCTCTGGTCTCGTTGGCCTATTTATGAACGTGGATTTTTCTTGGGCGTGTGGGTTTTCCTGCCCAAGTGTCTTATCGAAATCTGAAACATATAGGTGACCCAAGGGCAGGAAAACTCACATACCCAAGAAAAATCCCGTCCAGACTGGTGAAAGGTAACGTAAGATAAAAAGTGTTTGGGTGTTAGTTTTACTTCTGTCAGTGTTAATCTCTTGGCAGCCAGATGTGCTTCTGTGTTTATTATGCAAAGAAGAATCAGTGTGATCATTGGCAGTAGGCTCCCTTGCAAGCTTTTTAAATTCCCCAGTTCAGAATTGTGTCTTCACCTCATCCACTATCGTTACACATGAATGAAAACCTGAAACGTTTGCCAGCTACCTTACTCAGAGCAGCTGCTATGGGAAAATAAGTTCAAGAATAACTCGATGTTAAACTATTATCACCGTGTGTAAGTGACAGTGCAGAATGCCCATATTTGCAGGATTTCAGGCAATACTTCTTTTAATCATTGAAACGATCTCCACTGCAGGTATGTAACGGCATTTATCATCTTCTCCTCTTCCTCCTTTCTGACATCCAGACATGAACTTTCTTAGCCTGAATAGCCCAAGGGTTTATGCCGAACAAACTCATTCCCAGACTCTCATGTCAGTTTAATAAACAGCTTCAAGACTCTACTTAAAATCCTTTTAAAGAAGTGCCAGCATTGGCTGCCAAGCAAATATTGAAAAGATATTTAAGAGTCTCTCTCTTTCTTTCTCTCTTTTTCTTTCCCCTACATTCAAATATCAGTAAGATTACATTTCTGAGGCCAGGTCTGGCTCACCTTGCTCATGTGGAGCTTGGCTTCAACAGGCTGGCTAGCTTTAAACATTGATGTAGGATGTGTCATGGCCCTTAGTAGTTCTTTAGTCTCTTATCCACATGCTCCCACCCCTGCCCCCAAGCCAGCTATGTCTTTTTGTGTATAAATTGGATCAGATAGGAATTTGTCCTTAAAAATGTGAACTTGGCATGCCTTTATCTTTTAAGGTGCCTGTTTTGATATTATAATCCTATATGCTATCACCTCTTGACTCAGAGTCTGGCTTAGATACCAGCCTTATTTTTGAGCCTTGTTTTCTCCAGCTGTTCCTCACTCAGGATTTCCTGGACATACTGATTCATTTGAAGAGGGGATATGACTCTGCTAACCTCACTGGAGAGAAGTCTGATTCAGGGGATCAGAACTGGTCCCAGAGAAAGCTTGACCTTTGTCTACTGTTTCATTTATTGTGTAAACAGCATAAGTACAAAAAGTTGGGTAAGTAAGGTTTAGGCCAGGGTCCATTTGACTAAAAGTCTTCAACATTTCAACTTGCCCAGACTTTTTCATGAAAGATTTCAGAAATAAGGGACCTAATATGCTCCTCCTGCTGCTCCTCATATCCTTGGTACAGAGCAGGGTGGTAAGACAAAATAAGACTTAAGAGTTTCATCCCTCTTCTATCCACCAGGGACTATGCAGAAGCCTTTTATGTAGACGGTGTGTCTATACAGCAGCTACTCTTCAGAGGAGGAGTTTTGCCGAAGGATTGGGCCTCTCTGCTGGACCACTTGGGCCACTGTGAAATGCCGGCCAGGTTAGTAATGGTATTGATGTGGTGGGGATGGTGTCCCAAATAACCCTTCACTTTCAAGGAAGGTAGCCAAAATGCAGAGCCTCAAGGAAGGAAGAGGACTTTTGAGGACAGAAAGCCGTGTTGAAAGAAAGGAAGCAAGCAGGTTGCAAATAAGTTCATAATTTGGAGTGCAGTCTGTTGGGTATCAGCCTTAGCAGTTACTCTGATCCTTGTTATGATCTTTTATATGTACGTAAATGCACTCTACCTTCTTCATCTAAGTAGCTTATCCTCATTCACCATCTGAGTACACTTAGTCCTAGCAGTCTTTTTACGACACCCTCACCACCCCACCAGTATTGCACTCAATGCCCTCGACTCATTAAAATAGTAAAATGTCAAGGGTGGAGCATACGGGTGGTGCTGAGGAAAGATCAATACTTTATTTCCTGAAGCATATCCTTAAGAAAAGCTGCCCTGATTACTGGAAATTTTGCAGTTACTGCATACTGACTGAAACATGCAGTGGTTCTTCTTGCAATTGAAGAAAGTATTTCTCTCTGGCCTTAGGAACTGAATATATTAAGATACTTGTCACTTCATGAATGATGCTTGATTAATGCCTGTCTTCTGTCAAACTGAGATGCATTTTATTTTGGAATGAGCTAGCTATGCCAAGATGATGTAGTTTCATTTCTAATATACTTTTGAACTAAGTAAAAGCATTGCATTATAGTAGAACTATCCTCATAATTTTAACCACATGACAGATTTTTCCAAAAAGCATATGCTGAGAACAAAAGTGTAAAGCAGTCATGAAATTATAATTTAAAAGTCTGCCACTTCATATTTTTATATGAAACAGCTAGGATTTTTGTGATATATTATATATAAACCCGCTTTTTTTTTTACAACCTCCCTGCTAGGGTTGAGCAGTTTCTAAATACAAGCCAACCAAGGCAACATCACATGTGTCCAAACTAGCCCAAGCTTTCTATTACAACACCATACTGAGATTCAAAAGCTTTTGTGTAAGGCTGGAGTAACTAGATCTATTTTTTAAATATGGCTAACCATCAGCTCTTGTTCTCCTTTTCATGAATAAGACCAAATGTTGAAGAGTAGCCGTTATCTGAGGAAGAGTCCATATATTTCTTAACATGCAACATACTTCTACTTCTCTGGGATTTGAGACCAAAATCAGTAAAGTCTATAGGGGTGCTTCCTTTGGGAGAAGTAGTGTCCTTTAACACCTATACCTACTCCCCCTTGCAAGGCTGAAATGGTTATTTCCTTTCCTCTCCTCTCTTCTGCTCTCTTAGGCTAAGTACAGACATTCGGGAGGTTACATTGGGTTCAAAATGTCCACCCAGTTTAAACTTAACTTGTCCTGCTGCCAACCTTACACTTGCAGACCTGGTCTCAGTGATCGACGATCAGTCTAAACCTTTAATAGAACAGAAGTTTTGTGCACACAAACAGGTCTAAAAATTGCAGAACCCAGTTTAAGATAAATCTGGATCTACAAAGTATCAGACTCATTTGATTTAGGTCAAACTGGTGCATACTTCTGTTCACTTCCCCTGTGGAGCTCTAAGGCTGGGAAAACCCAGCTACTGGACCCAGCCCCAAGGCTGCTCTTTTCCCAGCCCCACTTCCCCTGAACTGGTTTGTTTTTTTCAGGTACCCTCAACCCCCATCCTAAGGATGCTCTGGGTGCAGCCACTTCTCTCAGTGTCATTGCTGCTGGAGCTGAGCAAGTCAGTCCTGGTGGGGGGGGAGAGGCAGGGAGGATGGAGGTGTAGGTTTGATGTGGGGGACGCTACCCCACCCGTGTATCATTCCCACTCCCCCTATGCCTTGCGAATTGTGCCTGCTTCGCCTGCCCCCCTGCCTCTCGTGAGTCCCACCTACCCCACACGTGTTTCATGCCTACCCCTCCTACCGCACCTGTGGGTCATGCCTACCTACTACCCCATCCACGGTTTGCACCTCCACCCCAGCCCCTGGCAGACCCCTGTTTCCTTCCAGCCTCCTGAACCCCCAACCCCTTGGCTGGACCCCCAATCCCTCCAGCTAACATCCCCCATCCTGACTCACCTGA
This sequence comes from Alligator sinensis, assembly GCF_000455745.1. Taxonomy (NCBI): domain Eukaryota; kingdom Metazoa; phylum Chordata; order Crocodylia; family Alligatoridae; genus Alligator; species Alligator sinensis. Next base: position 1,116,540 of record NW_005842386.1, on the reverse strand, counting down.
TATCAGGCAGCCAGTTTGAATCGATTTAACCTCCCCCTAGCACCCCTGAATGTCTGTACTTAGCCTTTGTCTGATGTATTTCCCATTCAAGTCCCTGGCACAGTTTGCAGATTCAGGTGACACACTTAGTCCTTTTCCGGATAATGAGTATTTATAAAAAATAGTTTAGGAGGAGAATTGAGTGCGGTGTATGGATGTCAGAGGGGACAACACATGCATGGAGGATTAGAAGGGAAAGTGGCTCATCCCAAAATTAGTCTTTGTATCTATGTCAACTGGAATGTAAGAATTCCCATTTTGGATCAGAACAGTGGTCCAGCTGGTCTGGTATCATGTTTCTGACAGTGTCCAGCATGAAGTGCTTTCAAGGAAAGTGCAAGGAACTCTGAAGAGGCCACGATGCAGAGCAAAGTCTATAACAAGGGCGGGCAATTATTTGAGCTGGAGGGCCACTTATAGGGAGTTTTAGAGAGCTGTTGTGGTTGGGGGGGAGGGTGCTGATGCATTGATTCTGTGGGCAGGGACATGCGGGGAGTGGCTTGAGTGTCTTCCCTGGGCCCTGGCCCTGTACTGTCACCAGCCCACGATCCTGGCCTCAGCCCCACCTGGCTGTCCCACTCCCAGATATCTCTCCTTTACCCACTCGGGGCCCCATTTCATCCACCTGGCCAAGCACATCCTGCTGCAGGGGCTCTGGGTTGGTGTCCCTGGAGACCCCACCTGCCCACTCTGTTCGGTGCCCCCAGTGAACTAGCAGCAGCAGCTGGGCAGAGTGAGCTGCTGCCATGGGTGGCTGCTGGGAAACCAGATCTGGCTTCCATGCCACCCATGCCCCACCACATACATGTCTGGGGGCAGTGGGACTGATCCTATGCACTACAGCCAGGGCTGCCCCCATGCCTGGGCTAAGCAGGGCCAAATGACCCCCACTACAGGCTGGATTGAACCCCTTGGCAGGCCGGATCCAGCCCACCGGCCATATTTTGCTCACCCCTGGTCTATAAAAAAGCATCTTCTTACCCTCATCCCTGTGAGTCAGTTGGCTGAAAAGTCGATGTTCTTTATTTCTCATCCCTAACGTACTGATGTGGTCTTGTCTCTCCTGCTCTCTTCTTCATTCTAGGTTTTGAGGCTTTGGGAGTCTTTTGAAATAAAGATCCCAGTTTTGCTAGGGAGCATTTAGGTGCTTTGTGGCTGCGGTGTGCAGGCTGCAGTAGTTCTTGAGCATCCTTTTGGTCCATACACATCTCTTGCTTAGTTGTCTGTGATTACAGAAGTCTGGACTCGATGGCCCAGGTGTTCCCTTCCGGTCCTACGTTCTCATGAATCCATCGGGAATCAGATCTGATCTGCTGTGTGGTCTTGAGCACATGACTTCATTTCATTGTGCTTCCTCTTCCACTCCTGCTTTTTGTCCATCTTGTCTGTTCTGTTAGCCTGTCGGGGCAGAGAACTTCGTACCATCTGTTCACACAGTGCTTACATATGGAAGAGGGCCCCACTTTCTGTTGGAAGTGCAAAATCCAACCATAATTCCAGTAGGTGTGGAGGCTTGGGCTGCGGGCTAGACTTTTCGAAGAAACAAAAGGGTATCAAGTTGCCAGTTTTTGTGGACATCTTTGAAAGTGAACGTTTTAACTATACAATTCTCATTGATTTCAGCGATGCAGACCTGAGCTCTGAGAGAATAGACCTCAGAAATCTTCTACTTGATCAGTCCACCTTTCAGGCATAACAAGAGAGAGATTTTCTGTGCAACACATTGGGCCGCAGGGACAATTATTCTGTAGTCGCCAATGGGATTTATATGCCTAATTCTTTGAGCACCGAGGGGGAAAAATGCCCGCCCACCCCTTATTCTGTAGTTAATTAGACTACGTATAAGCATGGATTGGCAATGAGGTAAATAAACTAACACTATTATTTAACCAAATGAGTGTACAAGGTTTTTCCCCTTTGCATAACAGGGGCATTTGGAATAGAGTTAATGGGTTACTATAGGGTTTTTTTTTCATTTTTTTTCTTGTAAATGTAAACTAAATTGAACTGATAGTTTTAATTAAATTTGAATTGGCTGTGGTATTACACTGCTTTAAAGGCCACTTGAGACACTCAAGTTGCACTTAAAATCTAGTAGTGTAATTAGTGATATCTACATTTATTACAGTGGTAACTGCACTTTAATGAATTTATTCAGTTCTAAACAAAGCTAAAATATCTAAACAGCCCTGATCATACAACTCTGTTGACTTCAGCTGCATTTTTATTCCCTCAGGAACCTTATATTTTATCTGGCTTTCTTCAAATAGACTAAAACTGGTAACTAACATTGTGGTTTACAAAGTTAAGTTTAGGGCTGCTGAGGATCAAGTAAAATTATAGTTTTTGCTTATTTTTCTATAGAATTATGGCTCTTCTTTAAAACTGGAGCTGCTGGCCATGGCTTCTGTTTGCTTTCCCTAAAGTCCTTAGATGATCCCTGCCTGGGTGCCTCCCAGTCTTTGCTGTTATCCTCACAATACCTTATTGAAAAATTGAATCCAGGTGCTCCGAGTCCCAGGCTACAACTAGAACTATGCCATCCTTCCTCCACAGGATCATCCATCTTTTGCTTCCTCTACAGGATCATCCATCATCCATCCAGCTTTCTTCCTGGTCAGTGTATGAGAGCAAGGAGAGAAAAGCAAATGCGGAGAAAAGAGTGTCCTCTTCTAAACATAGCAAAGCATTCCTGCAGTGACTGCTCATCATGCTGATAAATGCTCAGTTGAGGTATAAATGTCATACTACTATTTATCCTTGCCAATCCAAATGCATCCAGCAGGAGCCCTTACGTCCTTCAGTGAGGTCCACGCAAGCAGTCCCCTTTACCTGCATGGAATCCTACTGAATTCAGTCAAGCTGCACAAATGTATAGGCCACCTAGATTGAGCCTTATTTTCTCCATCTGTTCCTCACTCAGGATTTCCTGGACACATTGATTCATTTGAAGAGAGACTGGAATTTGTCTTGCTCTCTTTACCCTTGACTTTCCTCAGGTTATTTATTACATTTCCACTATTGTAGCGCAGGAACTGTGAACCTGAGAGAGTA
>NW_005842386.1:1112212-1113437 GCF_000455745.1 Alligator sinensis | reverse complement strand
AGGAAAAGTTTTGTAGAATTTATCAGAGAAAGATACCATTTCTGGAGAAAGTTTTGAATCTACTAGGGATTTTGATGGTGAAGATAACATTTACAGATTAGACTCTGTGGGTTGGTTAGTGGCAATCTACAGAAAGGACATTCCTGTCTATTAAATCCAACAGGTAAGGATCTGATGGGGTTTTCAGAAGTGCAACATAGAAGCAGCAATGCTAGGTAAAAAGGTCTGAAGTCACTTTTCTGCCTTCCTAATCCTGGGCTGCTGGAGAGGTCCATAGCATGATTTTAGAAAGCCCTGGAGGGGGGGTGGCTTTTAAGTCAAAACAGCTTCATTTTTCCCTAAGGGCTTCAGCACTGTGTGCTGTTGCCCTACCTTTGACATACCCCAAACTTGTCCCTGGCATTCACCTATCTGAATTTGCAGAGAGGTCTGTAGGAGAAAGCCCTCCCTTGTTCTGTATCTGGTACCAAGCTATTCCTCTAACTCAGCCTTTTTTCCACTTTGCATGTCTTACCAAGGGGTCTTTTCAGGGTTTCTGCAAAGTGGGACCAGTAGCAAGGGCTTATTTATACTGCTCCAGCAATTTTCTTCAGGGCAGGGTAGGGTCTGGAGCAGGGGTTAAGATTTCTCCCAGGTTCCAAGTCATTTTTACAGAACCCTATTGATGGGATCTCTGTTCAATACATAGGACTTCCCCATAAGGGTTTTTAAATTTAACTGTTGCTACAGAATGCTACACAAATTGCCTGGCAAGAAAACTGTGGATTAACAAGCCCTTGAGGCTGTCCCTTAAAGACTAAGCAGTAGAGCTGGATGAACTATTCACAGCCAACACTTTATTCAATGAATTTACCCCTTTCTCTTTTCACAGCTTGCTGACGAACAGACATTGATTTTCATGAATTTGTTCATTATCCAAAATTATTCAATAAGTGGTTTCTAAAATCACATTTCACCTTGAAGATGCTGGCAAACACTTATTCCACAAGTATTTGAATACTGCTGTTTGTAACCGTTACAGAAAAACCTATAACATTCAATAGAGAACCAACATTTCCATAGAGTTTTATTTTTGGACATGCCAATAGAACTAATAGAAAATGATATTCCTGATGTAAAATGTTACAGGCTGGTTACAAAAATCTTTATCATTTTCTACCAAATTCTCTCTCTCCCCCTTTCTCTCTCTTCTTTTTTAGAGACATTTCCATAGACACACATTTGT
>NW_005842386.1:1109464-1112202 GCF_000455745.1 Alligator sinensis | reverse complement strand
CCTGCTGCTTTATACATTTTTTCATTTGTTTTCCTAACAGCCCAAAGTATGTCTAAAGTAGGTGTAAATCTTTTGTATGTTGGCCTCACTTGCCCTTGAGGTTTTTGGTCAAATTATAATATATTTATAGGTACACTTACATTTGCTGCAAGGCCATTTGTCAATGCTAGAGTGCAAAGAAGAGTCTGGCTCTAAGTGTTTATTATTATTAATCAGCAAGATGAGCCATAATAGTCACTTTAGAAGAGCCTTTTCATGGGCAAATTCATTTCAGGATTTCCCGAGCATGCTCAGTAGAGTAGATGGCCTAGTATCTGGTAAATACTAAATAGGACATAAGGGGAATGTAGCCCTTAAAATTGGGTTGAACCTGGCTAAAAATCCAAGAGAAAATCCACTGAACCTCATGGAAGTTGGTATTTGGATTTGAACTGTGTAACATTGCAGTTTTAAAACAGTGGGGCCCCATGATTCTGTTTTAACACCGAGATTGAATTATACTGTTTTCACTACCATAACACCATTGGCTTAAGTGGAATTGTGCTGGTATAAAATCAATTGCTGGATAACAAGTTAGGAAGTTGCTTATGGTGCGTGTACCTGTTACCTTCCCCTGTGTCCTGCACTTCTGTCTAGTCCTAAGTTGAAGCCCGGATAAGAGTTTGGTCTTTTCAGGACTTTAACTCTGTAATGCATTCTTTTTTAAGTAGTAAGAGAGAGCATATGCTACAGAACTTCTTACAACCACAGGAAAAAACCTCTGTCTTCATCCTCTCTATAATTGCCCTTGGGGTATTTGAAGACTGTTTTCATGCCCCCTGCAGTCTTCTTTTCTCCACACTAAATAACCCTAGTTCTTTCAGTCTTTCTTCATAAGTCATGCTTCCCAGGCCAATCATTTTGTCCACTGGACTCTTTCCAATCTTTCTTGAAGTGTTGGGCCCAATTTCCAATCCCCATTACTCTGCTTTATCCTGGGATGGAAGTTGCCTTGTCTTTCTCAGGATTATTTTCTCTTTTGCATGCAGTTTTCTGTTTCCAGTTAATTGTAAGAGCTCCTAATCTTTAGTAACTGTACAAAACACTTCTTCTGGACTAGGGCATGATCTCACACATGCTCACAGGGTTATCTGCTTCTGTGAACAGGAGAGAGATAGTGAGAGGCGTTTGATAATGAACATATGTCTTCAGTAATGTGTGGGTTTTTTCTTTTTTTAATGTTGACACCCATCAAGGAAGCATTATAGGCCATGATAAATCATATACTCATTAAGTGCATAACTTTGGTAATGCTGGAATGCAGCCAAAGGTAATTGTATGATCTTTTTAAGCAAAAATAACGGCAGGTTGTATCTTGAAATACTGACCTCCAGAAGACCATATTACACAAGATTTTGTTAGTGACAGCATCTTTAAACTTCTTTACATTTCAAAATAGGCACATAGTGGCATACATTGTTTCTGAAAATAAGCACCATTATGGCATAGCAAGTTCTTTGAAATGGCATGTAGGTAAAGGATGATTATGGCAGTGCCTTTAATCTTAGAACATTTACTAATGACGCTGTATACACGTTTTATCACTGGTTTGTGCTAGTGCAAGAAGGGTTGTAAAGAGCTGGCTGAATGGAGGAATGGGCAGCTGCTTTGATTTACAGGAAAATAAGTTTAAATTGATCAATTTCTTTTTACCCACTTTAGTTAAAAAGAATGTTGGAGCGATTCCATCAGCATTAGTTTGCTACATTATTAATAAAGTTATTAAAAACTCAACAGTTGCCATGCAGAGGCATCTGGAATATTGTAGCCATCTCTCATATGTAGCATAACAACGAGCAGGGCATCTGAGAACTACAAGATAAGGCCATGTGCAACAATGACAAGAGCCACATTTTCATATTCATCAGTGCTAAATGTGACGTGAATATGATGTGCGTCTGAGTTATACGTGCAATACCCAGTGTGTATATGCCAGTTAGGGCTGTGCATGTATGTAGGATTACACACTGGGAAATCTGAACCTGGTTTTTAATGATGAGCTGGGGTCTACCCAACTCAAGGAGGCAGCCGGCCGATTTTGCAGGGAGGTCATGGGGCTGGCCACCATTTTTGCAGGCTGATCAAAATAGGGCTCCCCACACCTCTGTTTGGCCAAGGGGCCTTGGTGGCCCTGCTGCTTGCCACTGGTTGGCTATGAGGACTGGCTATCGTATGGCCCTGTCCCTTTTCTCTGATGGGTGGAGAGGGGCAGGGCCACACGATAGGCAGCAAGGGGCAGAGGCAGCAGTCATCTTCATCTCCCCTTCGTGTAGGCAGTCCCTTCCTCCCCATCTTTCCCCCAGTGGGCTATGCGGTCGGGCTGCAATGCCACGAGGACTGGTGGCTCCATTTGAGGAGTCTGCATTTTATTTTCAGTAAGTGTTCTTCTTTTTTTCATGGATTTTGTGGGCATTGCCTGCTTTTGCGATTTCTGTGAAATCATGATTTTGGTAGGTCCCTACTGGTGAGTCATGCTGCTTCTACTAAATTTGCTAACGTGAATGTTCTGTTTAATGTAATGCAAAATATATCTTTCATTTACTCCTTTGTCTCATTTGGTCAGGAGGCATGTTCTTTCATTTTTTTTCATTCTCTTGTTTTTTACATGTTCTCTGAAAACAGTCATTTTCAAAAATTATGGATGGCTCATTTGCTAAATGTTATAGCAAAATAAATGTGCTATACAATCCGGTCTCTTC
>NW_005842386.1:1100825-1109433 GCF_000455745.1 Alligator sinensis | reverse complement strand
TCCTGCTGCCTAAGGGAATTGTTTTAAAGGACACCACATAGATACCTGGATATAATCTATAGCTGATGTTTCACTTTAAACATTAATCACCCGAGATTTAGAAGATGATAGCCATATAGTCAAAATACAGAGGGATGGGATGTCAAGGTCATAAAAAAAAAAAAGCTCATGATTTATCCCACAGATTTTCAAGTGGCTCCCTTAATCAGACTGCTGTCTTTGGGTTTGACTAAATAAGGGTATCTTTCATTTGCTTATTTGATTGGATCATTTAACAGGGTTGAGTTGTTTTGCAGGTTGTGTAATGGTACATTTGCTATATTTATGATAAATGCAGGCTTGTGCTTGGCCTGAAGCCAAGTCTTAGTGAAATGTCGGGAAATAAACTTGGTCAAGAAACCTGCCTGCCACCGCTCTGGAGACATTTAACCATTTGTTTTTAATGGGGCATTTTGAACCACATTTCCTAACAGGGGTTATGTTTTAGGTGTCCAAACTTTGCTCCTTCTTTTACCGCACGTACAGTGATATCACAGTGTCCTATATACCTGAAATTATCTGGCATGATGATGGGCATGGTTTTGGGCAGCTTAATAGTTATAAAAATGGCTGGTCATGTGAATTCCCTTGTCCAAAGGGGTTGCATGTATACTCTGGAAGGAATTAGCATTGGTATGTGGATATGTGAAGTTGTGGTAGCTGGTAATGCTAGTGCAATGTATTAGCTGAAGAAAAACAATGTGGTGGAAAGGCACAAAGGTTTCATTGTTTTTGACTGTCAGGTTTCCAATCACAACAGCAAGAACACTTGCTATGTCCTTACATGTGCTGTAGCATCTTTGCACGATCATTTGAGCTATGTTTTTTGTCAAATTACTTTGCTTTTCTCATCACCTCGATGAGTGTATCTTTCAATCCAGCCCATGAAGCATGTAAATTTTATGATAATGAGAAGCCCTTCCTAGTGAAACTAGCACAGAGCATCTGGAAACGTATAAAACACACATTAAAATGGCTGAGGAGAATCCCCCCTGCTCTGTAATTGGAGAAAGTTAAAATTTATCAGTTGCTGAGCATCGTGTCAACATTTCAGAAAGCATACTTGTTATTTTGGACCAGTGTTGGGTAGCAACAGTAAACGCATGAGTTTACATCAATCTGTAGGGTCTCTCTCTTGTACCCTCCTTGTGCTTTTGACATATGCAGTCCTACTAGCACTCTTGCTTTAGAATACATCAAGAATTTAGAATACACCTCGTCCATCCGATACGTAAGGTGAATGTCAGGAGCTGGGAGAAAAACTGTTCACTAGGGTGTCCCAGGAGAGGACAAGGAGCAATGGCCATAAACTGTTAGAGCATTGTTTCAGGTTGAATGTAAGGAAGAACGTCTTTACGGTAAGGGTGACCAGAATCTGGAATAGACTTCCCAAGGAGGTGGTGCAGTCCCCAACCTTGGAAGTTTTCAAGAGGAGACTGGTTCCTGCCCAGAACAGGGGGGTTGGACTCAATGACCTTTCAAAGTCCCTTCCAGCCCTTAATTTCTCTGATTTCTGTGGGAGGTAGACCCAGTTGCTCTTGGTGCTGCATTTGGACAGGAGGTCAAACTATATGTTGGATGGGTGGAAGGGGAAAACAGCCGATTGGAAGTTAGGCTTGTTCCAATTCCAGCTTAAATTTGGGCCAGATCTGCATTACGCTGAAACCAAATTGTTTTGGCTTCACTGAAGTTTGGATCAGGTTTTACAAGCACATGTAGAGGAAGTGTGCGCACTCCAAAAGGAACAAATAGATGAAAGGTGGTGGTGTGGGGTGGGGCGGCGGGAGGTGGAAAGGGATAAAGCAGAAAGGAAAAGTGAAATGGTTAGGATAATGGTGGGGGACAGTTTTGGTGGTTCTTTGAATATGACTAAACAGTTGGGCACAATGCTATAAGAACAATACATCTGGACATCACAGGCACCTGGAGCGTCAACTGAAAAAAATGGTAACACCCTGATATGGCTTTTCTTTTGCCCTGGTAAAAATCAAAACTAGGATGAAGCGCTCATTGGACAGTTGGGATAATATTAAAGCATTCGGCGCTTTTTTGCTTTGAATGGTAAACCATTGGTTTGGAGACAGCCCGAAGATCTCTCATAGTCCAGAATCAGGCAAGGCGAAACGGAGGAGAGAATAATAAAACATGAAAAATGCATTGCAGGTACAGGCTCCTGGCAATGGGTGCTGTGTGGAGGTAGCCTGACTAGTAACAGATGAATGCAATCTTCAACAAAGCAGCATTCCCCTTCCCCCCAAGAATTAGCACAGCCTCTTCAGGGGGCCACTGCTCCATGAAGGAAATAGCATTCAGCTAGTGTCTATAGCTAATTTACACCAGCTGGGCACCTGGCACCTCATTTTTCACCGGGCTATCTAATCTTTTTGGCTGTTCTCTTGCATTCTCGCTCCCCGTGTCTCTCCCTGTTTTTTAAGAAAAAGCTCACGGGCCTGATGCTCATCACCTGCACACTTGTGTTACAGCCCTGGCACGCAGTTGATTGTACTGCAGTCACTCCTGACTTACTCTGGCATAAGCCAGAAGAGAATCGGTGCCTGCATGTCCATTTGTTTCTTGATCTGATTTATGCTGCTTACATCTATTGCTGACTTTGGCTTCTTGTTCTATATTTCCACCACACTTTATGAAATGTAACTGAATTGTTTGTACGTTATCACTCTCCCAGGGTTCAGATGATGGCCCCTTGGTTTTGAAACGGCAACTCTGAAACAGCTCATTTGCATCAGTCTATCACTTGCCTTTCACATCACCGTGAGAAATTGAATCCCCCTCCTCCTTTCTCAGTCATCTTTTTCTTGCTTGAGCGAGAGAGGCCAACTCCAGCTAATCTTTATTCATAATTTATCCCCCTCCCCCTTCCTAAAAGGTTGAATTATTTTGGTTGCCCCCACTGCACCTTTTCCGCTTTACAAAATCCGTGCTGTACCAAGTGCGAACAGAACGATACATAATATTTGTAAAGGTGGGCTTACCTGTGCCTTATAATGATGCCAGAATAACTTGAGACGATTTATTCTCTATTTATACCTCTCGGTATCTTGTTTGCTTTTTTATTCTTTCCCCCGGAGATTGTCTCTTCTCTAATGTCAGTCCTGCAGAAATAGCTTTCTTGTCATAAACATAAGGTTGAGTCTGCTTTGATTTACATCAGTTTTACACCTGTGTATATCCATTGGCTACAGCTCAACTACTCTGGATTTACATTTGGCATTTACAAGCTCTGCCTCAGACTTAACCATCCCTTTGTGATTTTATACATTGGATCTGCACAGGATAAATCTGGCCAGTGCAGAAATGGACTTGAGTTTCTGGGGTTTGTATTGGAGGAAGGGAGTCTGGATGAGCCACTCGTTGTGCCGCAGACTATTCTAGGTGATGCGCTTAACCAGCTATAAAATGAGGATATCAGCACTTCCCTGCTCGGTAAGGGCTTGTTTGAGGACCAAATCCCCCAAAGATGATAAGTTATACAGGTGGTATTGTGTTGGGGGCCATGTAGGTACCTTCGATCTCCCTAACTGGAGATTCCCCAAATCTAAAAGTGTGATGCTCTCTTATACATAATCTAGTAGTTCTCTGTTATCTTCGATTGGCTTTACAGACATATAGAGGATCTGAAGTATATTCCCAGTAGTGTTTAACATGTATAATTGTGGATGATTCTTTGTTCCTGAATGAATTAGCCATTTTTTTTCTCGAGTGCTCAATAGCTTCCAGTACACTGGGGTCTCCTGAAAATGTAGCCACTTCAAGGGGATGCTGAGTTAATTTTAAAAACACATGTCCTTTATTCCAGGAAACCAAGAGCACTATAGAAATGTGTGTAGCATCAATTAAATATGAATATGGAAATACGAATGTGCACTGATACCATATCGTCCAATGTGTATGGTACTATATGAGGTTTCCACAAGATATGTAGGCCACAACTTTTGAGATCCCATGATGAATCCCTCCAAATCCCTCCTTCAGGACTGTTCATAAATTGTTTTTAAACTAAAGTTTATATCCTTTCCTAGTCAAATTGCCTGTGGAACTTGATCACTGAAGGATTTGCAGGAAGTCTACACAAAAGGGTTATGATCATGACCCAGACAAGTTCATTTAAAAGCTGAAGCTGATATTCACAGAAAATGGTCTTGTATTCCTTCAGATCCATAGATGTTTGGGTCAGAAGGGACCTCAGCAGACCATCGAGTCTGACCCCGTATTCAGATGTATTACTACTACTACTCTGTTGTCTACTATTACTACTACTACTACTGTTGCAGTAATGCAAGATCCTTTTTGCCTTACACATTGTGCAAACATAAAGTGAAAAGAAGATCCCTACCCAAAAAGAATTTGTAATCTGGGAGAAAAGGTAACTTAAGCTAGGTACAGACATTATGCTCATCATGCATTAAGCAGTCAGAAAGCGCTTTACAGGTGTAACAGAACGGATATTCGTGGCACATAAAGTAATTTAAAATGGTCAATCCTGCTCTAAGTTAACCTTGGATGGATGTGGTATCAGACTCAAGTGTTTTATGTTAGAGCGCTTTATTGAATGTCTGTACCACATCCCATCCTGAGCCACATCCTTTCTGCATGGCCAGGTGGGGATGAGGGAAGGGAGCCTTTGTGCCACCCCAACCCCCGGATTGCTGGGTCACATTGTGTGTGGGGGGGGTGCTGTGTGGCAGGGGGTTCCCCCTCCCCCTGCTCCAGCCTCCTGGGAGGTATGCGGAAGTACCCGTGTTAACAGGCTTTGAATCCCACCCCCCAAAGCAGTGAATGTCTGTTCCTTTTGCTGCCACACTAACTTACAGCGCTTTAAGTTAAGCCCGATTGGTTAGATCACTTCCTCCAGGGGTTTTTTGACCATCTGTACTTAGCCTTAGTTTTTAATCATGCATTAGCCTCGAGAACATATTCCTCTAAAAATCAATAAGGCTCCCTTGAATATGAACATTTAAGTGGAAATTAGCATTTTGTTTATACTTGTTCGTCTTCAGTTCAAGACTTTCCCGTAAAAATATCTTCCTGTCCCCTTTGACAAGATGTTCCTAATAAATGGAGACATGCGATTTGTTTAAACAACAGCAGGGGCTGGGAACTAGATTAGACTCTTACTATAAAAATAAAAATCTTTTGAAGAGTAGAGCCATGTTCAAAGTCTTGCTGCTTATCAGATAATTATGTTTTTACTATGCAGTTTGTATGAAAGGACAAATCTCAGCCCATCTTAGATCTGAGGAAGTGGGGCTCATTCATCAAGACAACCCGATTCAGAGTTGTCTCGCTGGAAATACCAGTTCTTACCAGGCAGGAGAACTACTGCTTAGTGTCAATCAATATGAAAGATGCTTCCTTTTCCATCTCTCAGCCTCCCAGGAAATACCCTGACCTTCTGAAGAAGAGTCTGAAGACTTTCCCTGGGATTCTGACAGGCACTGAGATACGTTTAAAATGCATAAAAGTACATTGCTACAGTAGCGCTATTTATTTCACATGTGCCTGCACATACCTGTGCTCAGATGAGTACCTGACCAGGTGGGCATTTGTTTTAAGCTTGTGAGAGTTAACAAATATATTTTTCTATAAGAGTCCAGTTCTTCAGGAAAGAAAACTGCATATTTAGTTTCCTGTTCCCTTCATGGCTTTTAAAAATGTCCTTTCCTTTCAGGTTTGGGGGAAGAGGTATAGGCTGCAAAAGATCAAACTGAGCCCAAATCTCCCACTTTAGAGCATGATGCCAGACTAACATTTCCCCAAACAGCCATGTTGCAAGACACCAGGTGCAGAAGGTATTAATCATCTGCACCTTATCACTATAAGAAACCATCTTTAAAGGAGAAAGGAGGAGAGTTCTACCCTCTAGAGATAAATGGCATATCGTAAATAGTGCGAGGCACTCAGATACTGTGATTATGAGCTCTATAGAAATGCCTATAAATAATAGTATGGATGCCCTGATGCTACAGCTTACTTATGAAAATAAATAAGGGACAAAAAATCATAGAATGACAAGCGTGCTTCTTGCCAACACTAGGTTGCTCTTCCTTTTGTTACCTCTCTTGATTGCATTTGATCTTTTTTATTTGATTTGATTTGATTTTTTAGATTGTAAGGTCTACGGGGCAGAGACCTGGGGTTGTTATTGGGCTGTAGTATACTGTGGCCATTCAGACAATGAATAACAATAATCCAGTGATGAATCCCACTGAAAATTTCAAGAAGTAAAAAACTAATTACCAGAATCATAGAGCTTGAAGGGACCTCATGAAGCCGTCTAGTCCAGCCCCCTGCTCAAGGCAGGATAATAGAAGTAACAAAAAGGTGTAAATGTATTTCCTTTTAAAACATGGTGCATAAAAGAAAAAAAAAAAAAAAAAAGATGAGTGAAAACCAGATTCTAAAAAAAAAAAAAAAAAAAGATGAGGGAAAACCAGATTCACAACTCTAAAACTTTGAGCAAATTCAATCTGGAGTTGGTTTCGTCTGCAAATTTTACAGTTGGCTACTATCCAGGTAATGGACCAAACACCTGGAAATACAGAGCATAAGTTCTCAGCTCAGGTCAAACCCTCCTGAAATTATAGTTGTTGGGCTGATATGAAGTTATTCCCATTGCCTAGGCATTAAAGTGTACTATTGTTTTGTACCTTCAGCATGATCCATACTGCAGCAGCAGCAGGAGAGGAAACAGGTTGTAGCCCATGGGGCGTACAGTTTGCTGCAGGCAGAACCAACAAATGTAGTGGGGTGCCTGTTGTGTTCGAGGCGATTCTGACTTATGTTTGATGTAATTGCTTAAAGGCTTTTGATTTCATTAATAACTTTGGGTGAGTGATAAGTCTCATATCTTGTTGACGAATAAGCACTGATGGTCTGATCCAAAACCTGCTGGGGTCTTCCAACTGGTTTTACATTAAGCCCTGAGGGTAGCAGTGGTCTTTATTGTGGAAGGATCTAAAATAGGCAAGGGAAGCCACTCCCAAAAGTGGAAGGTGTTATGCAAGAACCTGCCTTCATGAAGATGAGGTTGGAGGGGTAAAAGGTTTAAGGGATGTGAAAAAAACAAGTTGTGTAGAGAAAGGAACTAGACATTAGCTGTATATGCCAACATATATTCAGTGAATTATACATACAATGGTGATACGTTTGAATTGTCCAACCATTGCCATGCTTTGCAAGAAATGAGGTTACCAAATGCTTTGATATTTCAAGTTAGGCTGCTCTAACCTGGGATGTATTAGCTTCTGATAACTGCCCCACTTACCATGTACTGCATCATTTTTTTGACAAGGTCAATATATTTTTTTAAAAACCTATCCATAGGTTGAAATTATTCAATTCTTTTTCTGCGTAAATCTCTCTTACTCCATTGCTTGCTGTTTTAGTTGTGTTGATTAGTTGGAACTGGCCATCCAAGTCCCAGAATAATACTTCTATTTTCCTATCAGCTGACCATAATTTAAAACGAGTTGTCTGATAAGAATATTTCAGAAAGTCAATTTAAACTGTGCTTTCTGCAAATGTAGGCGCATATGAACGTACAGCCTGCTTTGCATGAACATTAAGCATGGGGAAATTCAATTCAAGTGTGAATGTTTGTGATGGATGAGCCCGAAAGGTGCCAGCCTCTACAAAGCAAACTCCTGTTTAAACCTGAATCCTTGCAGGAAGATCCTCATATTTGCTGGGCTCAGTGTGGCACCTTTCTGGAGAAGCACATTCATCCCTTTTTGCCACATGAGTTCCATCCATTGTACAAAGACAAATGTTGTACAGTAAATTGCCATAGGATTTTTCAGGTCTTTGCAAGTGCTTTTATTTCTCTCTTGTGCTAATCCCCTTTTCATTCAAAGAAAATATTAATATTTAATCAGCATTAAGGGGAAGAAAGCTCTTTCTTTTACATTGTCAATTCTCGTTTAGTGTTGCTTTTAAATGAAGAGTGAATGTAGCCACTAATGCCCGAGTTCCATTTTACAAGCGTGCCTGGTGGTCACCCAAGAGTCGGGGTAGCTGTATGTGGAGGATCCCCATGGTGCTTTGGTGCTGGGAACGTGTCTGTGTTCATGTTAGGACCATTGCATTCATGTTGTAGCGGAACCGAGTTCTTGCCCTTCCCAGCCTACAAGATTAAGCAGGCAGAAGTAGGAGGAAGAAAGACACTTGCTGGGAAAAGAGATCGTTTAGGATTTCCCTTGGGGTCAGATTGGAACAAAGAGAGACATCTCCTTAAACATGTCTATGGGCAGTGCCGTAGCAATGAAGTTTGGTGCCCAGGGCAAAGCCCGCAGCGGCAGCCCATCCTTGCCCCGCACAAAGATCTGGAGGGCACACGTCCCACCATGCTTGCCCGGGAGTGCACTCAGCAGCAGGAGATGCCCTTCCCTTATCCCTGCGCACCCCCCAAAATGAACTGCTTGCAGCTCCATGCCATGCCCCGCCCCAGCTGGCCAGCACCTGCTGGCGCCTCTTTACTTTGGCGCCCAGGGCGGTCGCCCCACTCGCCCCCCCCCCCCCCCCCCCCCCCGCGCCGCGCGCGTGGCGGGTC
>NW_005842386.1:1090749-1100780 GCF_000455745.1 Alligator sinensis | reverse complement strand
TCTCTCCAAATTAGGACAGAGAACTACTTAGGCAACTCTACGATAAATGTCTCACGTAGGCATGCCCCCCGTTACCTTATTAGCTTTGCAGTAAACATCTTGGTGTCTACATGTGCAGCCCTACTAGGCTGCAGTAATCTAATAAACTCCGCAGAAGGGTAATACTTGTAAATACAAGCACTACCCTGCTACAGAGTTTAGTTTACTCTGCAGCAACATGTGTAGATACTGACATGGTTGGCAGGGGTGCAAGGGGGCTTCAGTGTGGGGGCAGCCACCTCTCTGCAGCACGTTGAGCCAGGCAGGAGCAGCCCTGGGATGGCAGGCTGACCCCCAGGGCTTCCTGCCAGCCAGGGCTGCTCCAACCTAGCTCAACATGCTGTGGTCCTGGGTGCATATGTAGATGTGGTGCTTTGGAGCAATAAACTCCAGTGCAAACTGTGCTGGAGTCTATTGCTGCTCATTAATAACATGTGTCTGGGTATACCAGTGTATCCTCTACAGCAGAGGTTCCCAATTTTTTTCTTATTGAGTACCCCTTTCCAGATTTACTGGCTGCCCGCATACCCCTACCAGCATGTGTTTTATATTCCAACCCCTTAAATGCCACTTGTTATAGTGAAAATTAAATCTGTCATTACACAGATTCTGCCATGTACCCCCCCAGAGGTGTCTTGTGTACCCCCAGGGATATGCG
Organism: Alligator sinensis; assembly: GCF_000455745.1. Lineage (NCBI taxonomy): Eukaryota > Metazoa > Chordata > Crocodylia > Alligatoridae > Alligator > Alligator sinensis. Next base: position 1,100,083 of record NW_005842386.1, on the reverse strand, counting down.
TACCACAGTTTGGGACCCCCTTCACTACAGTTTTCAGTATGTATTGAAAATGGCTGAAGCTGGTTTGCCGTGCATATGGAAAAGAGCATGCTTTGATTTGTTCTTAGAGTTCAGATCCCATTTGTTGCCCATGTAAAAATTGAAGTGAAGGAAGAAAATAGAGCATGTAGGAGAGAGCTGAGGTTGCCTTTCTTATTCATGCATTTTAGTTCACTAAACAACTGTGTTCTTGAAAAGTGTTTCTGTACTTTTGATGATCTTAGCAGGAATTGATATGATTCATGGCTGCAACTGAGCCTTATACTAGCAGCTCCCTTGTGCATTAGTATAACTTTCAAAGATATTCCAGGACCAAGTCAAAAAGAGGAAAATGTCACTTAAAGTCTGTTAACCTTGGGACCAGTGTCTCAGTAATGCTGCTCTAAATACAGAGTAACTGGCCACCTCAAATGATGCTTGAGTCTCATCTCATTGACACCAGTATTAAACACCGATTTCACTAGTGAAAAACAAGTATAGAATCAGGCCAATTGGTGCATGGGCACTACAAAATGGTTCTTCTCATTGTCCACAGCCTGCTATTACAGAAACCACAATAACCCACCCCACTATGAGTTTGGATTAGTGATGTTCATCAGTAACAGGTTTATAATGCTTACTGTCTCAACAGTGAAGACATTCATTATTGCATTCTCTAAATAATAAAAAGAGGGCACATTTCCAGTTCTGCAATATCTGTTACCACTTCAGGGGGAAGCTTGAATTGCTTTCTGTTATTGATGAGTAGCTTTCTGAATGACACTGCGCTATTGAATAGAGCTCATTGGCTATTGATTTACATTACCTAACAAAATGTAGACTACATGACCTTGTGTCACACTTTCAGCAGATGAAGGCCCAAATTTCCAGTGTTGCTCAAAGATGTATTTTTATGAACTTTTCATCCTCTTGGTTATGACGTGCAAGTCTCTCTCTTATTTTCCTCCACCAATCCCAGTGGTAACCATGGCATGCATGGATATTTATAAATTCATCCTTTTATTAAGATGAGAGTTGCTTGCACATATTGGGGTCTGGATCAGCTTCCCAGAACACCAGAAAATGCACTTCATTTTAAGTCTCCTGTAGACATTGATTTTGAAGAACAGAAGAAGAGGAGGAAAAGCCCTGGCTCCCCGAAGCATTAAATATTCTATTCCTATAAACTACACCATAAATCAAAGAGATTTTCAAAACCTCTGGTTTGAATTGATTGCATATGAATGGATTGATTGATTATACTTGTTTTAATTATATGTATAAATGTCAAGCAGTTTCATTAGCTAGTAGAGGCAGCATTTATTCTGGCCAAATACCTACTTGGAATGTTTCATAGTTTCATACAACCATTTCAAATTTAATGGATACTGTCAAGGCTTTTGTCCAGGCACATGGGTGGCAGGACTTGGTGTGCCAAGTCTAGATAGTGCCCCAAAGCACATGTAACAGAGAGTAAATCTCATTTGGAGACAATATTTTTCAACAGGTTTTTAAAAGCCATTTAGTCATTTGAAAGTGCATTTTCCATGTCTACACCCACAGTTCCTTTTTGCAGTTATCATAGCTGTCCACAACCACTGCATTTGCAATCAGGATCACTGCATGTTTAAAGTAATGCAAATACTGCTCCACGCACGATTCTCAATATTGCATCCTTTGTGTGCTAGAATTTGTTCTTCTATTATTTCTTCTTGGTTTGAGATACTATGAAATGGCTCAACCATCTCATGAGCTGGCTTAATGACATGGAATGAGGCTTCCAGTATAACTTTCCTTGTTATGCTACTCATTGTAAGAAAATATTGGTGTGTGGACACTGAAATCTTGCTGAATTAGTCCTCAGACAAATGCAGTTCTTATCACCCAGATTTGCCTTTTTCTTTTAAAGGAACGAAAGGCCCAGCATTAGTAGTTATCTCCCATTGTGAGGATCTTCAAAGTATGTGGAGGGCACAAATGTAGAGGGAAAAAGCTGGGGGAACAGGAACAGCGAAGCTTTGATTTAAGATAATCTGGCACAGATAGAGACATATCAAATTGCTCAATAGATCCAGATGGGTAAAATGCTGTGAAAACATCTGAAAGGCAAAAAAGGTTAAAAGATTTTTCCAGCCTCTCTCCATATTGAAGAGTCATCAATCCTATTACCAGAATGGCTGCTGGAACGTATTTGAAGATGGCAGTGAGAACATGGTCTCTCCTCTAATTAAATTCTCATCTTTGCCCAAATGGTTGAAAGGGCAACTGTCTTAAACCTTTGAACTTTATTTGTAATACAAAGCTTCAATTAGATAAGAGACAATAATTAGCAAATCTTTTATCTTTGGGCATAATTAAATCTTTAAGGAAGGACACCTTAATCAATGGCTTGTAATGACAAGTTCATAAATTAATTAATCCTACCAATGAGTGTCTGGCAGAAATCGATGAGTGTTAAAAGAGATTCAGGATGAGGGGACACCACTATAGAAACACTGTAGCTCAATTACATTTGGTTTAAAGATTCTCATCTATAAAGTATTAGCTTGTTCAAAAGATGATGTATTATTTAAGGGAGGATCATTGAAATATTAACCTCTAAATTAGTAGGGCAATCGGTTTTTTTTGTCATCTTATACTATTTTTAATCTTTTACCATGATCCCTGATCTGTTTGTGCAGGTTCCATATCAGAAGGCATATTTATGCTCCCATCAGACTATGCTACCTTTCAGAATAACTAAATATGTTCAAACAAACTTAGAAAAACCATCATGTAAATTGTGTCAGTCCAAAAAAGAGGCTGAGCTCAAGCCTTAATTCAGCTGAATAGTCTCGTTGAAGGGAATGGAGCTACACATACAGGTAGGGATCCCTTATCAGAGTGAGGGCCTCAGGATTAGGTGTAGTGCACTCAAGAATTTTTACTGAGCCAAGTCCTTCATTCCCTACTCATTTTCCACATTCACAGATAAAATTGCTACCAGCTCCAATGGGACATTTGCTAGAATAAGAACTGAAAGGTGAGAAAAAGAAGTAAAGTGTTATGAACTTTGAAGACTGTCTCATGCTAGATGAAATGCAATGACGCCAGTGTCATTAATGAGCAATATCTAACGGATCTACTTTGCTATGGTACATGGCTCACAGAGTTGGTTGCGATTGTAACTAAAAATGACTACGGGATAGAGACCAGGAGTGCCTGCCTGGGTTCCCCCACTTGCTGAGGGGCACCACAGGACTCTCTGGCAGGATATTCCCAAGGCGTGCATATTGTACTGCTGTGCCTCAATTTGGTGCAGGCCTCTATTCAATATATAGGAGACAATGGAGAGGCTGGACAGATATTTGGCTGGGGTTTTATGATTTGGTTGGGGTGATATGACCCCAGCACCCATTCCTGCCTGGGGCAGGGGGTCGGACCTGATGATCTGTTTAGGTCCCTTCCGACCCTAAGCACTATGAAACTAATATGGGGAGAGCCTGGATCTATCCGGCAACCTCGGGGTTCCCCCATTTGCAGAGCTGCAGTCCGAGTTGATTCGTCCATTTGTAGTTGTCCTGCAGAATTGGGCCTCTGAAGCCCTAGGAGCGTGGCAGGGGCCTGACCCTGTGGGACAACGGACGATGCCTGTGTCACATGGTGAAGCGGATTAGTTGTGACAGGACACGTCCCAGCATGGCTGCACCTGCTCCGGCAACATCTATTTCTACCCTCCCAAAGAGGAAACTCCAGATACAGGAATTCTCTTAGTTCTCAAATAATGGCAGTCACAGCATGCAATTTGCCTTCATTTGAGAGGTTTTGGGGCATAATCCAGCAGACACAGATTTGTTCGGGGGCTTGTAGGGATGTTGATCTGGAGGGGTCAGGAGCGATGGGTGAATGCAGCTGAGTGAATGCTCTGGCTGCAGTCGCCTTTGCCCATCCCATTCAGCAAAGACAGCAAAAGGAGCCCTGGAGGATTATAAATAACTGTAGGTGGAAGCAGACTGCTTCACTGCTTAGCAACATCGATAAATAGATCGTCCTGGCCCCCAGCTCTCTCTCTATTCTGGTCTTCTGATTCTGACTGGCCAAGTGTAGCAGAGAGGTTGTGCTATTCTCGGTGGGTGGTTTGGGCATTGTGACTACTTCTTCTGCCTTTACAATGCGTTTTATAAAATAATATTATGGCGAGAGTCCATTGCTAGGCCGTATGCCTTCAATTTTCTAAGCACCTACCCCCAAATATTTTTATACGTGACTTAAAAATGTATAGTGAATAGGAAAGTTTATTGCAATTTTCAGCTCATTCCAGCAATATTTTATTATTTTGGGGCATACATTTTATAATTCTTTATGTTTAACGTGTGAGGACTTTGCCTAGCCGGTCATGAAGAGATGGGAAGGTAAGGTGAGGATTATAAGAAATGCATTAATACCTTTGGCCAGTTTGGCTGTAATCCGACAGTCTGGCTGCTGAATAGCTGATGCCACGTTTCTAACTTCTGGAATGATAAAAGTGAAGCTTTTGTTTCAGTTTACAAACCATGGAGTAGAATATTAGTTATATCCAGTGCCATGCTGAGAAACTTGTTTCATTTTTAAGTGGTGAAAGCATGTAAACTGTTGGAAAACGCTAACCTTCCTTAGAGCCTGTGGACCCCCACATTTCAGATAAATATCAGCTGCAGATTTATTTGAAGTCAAAAAGTTTATAGTGATTTCCAATATAAAATGTGTTAAAGAGCAGTATGGAGGTTACTGATGGAGAGGACCGCTCAAGTGGTCAGCACCCAGATCTTTCACTGGTTGAAAGTGTAGCACTGCATGTTGCTAGTTGGTCTTAATGACCAGGTACAGACATTGCACTTTTACAGGTATAAGTGATTGGTATAAGTGTACCCATCACGGCGCAGAACCTCGGCACACAAAACTGGTCCGTACCCGTAAGAGACTAGAAGTTCGGCGCACACAGACTGGTTTAAAAATGGCAGAACCCGGTCTAAGACTCGCCTCCCCACCGAAGGGCGAATGTGTGTTGTGCCCGTTACCGATCTAAACCACGCCGCTTACAGAAAACCGCCTCACTTAGATCGATTCCACCTCGGGGTTTCGGAATGATTGCACCGAGGCAACGAGTCGTTCTTTTGAGTCGTGCTACAAGATTCCCATCCCTCCCAGTCCCGTGGCACCGCCTCTGACAGGTAATGTCTGCTTCCCCTCACACGTTGTAAAGATCAGTCCTGATCTGTGTAGAGCTACATTCTGGCTTTGAGCATCTTTAGACAGATTTGTTCACAACCTGGATGTTTGCTGATCTCCGGGCAAGTGATAGGAATCTAAGCCTCTTGCCTCTTCAGATATATTTTCACTTCCAAGCTGTCACCCACATTGTCAAAACTTATACTTAACAAGTTTCAGCTTTAAAAGTCCTCTTACCAACACGACATCCCATCCCTGTCCATCGCATTAAGACATGTCAATGACAGCATTTGACTACTTAGTTCGGAGCGCCTGGGATTTTGTCTTTCCTTTTCTTGCTAGCATTGCTTTATAAGAGAATCCAAATCGTCCTAATGGCCACATTACTTTACAGTCTTTTTAAAGTTTCACCACCTGCCTGGTTTGACGCATTATAAATTATAAACCTTTCTGTAGTAATCTTGGCATTTGTTTGGGAATTAAATATAAACAGAGCTTTTCTCTGCTTTCAGACAGTAGCTCTAGCACCTGCATAATTTACAGAGAGTTTTGTTTTAAAGAAACCGATGTGTTCTCCCAGCACTCCCTAAATTGTTTTTTATGTGTTTCTTGTATGTGATTAGCTTTGTCAGGAGTTTAATTAACATTTGGGCATCTTCCAGGTGTCATTTTACTCAGTATGTCGTGTTAGAAATAGGGACTGGAGAAGGCTCTCCCTTCCTACCTGGGCAAATTCTGAGATTTGGATAATGGGTTATGGAGCTGCCCCTTAATGTAGCCCTACCGCCTCTATCTTTTTTCACTACGTCCATATTTTGCTTAGACTCTTGGGTCTGATTAACACCACCTGATTTGCATGCCATTCATCAAAGAAATTATAAACCAAGGCAGGAAGAAAAGGGGAGGTCCATGGAGTAAAGTAGAGACACAGGCATCGCACTGGGGTCACATGTACACTCTGGCACTGGAAGTGGGTAGGTCAGGTTTAGTGGAAACTGTATCAAATTGAATTTAGATGCCCAGGGTTTATTATGTTTTGTGATATTTATGGTCTTAAGTATTTTCAGTGTGGGAAACGCTGTATAAGAAACAAAATACTGTTACGGTATAGCTTTAAAGGCTGATTCTTTTAATGGCATCCCCAGTGTTAAATGAGAAAAATAATCAAAATAACTGAATAGAGATCTCTGACTACTTGGCCAACTCTCATGACAAAAATACACAATTCAGGAAAGAGCAGGTCACTTTAGGAGAAGGTTTAATTAGAGCTCTGTGAAGAAGTCCTGCAGCTATTCACTGGATCTTATCTTTTATTCAAAGTATTTTGCGACCTTCCATAAATAAATGATTTGAGAAATGTATTTGTGACTTAATGGTCTGACTCTTCATTGGGCAAATAAAAGAAACAAAGCCATGTTTTATATATATATACGGAAAAAAATATCATAACATTCAACTAAATATGTATAATTCAAGGAATGTTAGCTAACCAACCCAAGGCCCTAAAGCACTTTATGATTAGGAATATGAGTTGTTAATAAAAATAGACCAGAGTCTTCTTTAAGCTGTGAAGGGTCACACAAAGGGTCACAGGGTCACAATCAGCCTCAAAGTTTGGTGGTTTTACCTCTCCTGTATCTTTGTTATACATTGTTGAAGAGAAGAGAGTAAGCTTTCTGGCTTGGGGTTCCTTAACATGCTCTGAGTACTGTAAAATATATTCCCCTGTTACGATCAGTCATTTGCTAGATTTCTTGCTTCATTCATTAGACCAACGGGTCACGTTGTTCTGTGCACTGGATTGCATTACCTCTTGCAGTATTGTAGCCTCTATCTTTCTCGTTGTTACCTTCTCACTCTGTCATATCCTTTTAGCTTTTTACCTCTAATTCATCATATACTATTCTGTACCTTCTCCCCCATACTGACTTACCTCTTCTCTTCTGCAGCACTGTCCTATCTTCATTTATTCCTTTGTGCCTGTACTTGCTGGCTTTTTAAATTCTCCTCTTGGTTTACGTAATTGCATTCAGATTCCTCCCCATGTATCATATTCTTCCCTGTCTTCATTCACATATGTCTTTGAAAAACAAGCCTTATTGCTCTATATCTATAAACTCCTATTGATCAAGTCCAACTTGATACATTGGGCAGTCCCATTCACATCTATGGGCCTATGTACTCCCACTCTTATGCTTAATTAATAGGTATGTGATCTACTCTATGAAGAATTAAGTTTTACTTCTTTCCTCCCTGCTTGATAGTTAATTTACTCCCTTTCTCTATAAATCATTCAGTGTAATCTGCCGTGCGTTTCTGCTTTAGTTTTGAAATCTAATCTTGAACCTTTGGATTTTGTTTTTGCCTTGTCTTCTTTTAACAGACTGCTCCATTTTGTATTCTACAGGCTAATTTCCGCCTGTATCCTAAAATGCATCTGATATTTTCTATAAGTAAATATATTATCCAAACTGTTCCAGCTTTTCTGGCTACCCAAACCCAAAGGGCCCTGCTGCAACCATCCTGGATAATGGTCCCTATCATTCTGATTTGTGACTGGTAACATGCTTTGACTTTCCCAGCAGAGTAGTAACTGTGCTGCTTCCTCCAAAACTGTTGCCTTACATCTGCCAAAACACATCGCAAAATGAGGGTAAGGATGTTCTTTGGAGCATAGTTTACAAAGCTAGGTGCAAGATGCGTCTAAACTGCCCTCTCCAAGAGTCCTAGATCCAAACAGCATATTACTGGCTCCCCTTAGGACTCTGGGGTGAATCCTCAGTTTCTGAGACTGAGGATTTGGATCCCTGAATCTACAGGAAAACCCTACTCTGCTAAATACCAATTAAAGTCAGTGGAAGTTTTGACTGAGAATTTCCCCCAGGTTTCCTTTAAAAGCCCCAGAAGAGGAGGGGTGAAGTTTTCTCAGGTGTCAAAGTCTCACCTTCCAAAGCAGCTTTGGCACTTAGGCTTCTAAACTCCATTAATGTGCAGTCCCCTACTGCACATGAAAGTTGTACTAAACATTAAATATGGTGAAGAACAGGCCTTTTTGAAACTTCTGCGATGTAACTTTAACTCCGCTGCAAGTATGGTGGTCTCTTTTAGCTTTGCTGGATACACAGAGGATATTTTTTGTCTTGGTTAACATGATCTTTCAGATCTCCATACAGATCTTCTGAGCCGTGTATTGATTTTTCTTTCATTCTTCGAAGCGCCTTCTACCATATGAAAATTTCTGTCCCTTCCATCTGTTTTTAATAGTTTCTCACGTCCAAAATATTGTGCCTATTGCGTGTGGTAAGCCTGAGGATCTCCAGCCTTGCAGTCAGGCCACTGGGATAGCCAGCAATTAAGAATTTAAATATATGTTACACAAGGGCAGCATTTATGACGTTAAGGCTCAATTTTCATTTGTGAGCACAGAGTTCTGGGGCGTCTCAGGGACGTTGTGCTTTCATAATCATTTGTGTGGGGTGGGAACTGGGAACTACCTGGAGATGGTAGTGTGTTTAATTTCCCACCCTGAAATACATGGGTGCCAATGTGTGTGAATGAGTGTAAAATAAATCCTACTACTCACTCCACTGGTTGGCAGGAGAAAAGTCTTTTTCTTTAAAGAGCCATTGTCAAGATGATGATCTTGGGCTTGGTGTTTCAGAAATACTTACCACTGAATGCATTATTTTGCAGAGAAGAGTAACAAGGGCATGGAAAGACTTCCATACGCAGAGAGACTCAGTAGGCTACAATTTTCCAGCTTAGGGAAAAAATGACTGAGGGAGGATTTGATAGAGGTCTATAAAATAATGAATGCTGTGGAGACAAATAGCACTAGACTATTTAGCATCTCTCACAGAACCAGAACTAGGGGGAATACAAGGAAATTATTAAGAAGCAGTTTTAAAACTAAGAAAAGGCAGTTCTTTCTTAAAGCAGCATATTATGGACTTGGGGAACTCGCTGCCACAAGATGTTGTGGAAGCCAAGAGTTTAAGCAGATTCAAAAGAGGATTATAAAAATTCATGCAGAATAGGTCCATCTGTGGGTATTAAACTCATAGCTATAGATGCAAGCTCCGAATGAGGACTTCCAGGCACTAAATGCTGGAAGCTGTAAGGAAAGGAT